>NC_043703.1:91385133-91617084 GCF_006229205.1 Suricata suricatta | reverse complement strand
TTTCCCCCTTCCTATCAGCGAGGAGCGGTAGGGGATCAGCTGCGACTGAAATCCCCAGCTGAACAACCCACATACAACTCAGTGAGCAGACTTAAAACAAGGCCATTTATTGGTGACTGTTATGCAAACAAAGCGTCCAAGTCTTAGAAAACAGATGTCAACTGAAGCATATGCTTACTGTAAACTGGAGTTTGATTCTCTTTATAAAAATAGACATAAATGGGCCTTCGGAAAGTAGACTGCCTCTTGTTGTCTACCACGGCCTCACTTGATTCAGCCTGAAGCTTTTAAAGAGATGAATAGACTGATATGGGAGGGCAAGGGAATAAAACTTAAAAAAAAATTAAATTGGAAATAAATGATAACACGCTGGAGCAGTTCCCAGAAGCAATTTTACAGGTTTTTCTCTAAAAACACAAGACAGGAAGTTAAAAGCGTAGTGCGGGTCGCCCGTAGCATGTCGAGTTACCGTTTCCGACCGCTTAGGGTGGAAAAGAAACCGCACTTTCGGTGGCAAGTTTCGTGGCGCGGACTCTTTACCCTACTCTCCCTTACCTCTTCTCACATCTTGATGTCTTTTAAATGTCACTTATTTTACATGAGGCAGTTGGTGGAGACATGAGTCAACAGCAATCAGAACCATTATCCCCCGCAGCGAGTCCTGTTCTTAATGCATTGTGACACCTCTGCCGGCCGGCCACCGATTTACCTTTCTGCTTCTTAGGGAATTAAGTGGCATCATGTGAAAATGGTTGTGATATGAACAGCATGGGCATAACTGGTATTAAATTTACCTCTCAGCCTAAGTGAATTTTCCTCACATGTGACTAATCAAAATGAAAGCTTGTGGACCCAGGCTGAGCTGGCCGGCCCTTCCCCACCCCTGGGACCGGGGCTATTTTGTTTTATCTCTTTGTACAAGCTGGCAGAAGTTTAAAGTGAGGGGATAATCCAGTGCTGGTGTCTTTATGAAATAACATCCTTACATGAAGAGGCTTTTAACTGTCTGTCGCCGTCCTCTTAAAAAAAAAAAAAAGAGTGTGACAATCTCATTTTGCTGAGCACCCTCCCATGAAAAGGGAAAATAATAGCCGTGGCCGCCATGGCTAGTACTGACCTTACATGATCCATTATCCACTAAACACTTTAAAAGTCAGTTTTACATACACTGTGGGGGGAAATGAGGGGACCGCCACAATCATCTTCACTTTAGTGAATGTGCCATCCATTTGAAGCCAGTCACTTGATACCCCAACACGTCCCAGCCGGTGTCACAGTAGAACGCGGCCGAGAGCAGACGCCCTGGCACCCTACTCTTTAAGACGCGCCAGGAGTGATGGCTGCAGGGGAATGGCTTTGTGTGAACTTTCCTCAAACTTAAACGTAAGAAAAAGAACAATCAAAAACCTAAGTCCTTCACATTTTCCGAAGTGCTTGACATTCCTACAAAAATGTTTTACTAACCACTTAGCAGAGATCAGTAGGTGCCAAAGGAAGTGCAGGCAGAGCAATTACCTTCCTGCACAGTCAGCCTGATGCTTATTCACAGGCAAGAGGGGCTTGCATTCCGCCATGAACCAACTGTGCAGGCTGCTGATAATAGACAGAGGTCTTGCTAAATTGGTACGGAAATAGCACACCTCGTTTACTTCCAGCAACTTATTTGTGGAAGGCAATGAAGGCTGGAATATTTTCTCATCGCTGCAAAAATACTCACCTCATTGTGAACATTAAAATTAGTTTTCTGACATGGCGCATGCTATGCATTTACTTCTCCTTAATAGGAACTTCCGTGCCTAGAGTGAAACACTAATGGCATTTCTTGCCCCTTGTGGATAATGCATCGCTTCATTAATAAACCATCTGGAAGCCTGACTGGTAATCAGAGTCTTGGCCACTTCACAGTTCTTCACTCTGAAGTTCATAGACTGTTGCCCTTCATTTTGGTAACACGTTTATTCTGGAACCCTCCTGCTCTGCGGCAGGCGCGCAGAGCGGAAAGAAACGGTGGGGAGGGGATGGCTGAGAGCCTGGCGGCTGTCCGCTATCAAATATGGTAGTTGCCAAATCCCGAGCCACATTTATAAAATTGTCTTTTACTATGTCAGGGTGCCGCGGCAGGAGCAAAAGAGAATAGCCAGATATATGGTTACAATATTCTTAAAGAGTTGACCCGCCCACCCACGCCCCAAAAACTTGTGTTTGAATTTTCGGAGTTTTGCCTTTCATTCTGAACTCCATGACCCAACTCTACCAGCCAGCCCAGGAGAGACCACAATGGCTTATTCAGAAGAGTTTGAGGACTCTTACTCACACAGGAATGGAAGGAGGACTCTGTTAAGGGTCTCTTGAAACCAAACCAACTTAAAATCCAGTCTGCTCCTGATTTCCTGGAGATTTTCAAATCAGCGTGGAGTCCAAAGAACCAAAATTCTCAAGCAGAATGAGAGAAAAACAGGATTTGTGGCAAGATAGTTGTGGGAAAATAAAAGTGAGTAGAGTAGTCTGCCATTTTCATAAACCAAGAGCAGAAAATTTAAGAGACTGCATTCTTAGGGTTCATAAGAGAAAGACTAAGAAGAAATGGGGAGGGAGGCTATCAGAAGAAAAGAAGATGACAACATATGAACATTCACACTTATAGTCTTACTCATGAGAAAGAAAAATAAAACACACAACATTAGAGGGTAGGCTTGTGGGCCACTATTACCCACTGAAGAGTGCAGTCTGCTTGGGTTGAGTAAAACCTGCTGCGCAAAAGAAAACTCAGAACACCCAAGCAATTGGTTCTTAGAATTTGATTACATGCTTCAGGAATGAGACAGGAGTAATGAATCCAACCCAAGTGTTTGGATAGATTGACCATCTTAGACATGACTGAACCATTAGCTTGAAACCAGAGCGTCGTACCAAGGGTGGCCGTGCACCTCTCTGGTGACAAACAGCGTTGTAGGCTCTGTAGCAATCTCAGGGAGGAGCGAGTTCAGCTTACAGAACTACATTCCTGACTATACCTGGAGGTCTAATGCAAGATGGGGAACCAGCACCATTCCCACTTTCACTACCTACTTTTTTTTTACCATCCCAAAACATAAAAGGAAAATATTAATCCTAAATCTAATTTTCCAGTGCCTAGTTCCTGAAATGTTCTCCAAACTACTCAGAAGGATTGTTTGGAAGTTTTGTGGCTGCTGTTAATGGGTTTTCAGAGACCCAGCCATCTAGCTGGGTAAAGAACACAGTCCATTCAGGATCCATACACGGAATTCCTATTTTCAATGTGGCTGGACGTGGCCCGGCTACTCTGGACAGCTCCCTGGAGTGCAGGTTGCTGATGAGGAAGTGGAGATTTAATTTGCCTGTGGACCCTTATTCCACAAACTGAAGACAATCTCCCCACCCAGGTGTCTCTGATGAAAATGTGCAGGTTTGCCTGTTTTCCTGCCAAATTGTATTTTGGTGTGTATGGGGGGGGGGCAATATTCATTGATTCTACTTATCCTAGTTAAAACTCTTGGCACACTCAAAACAAAGTTATGCTGCCCCTCCACCTTTCCCTCCGACTGAGGGACTGGATTCTTTTCAATCATGGAAATCTCTCTTTACTGACTTTGTAGCAATCATCTAAGAAATAAGACAGGGCTCAGTAAATTTTGCAGGTTGCAATTGTTTTGCATAAAACAATTTTGATGAGGTAGTCTATGAGATGGAAATCCCCTCCAAGATTGTTTTAGGAATTCTAAATGTCATGTCAAATCCCAAACACAAATATGAAGGATCAACCTGGAACACAATCACTGTCCTCTGATTGCTATACAAAATCAAAAACGTTGTAAAATGAAACAATGCTAAAATGCCGTGGTGTATTTCCTGCAAGTGACTAACTATTGGGAAAGAAAAATCTTTATAAGGGAAGCAGGCTAGTAAACTAGAAGTAGGAAGATAGGATTAAGAGAAGAATTACGATTTACTTAGCTTCTGCTAAACACTGGGTACCATGCTGGGCTATTTATAAATATTATCACATTTAGTGATCAAAATACCTTGCACATTGGGCATTCTTGTGCAGATGAGGAAATTGAGACTCGGTGAGGTAAGGTGCCTAGCCCAGCATCCTCTCTCCTTTCTAAGCAAGGGAATGGCCAAGCTGGGGTTTGAATCCAACTCAAGCCCTTAGATCCATTTGACTAAGAACCTCTTCTATAAGGTCAGAGAGGGTGGAATGGCTATGACAAAGATTAGGAGGCACAAGTGATCGGACTTTATGGCAGTGACTTTGGTGGATGCAGGAGAAAGAGGCTCAGGATCACTCGGAGGTTTAGGGTCCAGGCTACTGAGAAATGTGTGGCATCCTTACAACACAGGGGTGTCAGAATGACAAGGCTATTTTGAGAATCAAATAATGACTGGATTGTTTTGTACACGGTGACTCAAAGGCAACAGAGATCCCTGGTTCTGTTGGATGTATTGAAGATCTGGAACTAGATTCAGCCCCAAGGTTAAATTTAGGATATACACTTGAGGAACATCCACATGGAGATTATAATTTAAAATGCAGGATAAGATCAGCAAAGACGGGAGGGAGGGGGAGAGGGAGAGAGAGAGAAGAAACAAGACTACAGATAGAATTTAGAGAAATGCTTTCCCACGGGGAAAAGCTGAGTGGCTTTGATCAGTTATTGTCTCGCCATTATAAAATGGGGATAATCAATGGAAGGATGGATAAACATTCTTAAAAGTTCATAAAAATGTGACATATACATACAATGGAATATTATTCAGCCTTTAAAACGCAGGAAATTCTGACACATACTCCAGTATGGAGGTACTGCAAAGACATGCTAAGTGAAATAAGTCAGTCACAAAAAAGACAAAAACTGTGCATGCATTTATATAAGGTACCTAGAGTAGTCAAATTCAGAGACACAGGGAGTAGAAGAGTGGTGGTCAGGAGCTGGAGGAAATGGGAGAGAGTGGAGAGTTAATGTTTAATGGATACAGAATTTTAGTTTTGCAAGATGAAAGTTCTGGAGATGGAAATTGGAGATGCTTGCACAACAATGTGAATGTACATAATGCCACTGAACTGTATACTTAAAAATGTTTACTATGGCAGATTTTATATTATGTGTGCTTTACCACAATTGTAAATGAATGAAGGAATACAACTTTAAATGGGATTAATATTTATGTCCTAGGGTTGATGTGAGGATAAAAGGAGATAATGTTTGAAAATCTGGTGTAATACCTGGCATATAATTTGTTTTAAATGTCAATAAATACTAGGTTTTTTTCTCCTGTTTTACCAGGAATGAAGGGAGGAGGGAAGGAAGGAAGAGAGGAGGGAGAGAGAGGAGAGGAAGAGAAGAGATTAAGGAGAGGGAAAAGAAAACCAGAAAGGTAACACGCCATGGAAGTTACCTAATGCCACATATCAGAAAAGGGGCAACTCAGGGCACCCGGGTGGCTCAGTTTGTTAAGTTCCAACTCTTGATTTTGGCTCAGGTCATGATCTCAGTTTGTGAGTTCGAGCCCTGAGTCAAGCTGTGCTCTGACAGCGCTGAGTCGGCTTAAGATTCTCTCTCTCTTCCTGTCTCTCTTCCCCTCCCCTGCCCTGCTCAAGCTTGCTCTCTCTCCCTCGCTCCCTCTCTCCCTCTCTCAAAATAAATAAATAAACTTAAAAAAAAAGAAGAGGGGCAGGTCAACAATGTGAACTGCTTGCAGACATCAAGGAAACTTAAGATTGTGGAATCTGACGATCCAGAACATATCGATAACTTTTGAAAGAGCTTCATCAGAGTGCTGAAACCAGAAGAGTTTAAGGGAGTAAGAAGCAATCAGCAATCAAGCTGAGGGTATGAGGAATGGGGGTTCCATTTGGGGAGCCTAGGAAGATGCAGAGGGGAAAGATGGTAGAGGTGTCAGGGGTCACAGCTTAAGAGAGGATTCCTGCACTGGTATTTGCTGGCTTGCTTTAAAAAAAAAAATTAAAGATGGTAACACCCAGACGTGTTTGTGACAGAAGAGAAGAAAGGAGTGGAAAGGGAGAGGTAAAAGTTGCAGGGCTCTTAGAAGAGAGAGGAGAGACAGACCAAGGCCACAGGTGGAGGGCTGAGCTTGGGGAAAGAAGGAGTTGTTTTAGGACGGGAGAGAAGAAGCCGAGAAGATTGATGGTTGGGCTCCCCCCTCCCCCTTGTGGGGGAGAAATCATTACATGCCAAGAATGAGAGGCTATTAGCAGGGTAGAGAAACAACAAAGCTGTATAATCAACTCTTAATTATCAGCATTTTAGTTTATCAGCTTCAAATCTTGCTTTCAAGCAAGTTAGCACTTACTCAGCTTAATGACTTGCTTTGTTAGCATTTCAAACTCGGTGTAATATAACTTTGTATGCGGCCCGGCCCGCAGCCCAGCGGGGGAGCATTTTGACACCTGAACACTTAACCACTTCCGTTGTTCTGGGGAGAGATTTACAGTAGGGCACTTGGGTTGAGGTTGGGGGCTTCGCAGCAGTCTGAGCGGCAAGCAGTTAAGCTTTCCAGGTGTGACGGACTCTGTTTTCACTGTGCAGAGGCATTACTTTGTTCGCAGTGATTTCTCAGGTCAGATATATCTATTTCTGCAATTATTTATTCAACTAACATTAAACCCGGCTCTATGCCTGACACCATGCTCTGGGTTTCAGATACTAATATGATGCCTGCAGTCAAGACACTGATAGTCTCGCAGAGAAGACAGATGTAAACAGATCATTATAATACAAAGGGATAAGTGTCTAATAACAAAATGCAAATGTAAATAATCAAGTATAAATCCCAGTGGGCTGCATCACCATCTTGGATTTTCAACCTTTCCTCTCGTTCTAAATAGTTCGTGTAATAATGAAGTGACTATACCCTAGCTGCCTCTTATGGATGGTACAGGACAGTAGAGAATGGAGGCATCCTGATAAATCCGCTGGAAACGTCAAATTTAGTGAGCCCTGCCAGACAATGCGTGATTCCACATAGACTTCCTTTATGGGAAAAATTCGGTTAGCTTCTTTTTTCTGAAGGTAGCACTTAAGGTTCTCAGTGCATGAAAAACAGACACAATGCAAACTCTTCTTCGTTCATCACGAAGGGGGTTCCCTGTGAAGATCAGTCCTGTGCTGGGACGGGATGAGGTGAAGAGCGCCAGGTGACTGGCACCCACCGTGCACTGGGCGGTCACTCTGGGAGCCCGGTGCCCTCAGGGGCAGGTGTCCAGAAAGGCTGCTGCTCACTTGCGCTAGGCTGTTTGCCCCTACTTGTGCCCACTGCTGTAACTGACACTCTCCTTTCCTCACACGTGTTTTAGTCTCTGTTTCTCTTTCCAGTGATCTCCACCGTCTCCCAGTCTCCCTTCATATTCTTTCTTCTTCCGCCTTTCCTTTGTTTTCACGTTGCCCGGCTCCTTTGTCTGGCATTCCCCGTGTTTCTAGGTTTTTGCAGCAAGTGCCTTGGTTTGTACAGCTCTCACCACCAAATCAGAAACCTGGCTTTCCTCTGGATGAGCAAACCAACCGGTCACGCTGGCCAGTTCTGATCTTTAGGTCTTTCGTTATTTCTTTTAACCATTCACTGCCCTGAGTGTTATCTCTTTTCCTGTTAGTGCCAAATTCTAAAAATCAAACAAGATCATATATGTGGAGGTGCTCTGTCATCTCCCATGACGTGCACAAATTATTTATCTATTCTTAATGTTTATTTTTGAAAGAGAGAGAAAGACAGAGTGTGAGCAGGGGAGGGGCAGAGAGAGAGGGGGACACAAAATCCAAAGCAGGCTCCACGCTCTGAGTGGTCAGCACACAGCGCAATGAGGGCCTCGAACTCACAAACCATGAGATCATGACCTGAGCCAAAGTTGGAGGCTTAACCAACTCAGCCACCCAGGCACCCCTTGAGACACATAATTAATTAAGATTATTACTCCCTGTTTCAGCACTGTTCTGAAAATTACAGATAACAGGGGCATGGATTTATTTTTATTAGACTGTTATGAAATACCTATTTACAAGAACTGCTACTTTTCAAGTACATAGCTACAAATAGAATTTGCCTAGCTCTCAAATGATACAAAACATTATTGTTTAGTCCCTCTCTCTCTCTCTCTCTCTCTCTCTTTCTCTCTCAATGACTCATAAGGTACTTGGAGATCTTATAATGCTTCAGAGTTGCTATTATCTCAATTAACACAAAACTATACATGTACAAAAGTATCCGGTAACCCAGAGTTCGGTTGACAGTCTGGCAAATAAAGCAGGTCTGAGCTTCTGGAATTGGGAACCAGAGACACAATGCCCTCTACATTCCCAAGGCATATTCTCCAGCTGTGTCATGGTGTTCCCCTTGAATGAATAGACATTGCTCATGTCAAAAGAGGCTAAATTGGAGAAGGTCCCTAAACCCCACTAAAAAAGAGAAGTGGCCTCATGTACAAACGGTTGTCTTGTTTTGCAAAAGTAAATTCAAGACGGTTCAGCCAACATCAAACTATGTGCAACTGAAAAAAAATCGCACAAAATTATGTACTGCTTTAGCTGCAGGAACTAGAAAAGTGGCATTTCAAACCGAAATCACAAAAAGCTCTATGCACTCCACTTGTGAAGCTGCATTCAGAGGGCAGGTTGTTCTGAGAGCGGAATGCACTCCTTCCAAGGATGTATTGCTGCCATTCACCAGACCTCCTTGCTAGCCTGCAAGCAACTATCTCCCCATTATACAGCCAAAGAGTAATCAGGGTGAAAAGGACAGTCAGTGTAAGAAGAAATAATTGCAGCTTAAACTACTCTTACTCATTAAGAAGCAAGACTATTTGGGGAGCGTGGGGGTTGGGGGTGGGGGTCGGGGAGAACGGTACTGAGTTTTCATCATCCCGTCAGGGCAGGTCAAGTTTGAGCTCTAGCAATTTTGGCATGATTTTCTATAATCGCATTACAGTTAAAAGTATATTAATCACAGTAGCGATCACCATCCTACGGTGAGATTAATACTTGCGAGAAGGACAGAAAAAAAAAAATCCGAAGTCTGTCCTGGGGTCTGCCTCCGTGTTTGGGTGGGAGCTGTCTTTGTCTTGGGGACATGTGGTTGAGGATCAGTAAAGAACAATTATGAAAATATAACCCTCTCTTTTCGCTGTGGACAAAAGAGAACTATATAATAGGAAAGAAATGGAACAGGTTAAAGAGGTTTGGGTTGAAGTGTTAAGGCTCAAACCAGCTGATGGTATTTCATAAGAAAATCTATCAGAAGTTAAGCATGAGATGCCTCTAAGTCAGTAGTTCCCGGCCAGAGGAAATTTTGCCCTCAGGGGACATCTGGCAATACCTGTAGGCATTTTGGGGGGTCACACGGGGTGGGAATGAGCTGCAACTGGCATTCTGAGTGGAGGCCGCTGATTCTGTCCAGCATCTTCAATGCACGGGCAGCCACACACATCAGAGAATTACCCAGCCCCAAAAGTTAATGGTATCAGTGTTCAGAACGCTTGCTCTAGTGGCACCTGGGTGGCTCAGTCAGGTAAGTGTCTGACTCCTGGTCTTGGCTCAGGTCATGATCTCACAGTTTTGTGAGTTCTAGCCCCACGTCAGGCTCTGTGCTGACTGTGGGCCTGCTTAAGATTCTCTTTCTCTCTCTCTCTTTTCTGCCCTTCCCCACTTGTGCTGTCTTTGTCTCTCTTAGGATAAATAAACTGAAAAAAATAAAAAAGACAGCTTGCTCTAAACAAACTAGAAGGAAGACTTAAATATTTGCTTTTAATTTTTACTCTGTATTCTGTGGCCTGAGGCTTTATTATTAAAATGTTTGAGATTATTATGCATGTCCTAGAAAAATACATGGGCGTCACAAATGGGGCTGGAGATGTGGGGGCCTGACCCACGATAGGAAAAGGGAGGGATTTTAAGTAAAATCTAGAAGGAAAAAAAAGGAGGGTTTTAGGGAAGGAGACTTGGTACTGGAGCATGACAAGACAGTGTGTTTGATTCGTGATTTAATATTGTAACAGAATAACTTCATCACCCAGTATATTCCTAAAGGAGACAGCAAAGTCAGTTAATCAATGGTACTGGGACATTTTAAAAGCTATGTGTTAACTTTGAACAAAATGGCATCTATTTAACACGGCAAGCACTGCCGAGGCTGCTATCTGCATCCAGGACTGGCAAGACCTACTGAAGTCAACTACGGCGGCCTGGGCTGGGAAAAGACAGACAGGTCCAGAATTTCCTAGTTGAAAAGGACGCTGTGCCGAGCAGGAGAGATGGGCTATATGTTAGGCACGGGGTGTAATTTCTAGGAAACTGTGGAGGGGGAAGTGGCTAAAGGGGACATGGAGAAGACAGCGTGGGCTGAGGCAGACTTGCTCACGGTGTGCTTCCTGGATCGGCAGCATCACCTGGGGAACTTACTAGAAATGCAAAGTCTCACCTTGAGAGAGGTACCGAATCAGAAACTCTGCAAATGGGGCCCAGCAATGCGTTCTCATAAGCTCCTCATGAACTGAATGGAATTGTTTGCGAAGTAAAAACTCAGCACCTACCAGCAATTTCTTACAGTTGAACCCAGTCTGTTAACGTTAAATCTTCATGACAAGGGTAAAAGGGCAAGCTGAAAACTGGGAGATGATGACACATACCTGGTGAAGGATTCGTAGCCACAACACATAAAGGATTCTTACAAATCAAGGAAAAGACAATCCAGTAAAAAGAAGGGGGGGAGGGAAGGAGGCCAAAAACATGAATAGGCAATTGAAGGAAGCAGAAACTCAAGAGTCTATAATCATTGAGAAGGAGCTGATTAGTCAATAGGGAAATTCAGATTGAAACCATAATGAGATGGCATTAATGAACTACCAGACGCACAAAATTTTTAAACTTTGGAAAAGTTTTGGCAAAGACACAGAGGAACAGGAACTTTCATTTAGTATGTATAGTTGTATAAATTGATTTAAAAACCACACTTTAGAAAACAACTTGGGAATGTCTAGTAAAACTGACCCAGTAATTCACTCCTCCGTATATACCCTATAGAAATTCTTGTACCTGCACACAGCAGGAGCCAAGTATGAGAATGTCCGTAGTAACATCACTAGAAATAGCAAAAAAAGAAAAAAAGAAAAAAAAAATCCAGATATGACCCAAGCGTCCATCAACAGTAAAATAGAAAAATATATGGCCATAGAGTAGAATACTACACTGCAATGGAAATGAATGTATTATACACAATATGGATAGTATTTTTAAAAAGCCTAAAGTGGGGGCACCTGGGTGGCTCAGTCGGTTAGGCATCCAATTTTGGCTCAGGTCATGATCTTGCCATTTGTGGGTTTGAGCTCCGCGTTGGACTCTGCGCTGACAGCTCAGAGCCTGGCGCCTGCTTTGGATTCTGTGTCTCCCTTTCTCTCTGACTCTCCCCTGCTTGCACTCTCTATGTCTCTCCCTCTCTCTAAAAAATAAACATTTAAAAATAAATAAATAAATAAAACATAAAAAGCCTAAAGGCGAGTGACAAAACAAGTGATCAAAGAATATGTCACTCTATCTAGGCAAAATCCAAAAACAGGCAAAACAAAAATGTATTACTTAGGGATACATCCACATATGGTAAAATTGTAAAGAAAAACAAGAGAATGATGACAAAAATTCACGAAGGTAGTTACCTCAGCTGTGAGGGAGGGGAACACGCTTGAAGAAGGACATACAGGAGGAGTTCAGGTGGTGGAGACACGGGTATTACCTTTACTTCCTTTTAAGCAAAACCTACACATTATACATGCTCTCCTCTATATGTATTTCCAAAAAAAAAGAAAAGTAAAGAAAAATAAGAGTGAGCTGGAGGTGATGGATTGGACCAATAAAGACAACTTTTCTGAAGCATTTTGCTGTGAATGGGAGCAGAGAAACAAGGTAGAAGAGGTGGTACAGTCAAGAGAGGCCTTTCCCGTCCCTTCCTGTCCTTGAGATGCGTGCTCTTGCCACATGCTTCCACAGAGATGGGAGTTCATCAGCAGTGAGCGGGGTAAGAGGGAATAATCATAGGCCAAAATACTTAAGCTGGTGGAGAGAACTGGTCCCCAGAACAAAAGTGCGGTGGGCTAGCCTCAGAAAGGAGTGGGGTAGTTCATCACTACTCCTGCAGGGAAGGTAGAGACAGGGTACATGGGGGCAGGGGTGGCAAGGGGATGTGTGATGAGAAGCAGCAGTAGTTTTAGAGTCCTTGCTTCTATTCTCTCAGCCAAACATGGGCCGGGTCATTGGCTGAGAAGGACGTGATGAGCAAATTTACCGAGGGGAATGCAGCAGGATGTCTCAAATGCTGACCTGAGATCTGTGGTCATGGATTCAAAGCAGAGACACTCAGCATGGCTCATTGCCACGGTCAGCTGCTCTGGTGCAGGCCTCGAGTATAACGGGCTGGGGGAGTTTACTGACGTGAGAGAGAAGGAGGAGTGTGGAGGATGTGTATCAAGGATGACTAATGTGGTGATGCGTGTGGAACATAAATAGCTAAGAAGAGAAATCAGAGCCTGAGGTGGGGGGGTGCAGGAAGGAGGGGTGATGGGCAATGAAAACCATACAGGGTCAATGGAGTGGAGGCCCAAAACAGTTCCCCACTGTTGGAATGATATTATCCCAGTAGTTGGGCTGCAGAAATGCAAAGTGAGGATTACAGAATGGATGGGATGCTCCATATGAAGACTTCAGAGGTGGTGCCATCGCTGGTGATGACAATGTCTAGGCTAGACCAGGACTACAGGGATGACTAAGATGCACGGAGGAGAACTAGTATGAGGAGATGTGGGTGAGGACTGAAGAAACCAGGGATAGAGCTTCTATCTACATGGACAATGGTGACTTTGAGAATAGTAACAAATAAGAGAGTGAGGCAGTTTCTAAAATCTTCAACAGAGGGGTGCCCGGCTTGAGCGTCCAACTTCAGCTCAGGTCATGGTCTCACGGTTCATGAGTTTGAGCCCTGAGTCAGAGCCTGCTTGGGATTCTCTCCCTTTCTCTCCCCTCTCTCTCTGCCCCTCCCCCACTTGTGCTTTCTCTCTCTCAAAATAAATAAATAAAGTTTAAAATGCCAACAGAGTGGGGAGTGTCTTAGAAATCAGCAGGTAATAGCAACATGGGTTTCAAAGGAGCTACAGACTTTGAGAGAGAAGGAAGGAGAAACGCGTGGAAGGGGCCATGTGGAGCAGTGGTAGGAGCAGGAAAGAGAAGCAACCTCCCGCTTCTGAGAGGCCTATGAGGGTGGGAGGGGCATCCGCCCCACCACTCCTATCTCTTGCCTAGTTTTTTCTTTTCCTTAGACTTATCATCATCTAATTTCCTGGAAATTTATTTACCTTATTTATTGATCTCTTCGCCTCACTATAATATAAACTTCATAAGGCAAGGGTCTTTGCCTGTTTTGCTCATTGCTGTATCCCTGTCTCCTAAGAGCACTGCCTGTCACAGAGGAGATGATCAATATATATTTATTATATAAATGAATGGAAAGATTCACAAACAAGATGTTACCTGGAGAAATCGATAGAGTTTGGATAGCTCAAGAGGGTGAATGATAAGACACTAGAGGTGAGCAAAACCCCAGGAGTAGAGGCATGGGATGTGACTGACAGAGTTTGCCTCGGGGCAAGTAGAGCCGGGTGCTGTGTCTGCAGAAAGAAGAAAGGCTCACTGAACACAAGGCTTATGACAATGGTCCTGAGTGGAGAGAGGTTGAGAACCTTTAGAAAGTTGTTGCCGCCAATGCCTACATTGAAAGGTCCAAAGTCAAAATGCTAAACAAGGTTAAATGGAAGGGAAAGCTCAAAACTGAGCAGATTTCTTAATTTGCTTTATTTTCTACCTGAAGATGGTAGTTGAACGTCTGATGAATCAATGATACGGAAACTGTGGACAAAGGCCTGAGGAGTCTTCACAGCTACCGTGCAACTTCTGAAGAATAAAGAACATCGCTTTTAAGGTGGAGAAACCAGCAGACAGCTGAGTGAAATGCATGAACTGGAGGTGATGGATTGGATTGGATCCTGGAACCCCTCCATCCCTACCCAAAAGTTATAAAGGACTCTACTGGGATAATTGGTGAAATTTGAGTATGGACCATAGATTATATAACAGCATTATATCAATGTTAAATTTCCTAATTTATAACTATATTGTGGCTATTCAAGAAAATGTCCTTATTTGTGGTAAATATAAACTGACATACTTAAAGAGGCATATCTGCCACTTACTCTCAAATTGTTCACAAAAAATTAATATATAACTATATTTCTGTGTAATTTACATCAATCTATCTAGAGGATGATAAAGCAAATGGGGTAAAATGTTAACAACTGGTGAATCTAGGTAAAGGATACATGGTAATCCTTTGAGGTAGTCTTGAAATTTTTCTGTAGATTTAAAGTTGCATTAAAATAAAAAGTTATCTCTCCAGTCAAAAACTAAAAAACTAGAAAGAACACCTTCCCTTCAAACTTTAATGGACGGAGTATTGAATATGCACGTTCAATGTATAAATGCAGGAGAAAATATCGCTTAGTAGTATTGATGTGGCTCAGATACACTTCCCATTGATTGTAAGTACAGTGTAAGTCCATGTGACACAACTGTCAAAGGAGCTAGATCTTCAGACCCATTAGCAAGTAATGGCAATAAGGCCTCATTCAACTCTGTAACGGTCACTCAGCATCAAGAGTATGGAGTGTCATTCTGGGTATCAGACATTTAAGATGGATGCTGAACACTAGAGCAGGTGAACTGGAGAGAGAAGAAGGGGAAGAAAGGGGCTGACAAAATTTTCAGATAAAGAATAGAGCAGGGTTGCCTGGGTGGCTCAGTCGGTTAAGTGTCCAACTTGTGATTTCGGCTCAGGTCATGATCTCACGGTTTGTGAAATGGAGCCCTGAGGTGGGCTCTGTACTGATAGCTTGGGATTCTTTCTCTGCAACCCCCACCCCCCACCCCACTTGCACTCTCTTTCTCTCTAAAAATAAATAAAAACATTAAAAAATTTTTTCCTTCTTAACCTCAAATGCCTACCTGACTTAGTTCTGAAAATCGTTAGGCAAGCGTAAGATAGTATATATAGTGATAGGTATATACACATACAGGCGAGCTATTTTTTTTACATGATGTCATGATCTGATTTTCTATGAAAAATACAATGATGGGATTGGGCCCTGCTGTATGAAAGCACGGCTGAAGGTAGTAGTCCACACCCCTTGACCACACTTATTTTATTACCCATCTGAAACCTGAAGTGATTTGGGATGGGTCTCCTAAGCAGAGAACTCTGTTTATCACCTCTGCTACTTCAAAGTTATCCACACCAGATCCTGTTGCCACTGCTGGGCAGGTTAAACCCGGGCAGCCTCCATTCTGTCCAGTGGAACTATTTGAAAGTTCAAGACTGCTCTTCCAGGGAAGGAGAAGTGGAATAGCCAGGTGATTACTGAAACTAGCACCACCACACTGGCATGGAAATTCCATCACGCTGAAGACAGAGCTGGGATCCTTAGAGTGTCCTTATAGCAAGTACAAAAGCTTAAAGTCTTGCTCACAGCCATTACTGCTATTATCTAAATGACGAAAAAGACATAAAATACAGTAAAATAAATGTGTTGTTCTCCTATACTAACTTATTCTGAACCTGATGCCACTCTGTAAATAAGGCAAAGCCATCTCCCTTTCATCGTGAACCACCTCACAGCGGGAATAAGAGAAATCAATTTGCTCGACTCTGGTTATAGAATGGTATAAAGATGATATAACAAGGAACAAATACAAATAAAAATAATGGCTTAATAAAACTAGTTTTACTATTATAGATTGGAAGGACAAAAAAAGCTATGTCTTCCTATATACCACAACTAAAAGGATGATTGCTGTTCAATACATATATTTTTCAAAAAGTCTTGCCAGAAATAATAATATTGATTTAATATATTGCTAGTAGCTTTCAAAATACATTGTCTAGATCTTGAAGGAAAAAAAATCTAAACATTCCCATCAACAATCGTTTGACCTTCATGTTTCTATGAACTTTGGGAAAAGTTTTTAAACCAGTTTTTAACAATTTTTTTAAATGTATGCTTATTTTTGAGAGAGAAAGACAGAGCATGAGTGGAGGGGCAGAGAGAGAGGGAGACACAGAATATGAAGCAAGATCCAGGCTCTGAGCTGTCAGCACAGAGCCTGATGCAAGGCTCGAACTCATGGACTGAGAGAGCTTGACCTGAGCCAAAGTTGGACGCTTAACTGAAGGAGCCACCCAGGTGCCCCAGGTCTTCAAAACTTTTTAAAAGTGCAATGGGTTCCTGACCAAAACACTTGTGAACCAATGTTTTATAGTAACACGATGAGATACAACAATGTATACTAGTCTTCTGATTTTTGCTAGGAAAACAGAATTAAATCATTTACATTAGCTAACTCTATAGATGGGTATTTTGGGTAAAATATCAGCTTAGAATTGTCATTTTCCCGAGTAAGTGATACAATAAAGATCTGACTAATACTATCATTAACAAACAGTATAAATTAAGGGGAGAATAGAAACTTTGCCACCTATAGAAATAAACACTATGAAGTACCATAAAGAAAATGCAGCCTTATTATTTCATTCTTATTTTATTTATTTATTTCCCACCTACTTTCAAAAGGATTAGAGACAACTTCCAATAAAAGCACAGGAACAATAAGACCAACAACTAACAACACAGGATGAAAGGCCAACATTTAGAAGGATGGGGGAAAGGGAGGGGGGAATGGTGTGGAGGCGAACACTATTAAGCCCTATTTGCAGAAAGCCACAGCAATTAAGCCTGAGTACTAGCTCCGTGTTTGCTACTAGTCAAAGTAAAAGAGAAAAATGGCATGAATGAAATGGCTCCCACTGTCTAGAAGGAATTAGACTAGCTCTTTAGAAGACATAATCTTCCTTGGGGACCTGAACTACGGAGACATTTAAAATAATCTGTCACACGACTCTTTTCACTCAGAGTGAGGAGGAGAGTAAAAGCAATAGTACCCTTCTTGAAGGAATTGCATACATTCTATTATTTAACAATTTAGGAAATGGAGTCTACCAGAGGGTAAAAAGATTGCCCAGGGCAACCAGCTCGAAGTATCAAATAAGTCCAAGATGTAAATTCAAGTCTGTGTGACTTCCAAGTATGTGTCTTAACCACTTCGCTAATCTGTCAAGGTCTTTACGTTAAATCACGTTTTTCTTAGAAAAAAAAAAATTTCTTCTTCTCCCAGTATTCTTTGGTCTCCATCCCTGGTCAACAGTCTCTCCTAATATTGTGATAATAAAAAAAATATCTCCACAAATTTTAAACTGCACCCTTTAAGAACCACTGGCTGCGAACCTTGTAACAGGCCTCCCACGGTGGTGAATTAGACCACCACAAACACCTTCTGCAGGCCTAACATGAAAAGGGGGAACACATGATCCATTTTAAAACTCAAAACTGGGTTACTCTGGAAAAATGGAACTTGCTTCATGAGAACATTTCTTCTGGGAGCCTCGCCAATTCTAGAGCCGCCTCTGATTACCCATGTGTGCAATAATTCAACTTAACAGGGATGAAGCTTGGACAATTGGAGCGGACGTGTTTAGGTTCATGTATGGAAGGCTGGTGTGCCCACAGTCCATAGGAGTACATGGTGCCGTGCCGAGGCTAGACAGTACCACAGAATCAGAGCGTGTGAGAACCAAATTTAATCAATGGTTGGGGTGTGGCAGGGAGACACACCGCTATTTTATATTCAAACACAGTATGGAGAAGAATAGAGCATTTATATGGATTTTGATACTAAACCCCAAGATCTTAAAGAAATATTGAGTTTGCTATGCTATTTTGGACTCTAACTCTACAGTACAAGTTCATTCTTTCTTTGGTTCGTAGAAATGCTTGAGAACCCACCTTTGTCAGTTATTCTTATATGTTACTGAGACTTTTTTCCCCCTAAGAGTCTACAAAATAATAAGCACATAGCTAGAAAAGATATATTTTGAACAAGAGAATTGTCTGGCTTTCCTGTTCAAAGAAGTGGTGACCCACCTTCAGAAAGGGGCCTCAGAAACGCTTATAGCTCGAGATATGACTTGTTCAGGAAAGCTCCATGTTCATCTACTCGTGTGCTTATTGACTCAGTTTAATTCCAAGTGTATGCACCATAAATCATGGAAGGCATGACATTGCCCAGAAATATGTCAATGTCACGAGTAACCAAATTTCTGATGCGCTAGATCCTTTCACGGGAAGGATGGGGAGGTTCATTCCAGTCTAGACTTCAGATCTGTGATACTCATGAGCCACAAGGTTAAGACTTGAAGCTCTCTCGAAACGAGTTGGGTGGGACATGTGTCATTGCATTTTGGGCATGCGTATTTACAGCACTGATCTGTTATATGTAACCACAGAAGACATATCAATAATGTTTGCAACCCTGTTTTGGCATCTATTCAGCTCTTTACTGTGCTCGAAGACTCAAAATGTAAAAGGCATCTGGATCTTCCCTTACCCTGTACTGAGAGATCCTGACCTCTGGCCTCATATGGCTCTCACCCATGTTGGATTTGGGGCAGGACCTGCTAAGGACGTGAGAACAAACTAGAAGTCGCCCATATCCTCAGATATCTGAGAGTTAACTTTTAAATACATTAATGGTAGCCATGTGGATGTCAAAATGTCTCCATGAAAAATCAATCATCCTAGCTTTCTGGTTCTTTCTGACAATAACGAGCCAAACAGTGTTGGTGGCTTCTCAAGAGCATTGGTGGCATTAGTATATACGAAGAGGAAGCCTGCTTACCCGCCCGCCTGCCGGGACGAAGTATTAGCCCGGCGCACGTGAAAGCTGTCAAGCTGTTAGACTATAGTTCAAGTGGACTGTATCATTTAAAATGAGAACTTCCCTGTCAGAAAAAAGTCTACCCACTCTGACTGTTGTCATAATTTGTTTTCTTATTTTGGGAGTAATGGTGAAAGGGAGGAGAAGGAGTGTTAATGGCCAAAAAAAAAGCCTTTTCTGGAGGCCTCCTTTAGTGTTAGAATTAGAGGGCGTAATGGGTTTCAGAGAGTCGGGGACACTCAGAGTGACAGTCACGGCGGAACGGACGGAGAAATGCTTACCTGGGTTTCAACAGCTCTTTGTGTATCTGTAATTCATTTCGCTGCATACGACAGCCATGGGCAACGATGACCCAGAATTCACATTTCTTATCCGCTCTTACTATTACACACAGCACAGGCTTCCAGAGACCCCTAAAGAGCAACTACTGCCTTTTTTTTTTAGCTCCTTTCTTTCCCAGAAAAAAAATATTTTTGAGAAAAATATGATCTAAATCTAAATACATCTAAATAAATCTAAATATAATGTAATTCATTATTCTCTCTTAGTGACAACCCAGGGCCTTCCATACTCTTAGATGTCCTGTTGTTTTGGCTCGGGTTTTGGTTTAGTTATTTTTAATTTTTCTTAAGAAAAAAACCTAATAATTCTTTTTCAGAGAAATTTCTTATAGGACACATATTTATTGTCTAACGAATGATGAATAATTTAGCAAAGCACATATTCACCTCTTCCATCATGGCCTCACAGCAAGATAAGTGAACATATTTCAAATAAATAACATTCCCCTACTTTAAGCAAAAACCACTGGTAGGCAACTTGAAATCATTTTTGTAATTACACTTCTCTGATGCTTTGGAAAGAACTCATTTCATAAAACATAATCTTCAGTGTTCTCATAGTGCTCTAATCTCTGTTTGCTTGTTATAGATTATTTTCTCCATAATATCACTTAAAAGAAACAAATGTTTTGCCTGCCCTCCCCCCGCCTCCCGCATCCACTTAAATCAGCAAAACTGAAATGAAGAGCCTTCTGACCTATTTTTAATTCCATGTCTCTTTTAGTTAGCACACAAAAAAATCGTACCAGAAGAGGCTGATGTTTGCCACATGATAGCTGAGGCCTGCTGGCTTCTCCAGATTTCAGGGCCATTAAATTAAATATAAAAGATAAAGGTTATTGCAGACTTTATCATGAAAATCATAATGCCGTCAAGTTGAACACGCTCAGCAAGCACGGGGCTCCCCCCTCGTGTCTCCGCGCGTCCTAATTGGATAGCGCTGCTCTTACATCTCATCGTGTCCCAAACTGGGGACGCCTCCGGGTGCCTTACTTTAAATATTTCTCTAAAGTGGCCTTGCCTGAATGTTTATGTTCTAATGTGGGTATAGATCGTAGGAGACCTATTTAGGAGATAAGTTCAGATTGCTGAAAAGCACCTGTAATGTGTCACTTTCACTTAATTAAAAAGGCAACACTTTATTGTTTATATAATCAGCCTGGAAATGGGTAAATCAGAGGGGAAAAAAGATTAGTGCCTGGTCCAGTGACATTTTGCCTCCAGCAAGAAACCGCCTGTGTCAACCGGTTCAACAAAGCATCCAGGCTTTGAAAAGAATGAGGGGAAACCGATCAGCATAATTTAATATTATTATTCCTAAGAGAAGAATGCCTTTTAAAGCATTGAAATACCTTAAAGCCATCTACAGCAATGTGTTTGGGAAATCATCATTTGTCAAATACAATTGTATCGATGCATAATACAAAAATGCGTTTCTTATGAAGAACCAAAATGAAGTACTAACGTCCTAAAAACATCTTAAGTCTCTGAGACAATTTCAAAGTCTATAGGAAGGTAATTGTGTTGACACCTAAAAATTCATTTTCCACCCTTACAACGGAACATATTTTAAATTCAGCAATTGTACACCTCCTCAGAACCTTCGCTAAGACTATAAGTGAACATGTGAATCAAGATGTATAAATAAGGAAGCTCGCCAAGGCATTGTCTATAATGGCAAAAAATGGGAAATAATCTAAACATCCCAAATCAGGAGATTAGTGAAACAAGTTACAGTACTTGTATGTAATGGAATATTATGCAACCATTAAGAATGATTTCTAGACATATTCACAAGATATGAAAAAAGCTCAGTTGTAAAACAGTGTATAGGGGCGCCTGGGTGGCTCAGTTGGTTAAGCCTCTGACTTCGGCTCAGGTCAGATCTCACGTTCGTGGGTTTGAGCCCCGCTTCAGGCTCTGTGCTGACAGCTAGCTCAGAGCCCTGGAGTCTGCTTCCGGTTCTGTGTCTCCTTCTCTCTCTGCCCCTCCCCCTCTCATGCTCTGTCTCTCTGTATCAAAAATAAATAAAACATTAAAAAACCCAGTGTATAGTATATGATCCCAAGAATATGCATATCATAAAGGCCTACAAGGGCACGCAACCAGGAGTCTACAGTTAATCTTTGGCTCCTGGCGTTAATAGTGGTTTAACTCTTCCTCATGATTACATATATTTTCTCCTTTTTCTAAAATGAACATGCATTATTTAAGTAATATATAAATAAAATACATGGCAAAACCAAGAAACTTGGCTCAAAGAAAGACTAATATTTTTCATAAGCAGACTTGATAATTCTCGAACTAAATACTTAGAAATACTTAGAAAATGAGAAAGCTTTGGGTTCACTCTTTCACTCAGCAAATTTAGCTGATTCCTGCCATGTCATGTTTGTTGTAGGCACTTGGATGAGACCTTTGCAATTCTTACTTTAGATCAGTCTTTAAAACAAATAAAAATAACTCCAAAAATTACTATTTTTCCTATGGTATCTATAACTCTAAAGGATTAGTGTATATAAAGAGGGATAACATTTTTCTTCTTCCCAGCAGTATAACCTAACCATTCTTTTTGCATACCTTCTGTGTAACTCCTTTTATATATTCCTTGGAAATCCGAAACATCACAGAAATGGTTCTGGAGACCTGAGTTCTTGTCCTGACTCTGCTGCAAATGTTCTGGGCAATCAAAGACAAGTTACTTTACTCCTTTGGGCCCAAGTATCCCTATCAACAAGATAAAAATACCTCTAATGCTTCTTCCAATGCTGAAAGTCTAGGGTTTTCTGTCCATTTCTTTATTTTTATTAAAAAAAATGGCATGTCTGCTCACTGCTCCTTACTGTTGTGACTTTCTTATGACTTGTCTCGGGTCATGATCTCATGGCTCCTAAGTTCGAGTCCCCTGTGGCACTCCACGCTGATGGTGTGGAGCCTGCTTGGGATTCTCTCTCTCTGCCCCTCCCCCCTCCAAAATAAATAAATAAACTTAAAAAAAAAAAAAGCAGAGGAGATCTCTTTATTTTGAATGTACTCCCTAGCTAACTGAAAAGATAAGTGAAACATCCAAGAGATGACTACTAAGGAGCACAAGATTGTGCACTAGAAACTAATCAATGTATCCGGCAAAAAACCCAAACACACCAAGAGACCAGATTTGATCCAAATCACTGCTCTGAATCAGCTGAAAGACAGACTTTGATACAGGTAATAGAAATGGGTTGGCAGAGATGGACCGAGGTATTTTAAGTATTTTCCCCATTAAGAAGAAGGGAAGCAGGCAACCAGCCAGATGGCAAAGGAGGAGAAGCATATGGCTTGGATAATCCACACTTTGGATGATCGGCCTCTGAATAACTGAGGGCAGGCTGCGTTTCAGTAGGGAGCCAGTGGATGCCCATTGTCCAGCGCCGCCTTGCGTGGATCCCCATTGTCGGGTCTTTACTTTGGAGACGGGGATTAGCTCCTTTCCACCATCATTCCCACCCCCCCCCCCCGACTCCTTCTTTTCTCCTAAACGATATATGTTGGTTATTTGGCATTAAGCCTATATACACAAGTGTGAGTGTGGGTGTGTGCATGCCTCTGTGTGTGTGTGTGTGTGTGTGTGTGTGTGTGTGTGTGTGTTATCTAGGGAGACAGTGAGATGTGCTACCACAAACTTTCTCTGCATGTAGTGAATTCAGACTAGTGAATTCAAAGACTAGTCAACCAGAGAGACATAATCTAATCAATCCTGTGCACTGGACAGCCCAGAGGGGTTGTCATCCCTGGTTATTTCGCACACCCCCTAAGTGAGCTGGCCGCCTGTGTCCCCTCGGGGACAGCGGGCAGTCCAGCAAGCCTGGGGAATATACCAGGTACATCTCACCGGGAACAAGGAGCCGGGCAAATAGTCATGCTTTTATAGTTCTTATAAACTCTGCCTTTGAGAAGGGAGAAGCAAATCCTCTTTATAAGAATGCAAATAAAGGGATTGCTAAAACTAGTGTCCACTGCATTGATCACCTGGCATTAAGCTTGTGCTATTTAGTCAGAGGAGATCATTTGTCGTGGTGAAAGTAGAACTATTTTTCTCTAGCCTATGGGCAAGTTATTTTCTTTCGAAGTATGGCTTTTAGGGACACTGAGGTGGCTCAGTCGGTTAAGCATCTGACTTTAGCTCAGGTCATGGTCTCATGGTTCGTGAGTTCAAGCCCCATGTGGGGCTCTGTGCTGACAGCTAGCTCGGCGCCTGGAGCCTGCCTCGGATTCTGTGTCTCCCTCTCTCTCTGTCCCTCCCCCCCGCTCACATTCTGTCTCTCTCTCTCTCTCAAAAATAAATAAACATTAAAAAAAAAAGCATGGCTTCTAAATCTCAGCCAGAAAACCCAAACTAAAGTGAATAACAAGACAGGATTAAAATAATTACCTCACCAGTCAAAACCATCGCCATTAATCATACAATGCACATATACCATATTAAAATGCTTTCTTCAAATGTCACTTTTTCATATCAGAATAAGCCTACCACTTAGTACCAGACTTATTTATGATAGAAAAACATCCGGTGTGATTTACAATACTACTGTGAGCAAAAATTTTTTTCCCAGAAAGCTCATTAAATTCTCCTTACGTCCTAATGGTTTCATTAACATGCAAGAAGTACGGGAGGATTTTAAACCAAACAGTAAGTTGAATATGCTTAAACATTTTTTAAATCATAAGAAAGTTTAGAAACGGTAGAAAAATGACTCCTAATGATATCACTTTAATACAGCTCCATGCTCCTGGACCCCCTCTCACTGTTGCCGACGATCCACATGGATGCCTTCAATTTTTACCACTTAAAAAAAACCCCACGTAACCTTAAAACAGAAGTATTTCTTCACGTTGCCATGGGTCTTCATTGCTACACCTTTGGTCGCTACATTTCCAACAAAAGGAGCCATCATAATCCACACACCTGCTCTCTATGATCGGACAAGTAAGACTGTCCCAAGTTTTCATTATTACCAGTGATTCTGCAATTCAAAACTTCATGAACACAGTTTTTTTCCTGCGTCAGGTCTATTTAGTGAGGCTAAATTTCCAGAAATATTACTTGTGTGAACATCTTCATAATGGTGGGTATATTTGCCAAATGATTTTCAAAGGACGGTAGCAATTGATATCACCATCAGCAATGTAATTATTCATCAGTCACGCTGCGATTTAAATTGCACTTTTTAACAATTCCTAAGTAGTTTCCAACGCGTTTGCATAACAACAAGGGGTGTTTCAGACACTGTCTGGTCACATTCTTTGACCATCTGTCTACTGGGGTCCTAACAGTTATGTGCAACCTACTGCTCATGTGTATTGTCCGATTTGGTGTAACATCTCCTCGTCGATCATTTCCCCATCGAGTTTTTCTTGCACAAAAAGCTTAACATTTTATACAATTAGAATTCATGGACCTCGTCTTTTATTATTTCCGCTGTTTCTTACAATCTTACAGTTTTTACAATTTGTTTTTTCAATTCTTACAGTCACACAAATATTCAAAAGACCAGGTTCTTTGTTTATCTGCAGTTCTATGAAGTAGTTAACTCTTCTATGTGATACTAGGTATGAATTTTGAAATTCTTTTTCCTAAAGGTATAACCAGTTATTTGAATATAATTTATCTTTTGTATCCATACACTTCAAACAAATAAGAACTACTTCAGGAATACTTAGGAATTACTCTTAATTATTTCCTAAATTACTTTTGGAAAATTATGAATTATTTCAACTAAAACACTGGAATAAACTAGGAATAAAATAAACAAAATTGGAATTTAAGTAAGAATAAAAATAAGGCATTTAAAAATGTGTTACAGGAGCATCTGGGAGCTCAACTGGTTAGGCATCTGACTTCAGCTGAGGTCATGAACTCATGGTGTGTGAATCTGAGCCCCATATCAGGCTCTCTGCTGTCAGCTCAGAGCCTGTTTTGGATCCTCCTTCCCCCTTTCTCTGCCCCTCCCTCACCCCCCTCTCAAAAATAAACATTAAAAAAAATAAAAGTTTATTATAAAACTTAGGTAGAAAGACACACAATTTGGAAAGAGAGCATTTCTTATTTAAATGCCAAGGGCAAAGCAATGGTGGTGTGGATTGAATTATACCCATCCCTCCTCCTTCCAAAAGATAATGTTTAAATCCTACTCCCAGGTCACAGTGTGACCTTCTTTGGAACTAGGGTCGCTGCAGACATAGTTGGCTGAAGATGCAGTCATAGTGGAGTGGAGTAGGCCCCTCTTCCAGTGTCACTGGCCACGTGAAAACAGAGACACAGGAGGGCATCATGTGAGGACAAAGGCAGAGACTGGGCTTCCCCCGCTAAGCATCACCGAGAATGCCAGGGACTGCCAGCGGATCAGCAAAAGCTCGGAGAAGGCAAGGAGGTGTTCCCCTCCAGGTTCCGGAGGAGCAGGGAGGGCTCTGCTGACACCTGGTTTTTTGACTTGTAGCCTCCAGAACAGGGAGAGCAAACACCTCTGTGGCTTAAAGCCAGCCAGCTTGAGGTGCCTGTCACAGCGCCACCAGGAAAGTACCACACAACCGGCAACAACTACCAAAGTAAGACCACACCAAGACTACTGATGAGAAAGTTACCTCTCTTGCCCTGGCAGACGCCACAAGCTGGCCAACACCATTCACAGTCCGCTTTTTCCTTACCTTCCACCTACAGAAAAACTGTTTACCCCCCCTCGCTGTTCACAGCGGCCATGAGGCCCCTTTCTTTCCAATGAAATGTAGCTGGAAGATCTGGGGGAAGGGCTTTCCTTCCTGGGAGAAATACCAAGCCTCACAAGTGAAGGTACAGTTGCCCCTTTGACCTCCAGAATGAAAACTACATGGTAAGGATAGTGGAGCCGGGAGACAGCTAAAGCCCGTGCCATTACCTACTACAGCTCTAACTTCCTTAAATAGTATTTGGTGGGTTTTCCGTCATGACAGAAAAGAGGAATCAAACTGCCATATCAGTTTTATTTTTTTAATATATTTCAAACCCTTTTAAAGTTTATTTATTTTTGGGAGACAGTGAGTGAGCCTGGGAGTGGCAGAGAGAGAGAGAGGGAAAGAGAGAGAATCCCAAGCAGGCTCTGCACTGTCAGTGCGGAGCCCTATGCAGGGCTTGAACTCATGAACCGTGAGTCCATGGCTGGAGACAATATTAAGAGTTGGATACTTAACTGACTGAGCCACCCAGGCGCCCCTGTCACTTCAGTTTTATAAACAGTCATGGAAAACTTCACACCAAATGTCAAGCAGTATCTCTACACATCCAGCCTGAGACAGGATTTCTACCTGGCAGGCTCCTGCCCTCCCTTCAGGCTCTTGTTCAGGTGTTTCCTCTTTTAAGAAGCTTTCTCTGACTCCTCAGACAGACTTCGGCATACTTGTCTGCTTTCCCCATTGATATCGTTTACATACTCTTATTTTTTAACCCTGATCACATCATGCTGCAATGATCCAAACTTCTTTCTCCTTCTGACCAGGAGCACAGAGCCCCTACGTTTTCATCGTAGTACTACCAGCACCTGGGATTGAACCTGGAACTCAGGCGGTACTCAATAAATGATTGTTGAATGAACAAAGGACTAAGAAAAGTCATTGAGCCTCAAGGACAGGAAAACTGAAAGGAAATGAGGTCCAAGAGCATCAAGAGAGTGCCAGGCTTTTAATCATCAAATCGGTTTTTTTTCCATTCACTGAAAGGAAAACCTGACAGCTGTACCCCCAGAATCTTGAAAATGTCATCTCACTTATAATAACATTATGATTTAGTGGGATCCATGTGTATGTATAATTTTTACTTCATTGAATAGTCACTCTGTGCTAGGCATTGTGCTAAATGTCTTAATTATCTCACTGAATTCCCTCAACAACCTTTTCAGGCAGTGGTGGCGCTAGATGACTTTTTACAAAGAAAGGGTTTACAGTTAGCAATCTGGTTGGAAGTGGATGACTAAAGTACTTGTCTGAAAGCTCTATTAACCTAGCTGACCCACAGGTTTTCAGTTGGACTGTATATTTACTTGGGGCAGTCCAGGGGGGCAAGCAAACAGAGACCATAGAGGAGGAAGAGACGAAGCAACTCTAACTCCATCTTGAAGATGTGTCTGCTCTCATACTATTAGTTTCGTGGCGCCTGGGTGGCTCAGTCGTTTGAGCGTCCGACTTTGGCTCAGGCCATGATCTCACAGTTCAAGAGTTTGAGCCCTGCATTGGGCTCTGTGCTGACAGCTCAGAGCCCAAAGCCTGCTTATGATTCTGTGTGTGTGTCTCTCTCTCCCTGCCCCTCACCTACTTGAGCTCTGTCTCTCAAAAATAAACAAACATTTAAAAAAAAAATTTTAAGATACCATTAGTTTGATTACTGAATTTCACAGATAGGAAAATCGAGACCTAGAAAGGGTGAGGAACATACCCAAGGTTAGTAAGTGATGGTACAGGACTGGACTCAGAGCCTTGCCTTGAACTACACACACTGTCTGAAGCAGGTTCAGTCCTGATTTTCACAGGTAAGGCTGAAGATTCACTCCCAACAAAGAGGCTGAGCATGACCAGAACAGCGCCATAGACGGTACAGGTATGAACAGCCTTCTAAAATCTGATGACATCTAAAATGTCCGGCCTTTATAAGTATTTTTAATCTTTTTATAGTTTCAAAACTGTATCCCTTTGAGTGCGTTGGTGGTATAGTGGTGAGCATAGCTGCCTTCCAAAACTGTATCCCTTTATTGCACCATTGGCTCTATTTCTGTCGGGACGTCTCAGAACAAATCTAATCTTCCAGGGGCTACTCTTTAAATATTTCAAGGATGCCATTATGTTCTCCTTGAGACATGCTCTGTATCAGCCAAATCTCTTAAATTATTCCTCATGTGAGGTTTTAAAAGTTTGTACATTTTGTGAAAATTAACAAAAGAACTACGCATTTATTGACCAAAACATTAAAATGATATAGAAGTGCAAGAGCACAATACGAAAGTCTTCCCATCACCAAAGCCCAGTTTCTAATTCCTATGGTTTAAGAGTAACAGTTGCTGACAATTTGGTGGGCTTTCCAGAGATTTTTCTGTCAAATATAACTAAATATAGAAATATATATACATATAAAACGTGTGCCTGTGTATATATGTGCCTATATGTGTATATTCACATTTCCTTTTTCTTTTTTTAATCTATTTTTTGAGACAGAGAGAGACAGGCATGAGCAGGGCAAGGGCAGAGAGAGAGGGAGACACAGAATCCGAAGCAGGCTCCAGGTTCTGAGCTGTCAGCACAGACCCCGACACGGGGCTCGAATGCACGAACCGCAAGATCATGACCTGAGCCGAAGTCGATGCTTAACCGAATGAGCCACTCAGGTGCCTCACATTTCCTTTTTATATACATGGAATTATACTATATAGTGTTCCTTTTTTAAAAATATAACTTATTAACAAGTTAACTAAATACAGTGTATACAGTGTGCTCCTGGCTTTGGGGGTAGATTCCCATGATTCATTGCTTACATACAACACCCAGTGCTCATCCCAACAAGTGCCCTCCTCCATGCCCATCGCCTATTTCCCTCTTTCCACAGCCTTCCCCCATCAACCCTCAATTTGTTCTCTGTATTTAAGATTCTTTTATGGTTTGCTTCCCTCTCTGAAAGTATTTTTTCCCCTTCCCTTCCCCCATGGTCCTCTGTTAGTATGCCATATAGTATTCTAAAGCTAGCTTTTTTCACTCAATTATATATCATGGACATCCTTCTGTGTTAATACATATCAGATTTACCTCCTTCTTTTTGATAGCTGCTCAGTATGCAAATACTGACTTTTATTGAACTAGCTCTTGTTTTAGGTTGTTGACCTCTAGTTTGTTCCCATTACAGACAACAGAGTGTCGAACATTCTTGTGCAGGCAGTCTTTGCTTTTCTCTGACAAGAGGTGGGTTCACTGTGAAGATCATGAAGCTCAAGTTCCATGGCCCTCCACATGGATAAGCCTCTTTGAAGGCCCTGGGAGGGGCCGTGCAGCTTGCATGAGCTGTCAAAACTTGAGAAGGCATTTGCCCAGATTCTGTGTTAGGGCACCTCTTCCATGCTCCATGGTATATTACAGATTTTTTATTTTTTTTAATGTTTACTTATTTTTGAGGCAGAGAGAAAGAGACAGAGTGTGAGCAGGAGAGGGACAGTGAGAGATGGAGACATAGAACTTCAAGCAGGCTCCAGGCTCCACGCTGTCAGCACAGAGCCCAACATAGGGCTCGAACTCACAAACTGGGAGATCATGACCTGAGCTGAAGTGGGACGCTTAATGGACTGAGCCACCCAGTGGTGGTGCCCCCCAAGTTTTTAAAAAGATGATTCACATAGGCTCAGCTAACACACTGCTGTCTGCATTTTCTAATTCACTCAAAGAAATGCTTTACACCTTCAACTCTGCATTAATACCTCTTCTTAAGCTCATCAATGGCTTCCCAGTTCCCAAATGCAATGACCACTTTTCAGTCTTATTTCTTCTTGAATTACTTGCAGCACTTGACATTGCTCTATATTCCTCCTCACTTAAAATCCTCTCCCTCCTTTGCTTCTGGAATTATTCTGATTCTTCTCTTACCTTAGTGGTCACCATGTCAGTCTCCTTCCCTTTTTCTCCTGGCCCCTGAAGTATTCCTCCCAGGACCCCAACTTTCACTCTACATTCTTTCTCTGAGTAGGGACATTCTTTTCCAAAGATGTGACTATGATTCATTTATCAGTGAGGGCTAAAGCTGTCTCTAGCCCCAGACAAGAGCTTCCAAATGTTTATAATCAGTTCTACCAGTGTATCCTGAACTCCTCATATCTAACTGGTCCAGAACTGAGCTCACTTTCCCTTCCCCTTTTACACTCTCTTTGGAAGGCAGCTATGCTTACCACTATACCACCAACACTGCTCACACTCTCTTTGATAAGCTAATGGCATCACTATCCACCAAGCTGCTGTCATCTGTGATGCCACCTCCTTCTCATCTGCCCACACCTAGGCAGTCACCCAGCTCCAGAGGCTCTGCCTCGGAGACCATTGCACATCCACCTTCTCTCCTTTCCAGTCTCATCACTCCTGCTTCTGGTGAGGCCTCAGCCCCCCCTTATAGAGTAGGCTAAGTGCCTCCTTACTAGCATCCCTCACCGGATGACACCATCTATCTGGCCCCCATAGGGCTAATGGAAGGAGATTTCCAAGTATAGATTTGATTATGTCACTTCACTGAAAACTCATGGCATCCAAGGCCCACACATCACGTCTCAGACTCATTTTAGCCACTCCTCTACCCAAACAGTGTGCTCCACCGCCAACTGAGCTGACGTTTCCTAAGCCTGAACTTATGCCTGGCACACCTCTCTTCCCTTTTTTACCTGTTTATTCCCTAAACCCCATCCAGTACATCACCTCAAGGGGTCTCCCCTGGCTTCCCAGACAAAGGAGAATGCACCCTTCTTCATGCTCCTCTGGCTTTCTGTATGCTACTGGGTTGTAGCACTTTTCACACTGTATTGCGAGTTCCTAAGGGGCTAGATTTTGTGTTCTTCCCCATGTCTGGTGGCTGGGAGTGTTTGGCACTGAGTAGGTGCTCAATAATGCCTGCGGAATGAAGGAAAAGGACGAAAGACAGTTGCTGTCTATGGAGTCAGACACACACACACACACACACACACACACACACAACATATATATATAAATGTCATTCAGTTTAAAACTCTGACATTTTGGGTTGTATTTTCTCCTTTGGATAGATGAGGACTGTAAGTAAGGCCCTGACAGATTGTCTGCTCGAGGTCAGATTTGCTTGTAAAACACAGCTCTAAGACTCAAACTCAGGTTTGTCTGACCCCAGAGCTCAGGCTCTTGATGGAAAGCAAAAGCTGTGATAATCCTTCTGACCTAAAATCCAATGGCAAATACCATTTACTTTTACAGTAACGGGCATGACATGGTAATCTGATACGTGTGGATGCAATTCCATCGCAATTAAGTGTATGGGAACTCGCGGAATGTTTATAAGATCCCGTTTATAAGAAAAGCAATGAGGAAAGGCATTTTCCCTCATAGTCTGCATGTGACTGTCAACTCCCCGCCGGACAGCAGCACAGGCCCATTGGTCTTTCCCCTTCTTTCATCGAAATGATTAACCAGCCTGATGGTTTGCCGATGAGAGACAATACACTCTCTTGAATACTCTTTAAAAAGCACAACTGTACCTTTCTTGACAATCTGGCTTCTCACTAAGAAAGCCTCGTGCTTGGTGGTGATCTTCTTCAAAGCAATTTGAATAAAATGTCTCCGACTTATAATAAATGTAAGGTTACTGAGATTCCGTGGCTTTAGAAACAAAGGTAGACACTCTGTCACGCGCACGGGCTCTAGGTTAGCTTACAAAGCAGCAGGAAAAATGTTGATCTCGGCAGGGAGTGCAGAGACTTGAGGGAAGTGGGCAGGCAGGGACTTCACCGGTCTCAACAGTGAAGATCTGCAGTCACTCCTGAGTCAGCTTCCAAATCACTAGCTGAATTGTAAGAATTTGGTTATGTTACTCTTTCCTTGAGCCCCTCATTTTTTTGGAAGGTTGGAAGGCAGGTGAAGTAGTCTCTCTATTGAGATAACTTTTGGAACATCATACATTCTAATTAAAAATGAAAACAGGGGCGCCTGGGTGGCTGAGTTGGTTGAGTGTCTCACTTCAGCTCAGATCATGATCTCACGGTTCATGGGCTCGAGCCCTGTGTCAGGCTCTGGGCTGACATCTCATTGTTTCCGATTCTGTGTGTCCCTCTCTCTCGGCCCCTCCCCTGCTCATGATCTGTCTGTCTCTGTCTTTCAAAAATAAATAAAGGTTAAAAAAAGTGTAATAAAAACAAACAAAAAACATCTAGCAATGCCTGACTCTGTAAAGTTATAGGCACACAGAAAAAAAAAAGCTGAAATCCATGGTATTGCCATTTGTCTCTAATCTGGGCCATACTATTCCCTTTGGTAGATGGAATCCATATCCTCACACAAACAGGAAATGCTAGACTGTTAACTGCTTCCCCATGATCTGCTTTATCATCGGATGCCTCCTATGACTTCATCATAATTTAGCCAGAGTATAATATCAAAATGGATGTTCCCAGCATGAAGCCCCTCTAACTGTTCTACAATCCGTTTCCTTCTCAGTCTGGTTCTTGATCTCTTTTTAAAGTGGAAAATTCCTAAACATGCAATGGGAACACATGAAGAGTTACGATAGTCATAAGTTGTTACTATAATGTTTACAATGCCATAAAACAGAATAGTCCGATACTGAGCGAAGATCATTTCTTTTTTATCTTTTTTAACTGTTTAGAGCGCATGCATAGGAGCAGGGGAGGGGCAGAGAGGGAGAGAGAGAGAGAGAGAGAGAGAGAGAGAGAGAGAGAGAGAGAAAGAGAATCCCAAGCAGGTTCCCTGCTGTCAGTGTGGAGTTTGACGTGGGGCGCGATTTCATGAACCATGAGATCATGACCTAAGCCAAAATTAAGAGTCAGATTATTAACCGATGGAGCCACCCAGGTGCCCCAAAGACCATTTCTTATCCTGGCTCTTCGGTAAGATATTCCTCTTTGTCACAGTGGGGCTTCCTCCCCTTTGGAAGAGAGGATCAGTAAGAAGTGCAGAATTTTGTTATCTTTTCTGTTCCTTCTCCACCTTAACCCTTTTCGGTTTTCATTTGTTTGTTTTGCTAATGGACTTTCCCCATTCACTTTTGGTTTTTGTTAACACTTCCTTTTTGGTCCAGCCATTTCTTTTTTCTCCTTAAGTAGGCTTCACATCCAGTGCAGAGCCCAACTTGGGGCTCGAATTCACTGCCCGGAGATCAAGATCTAAGCTGAGATCAAGAGCCGGTCCAGTCATTCTTTTTTTTTTTTTCCTGTTTTTATTTATTTTTGAGGGACAGAGAGAGACAGCACGAGCAGGGGAGGGTCAGAGAGAGAGAGAGAGAGAGACACAGAATCTGAAGCAGGCTCCAGGCTCTGAGTTAGCTGTCAGCACAGAGCCTGACACGGGGCTCGAACCCACGAACTGTGAGATTATGACCCGAGCTGAGACCGGACGTTTAACCGACTGAGCCACCCAGGTGCCCCAAGTCCAGTCGTTGTAAAAGGTTTCCTAAGCTTCCTGAAGCCCAGAGCTATGCTATTTCCTCCTCCTCCTTGTGCCCACTTTCCACTGACCCTTGCCCCACAGCTCCATGCTGTGGCTGCTATGTGGCCAGCCTGTGCCACTGGCGGTTTTCTGAGAAAAAGTCAAACTGGAACAGATCCACCATCATAAAGCTTCTCTCCTTGCTACGCAACTCCATGAGATAGGCCTGGGGTAAAAGTTCATTTTTAGCTAATGTTTACATCGTTCTTGTTTCCTTCTGGTTTTACCCTGGTCTCCTAATTATCACCACCTCCCATCCCAACCCCCAACCTTCCAGTTTCTACCAAATCAAATGTGGACCAAGCTTGGATTGTTTGCTTGGACTTCAACCAGAACACGGTGATGCTGGGAAGGCAAAAGATGCAAAAAATAGCACTCACATTCAGACGTGAACTACTTTTATCGACGGGGAAAGAATGTTAGAAGAAAGCAAGCTTTTCTATAATCTTTCAATACAAGTCTGTGTGAGAGAACCACAGAATTCTTGCTTCTCCAACTCAGGGCAGAGCCGGTAATTACATATTTCAGAATACCACATACAATTTAAAAAAAACCCATAAAAACCTACTAGCATAAAAATGTGACATGACAGGAAGCTCAATATAAAGTTGTTCAATGCACATACAGTAATTGCACCAATTACATTTAAAATATTTATTTGCTTACCAAAAACCCCAAGATGTAAAAGGCTAATTATCAAAAATGACACGAGTGAACGGTTGTACCCAGTCTAACCAAAAACAGAATAATATTAATAAGGCAGAGAAATGAAAAGAAACTTCAGTTTACATTTTGAATTAAAATGTCAGCTAAATAAAACGGCAAATCCATCCGCCTTGTTCACATACATGGCTTCAACATTTGAAGAAAACACAAAAAGCCTTTTCAGCTCTGATAATCACTTTGACTCTGGAATTGATTGAGGAAAGGAACTACGTCAAAACTTCGTGTGAAGCTAGGTTAAATTCAATGCATAAGTTGAAAACGTGATAATTCTTCAAAGAACACATGAGGCTAGCTTATGGTTCCTGTTCTCCATGCCTTGATGGAATCAACTCACAGATTTAAGAGCTGTAGCATCCATTTTTATTTCCAAACACTACATGAAGTGTATGACACAGGATAGTTCCTTTTGGCATATTTTACACAGTATTTCTCTCTGAGTTTTTCAGGCCTAAAATTAAAGAATTATACGTGATGACAGTCAAGGGGCGATTTACTGAAATGACTGACATTCTCTACTGACAGCTCGAGATTGGATTCAGATTCCTCTGCGCTAGTACGACTCGATCTCTACGAACAAATAACGGCACATAGATGATCATCGTCATGTGAGTTAAAAACAACTCTGCCCACATTTATGTTTTGACTTAAAATGAAGAAATACAAAGATACTGTCGTTTGTCACAAGAGGTAGTGGCTATGTGAGAGCATTGCTTTCCTCTCCTGAAATCGGCAGAGGTAATGTTTCATCAGTACCACCATCTCAGTGCTTGGTCACGGTCTCCAGTTAGCCTACTTTCTCATAAAGTGTTGATGTTAATCATATCTATGTAATATGAAAATGTTAACTGATGTCAGGTATGATACTAGTGTCTTATCTTTCTGGGTTCGTGGGGGAGAGGCGTAACTACAGAATCACAGTGAAGTTCACATACAGAAACATTTCCAAATCATACCAGGAAGGTGAAAGGTTACTTTTCAATAGGAGGATATTTCTTTTTTTTCCTGAGAAAAATACAGAACATTTCTACAATTTTTGAAAATTCTTAAATTTCTTTAGAAATAGTTTACTCCTTCTTGCCAGGTAACAACTAAGAATGACTGTGGCTTTCTAAAACTTTTAAAAACAATCTTGCAAGTTTGTTATTATTTCCTTTGCCTAGAAAGCTCTCTCATCTCAGCTTTACCATCTAGCTCCTGGCCATCTTTTAAGAACTAACTCAACCTTTTTTCTTCCATCAAGCCCTCCCTTTTTCAGCCTGTAACAACATTCCTCTCCTTTGAATAGGTCCAAAATAGTCCATTCCTTATGAGTGTATCATTCTATATCTTCTCTTGTATTATTTGCTAACTGTTTTATGACATGCCTTTGACTTTCCAGTAAATTTGGTAATTTGAGCCCCCTCATTTCCTATCCTCTCCAACCCTTTACACGGTGCCCCCAAATCTATCGGACTGATGGAAACAGCTTATTTTCACTAGTGTTTCCTAAGGAATATTAAATAGCCTAAATCTTGCAAATTAGAGAGTCATCTTCCAAATACTCAGAGGGAATAAATAATTTAACAGGAAGTTCTTTGAAAACTAAGCAAAAATAAGGTAGCAAGACACATTATTGACTGATACATTCATAGTCATTTATATCCTTAGGGTTCTACATGTTTTTTCTTCCAGTCTGTCTCCCCTGCCCATTTTATTGTCAGTCCTTTCAGACTAAGAATTAGGTGTTCTTATCTTATGACGCACTAGGCTTACGACCATGCCCTGAACACAGCAGATGCTCGACGTGAACCTTTGCTTGAGAGTCATCTGTGGGTAATTGTATGTTCTATGTTTATTCAGACACAGAGAAATTAACTGTTTCATGCACTGGATACAATCCTTCACCAAACCTCCTCCGAGCCTCGGAGCAGCTGGTCCCAGAGTGTCATTTCATTTCATGTTCTAGGAAGACTGGACCCAAGGGCATTCCACTGCCACTGTCCCCCGCCCCCCGCGACCCTGTCCCCTCCAATCCTCCTCCAGAGTAGTTTAGACACATCCACCAGGCTTGCCAACACCCGAGCAGGGCACACCTTATTTCACGAACAAGAGAATCTGTGTAAAGAGAAGTCACAGAGTCACATACATAATCACGGACACACAATGCTGTGAAGCAGAAAGAACGCTTCTTGAAGATCAGTCTTCTTTTCAAAGACCTAGATCACCCTCATTCCCTAAATTATAATAAATGTGTATGAAAGACCTGTACCCTTTTCAGTCCCAAGAAACAGTGGAAATCAGGAAGACACTCCGCTTAGACTCAACACAGCTGCCTTATGCCACCAGAGCCACTAGGAAGCACTTGAGACAATTCAAAGGGCACTTGATTCCTTTCCACCAGATGAGCCTCTCTTTCCTCTACAGCCTTATTTTCTCTCTGCCCATTCTTTGCTTATCCTTTGAGTTCACTCTCAGCTGTTCCTGAGGCCTGCCTACACCACCTAGTGTATTCTTCAGTCTGGCATTCAAGATGATTTTTAGCAAACAAAAGTAAAACCATCCTCCCTTCTATTTTCCACTAATTATTTTTATATAAAAGGCAGAAAAAATACAAATATCATAACATTACCCTTACACTATATCTTTACAATAAAACACAAACTATTAAAATAAGAGGTCTGGAGACAACACCAGCCTTTAAGAATAATAGGTCTGAGGGGCACCTGGGTGGCTCAGTTGGTTAAGCGTCCGACTTTGGCTCAGGTCATGATCTCGGGGTTCATGAGTTTGAGCCCTGCATCGGGCTCTGTGCTGAGAGCTCAGAGCCTGGAGTCTGCTTCGGATTCTGTGTCTCCCTCTCTCTGCCCTCCCCTGCTCGCTTACTCTCTCTCTCTCTCTCAAAAACAAACACTAAAAAGAAAAAAAAAATAGTAGGCCTGAGAAGTCTTTGCCCAAATGTCAGGATACTAGATGGCAAGGTAGGTGAGGATAGCTCAGTAGGTGCATACGTAGCTAATGCTGGTAACACAGAGGGTATTTCTCTTCTAAAGCCCCAATTCATGTCTGGGATCAGACAAAATATAAGATTACAAAAATCCAGAACAATGGAACTTGACCCTATAACATGAACAACAAATGACAGTCAGTTTGAGTTTAGTGATTCAGGTCTAGGGTTGTTTTTGCAGGACTAGAGCTAAGCTATCCTCTCCCCTGAGAAAACTGCTCATCCTTAACCCACGGAAAATCATATTTGCCACAGGGAGGGGCCAGACTGAAGGGGCTCAGGAGAATCATCTTCCTCTGTAATTCTTTGAGAGGAGCTTAAAAAGATCAACGTTAGAAAAAGAAGTGAGGCAGGCATGAATTAATTATGCTAGAAGCTAGAAAAATGAGAAATGATTGAGAAATAGCTACTGCTTTACTCTTGAATGTGATCTTGCTGATGGAAAAGCTGACATTAACAATATATTTATATTTTCATATCATTACTTGAGAGATTCTTTAGGTTGAGAAGATAATGTGTGAGGTGAAGGAGGCAACTGAGATTTACAAAAATTGCTATCGGGGTATTTGAAGAAGATCAAAAGAGATACATCTACCCAATCGATCACACAAAAAAGGAGGGAGGCCCCACTTCCTGAAGCAAGTAGCCTTGGTCACTCTAGGTCAGGTTTACATAGCACAAAATAGGCTCATGGTACTTATGACTCCAGGAAATGGCATTAGCTGGACATGTTTGGTGTTTGGAAGTGCAAAAAGGCTGTGGGAAAACTCATGGCTGACAGATTAACATTGGGATAAGGAAGCTTGTAAATACAGTTGACCTTAGACCAACATGGGTTTGAACTACAAGGGTCCACTTGTATGTGGACTTTTTCCAATTAATACAGCACAGTACTAAGTGTTTTGCTTCCTTATGATTTTCTTTATAAAGTTTTCTTTCTCGGGTTGACTCTATTGTAAGAATACAGTGGATAATACATATGACATACAAAATACGTGTTAGCTGACAGTTTATGTTAGAGTTAAGGCTCTTGGTCAACAATAGGCTACTGGTAGTTAAGTTTTTGGGGAGTCAAAGTTATATGGGGAATCTCAACTGCACAGGGGTTGATGCCCATAACTCCTGCATTGCTCAAGAGTCAATTGTACCTCTAATCTTTTCAAGATTAATATCAGTGGAGCAAACTATGCTCTCCACACAGTACTTGGTAATTCTGTTAAGGGTGAAAAACGCCTGAGTTGAATAATGGCATTATTAGTTGCAGGAATAGTAGCAGCAGCAACTGGCTTTTGCTAAGATTCTGGCACTCTATGGTGGCCTTTACTTATATCATGAAGTATCTAGTTCTCCACCACTGCCATGGGGATGGTTTCTCCACCATGTAAATGAGGAAACTGAGGTCTACAGAGGTTAGGTAATTTGCCCAAGTCCGAGCTACTGAATGGCAAAGCTAAGACATTAAGCCAGGTCATGTAACGCCAAAGCTCATACTCTTAAATCATATGCAACCCAGTGTGTATTTACGTTTTTCAGAGGAATTCAAACTCTGAAACACTCAAAACAAAATTCTACATAAAAGGGGAATGAAATCATAGAAGATATTTCTTTGTATTATGTTGTTACAGAAGGTGTTTTAAAACTATTAAGAACCACTGATCACTTCACTTATGATGGTTCTATTTAAAGTACTATTTCTATTTCATTTTACTAAAAGTCGTATTATTGATAGTCATATAGTCATATTGTCTGTTTGATGACACATCAATAGTAAAATGACTTTTAAATTGTCTATTGCTTAATGTGAATATTCAAAAGCTACATATTTAGTGGAGGGATGTGCGTTCCACAAGGAAAACTCATTTCTCACACAGGGGTGAAATGGGTGCTCACTGGGTACTTGGTAGATGCCACCTACCTCCCAGGGTAAAAAGCCAAGACTGCAACAAAATCACACGCAGGGGCACCTGGGTAGCTCAGTTGGTTAAGCTTCCGACTCTTCGTTTTGGCTCAGGTCATGATCTCAGGGTTCATGGGTTCGAGCCCCAGATCAGACTCCACACTGATAGTGCAGAGCCTGCTTGGGATTCTCTCTTTCTCCCTCTCTCTCTGCCCCTCCCCTGTTCATGCGCTCTCTCTCCCTCAAAAATAAATAAAATTGCATGCAGTCTCTGGGTCAACCAATTTGGGGTTGTATAACTTACCTCCTGGTAGCTGTTCAAACCATCCAAAACGTGAATCAGTCCTAAATATTTACAAATGCATTAGAAGCTTTTAAGTTACCCTCATATCCTTAGGTAATTCACAAAATTAATTTCTATTCCCAGAAAACCCAACCAGTTTCCATTAAGTGGGGTGCCCTCAGAAACAGGTTGAATAGGGCAAAACAGCCCAGAATTGAAATACCTCCATGGATGGTTCTCAAAATGAGTCATCTTCCCTTGGTTACTGCGCATGGACTGGCTATGAATGAAAAAACTAAACTTAACATTTGGGTGACCTGCCTTTCCCCACATGGGATCAATCTAACAGGGTGGAGTTGAACACGGGGTTTTGGGATATCTTCAGCATTCAAATATCCAGCCACAGAAGACAGGAGCTGGCGTTGAAAGTTAGTGTGATGACATGTGTATCATCCGGAAACCATACCACCGCTTCGGCAACACATGTACAGTGCTTTCTGTGTAGCAGGCTTATTATTATTCTAAGGGCTTTTATATTTATCAAGCCATGGGGCGCCTGGGTGGCTCCGTCGGTTGAGCCTCCGGCTTCGGCTCAGGTCAGATCTCACGTTCGTGGGTTCGAGCCCCGCGTCAGGCTCTGTGCTGACAGCTAGCTCAGAGCCTGGAGCCTGCTTCCGGTTCTGTGTCTCCCTCTCTCTCTGACCCTCCCCCTCTCATACTCTGTCTCTCTCTGTATCAAAAATAAATAAAAAACATTAAATGCTTTATATTTATCAAGCCATTTCCTATAACCCATTAGAACATTATGAAGGAGGTGCCATTATTAGTGCCATTTTATGGATGATGAAATAGAAACTCGGACATTAAGGGAATCTGCCAGTTACCTGACTGGGAAGCAGCAGAGTTGCAGTTGAAATGCACACAGTCTAGGTCCAGCATCTGTGCTTGTAACCACTATGTAAACTGTCCACGAGAACTGAAATACCCTCCCCCAGGGAGTCTGGGAGGCAGCACTGCTGCCTGGACAACAGGGAAACCACGATCCAGTTGTACCTATTGCCTTGATCAAGAAACACTGGAAGTTCCAGTGAACGCAATCAACTAAGAGCTCATCCACCGACTGGTCATTTCAGTCAAGTATCCTGACCTAAATTAGCTTTGTTAATATTCCACATGGGCTTCGTTAATATACCCAGTCTATCTAATTTTGATTGGAAAGTTTCTTAAATATCAAAGAGCCAGTCTTGGTCTGTTTTCTTGTATCTTGTTTTCTCCATGCCAAACAGCCAAAGGAAAGAAGTATAACGGGATATCATGAAAAGATCAAGCCCGCTGCAGAACAAACCATTTGGGAAGCTAACTGGGCAGGTCAGACAACCCAGAGAGAATCTTCTCCACCACTTGAGGGCTTGGTATTGCCAGTGCCTACAAAGGTGTTCTATCTATCCCTCTGCCAGCTAAGCAGGCAAAGCTGACTATCCACGACTTGTGCCACGGACCACGAGTGCTGGAGCAGGTAGCGGTCAGGGAATAGCAGGCGCAGTTAACCACATATATTGTATAGAGTGGAACATGTCTCCTGCTTGTGTATGTTCTCGATGACACACACTTTTTTTTATAAAAGAAAAATCATCACAGCTTATATTGCATCCTACAGTTTTACTATGAAGGAGTATTCTCGTGAGAGGCCTTGGCTCCATCAGAAAGATAGGGGACATTCTATCTGTGAGGAATTAGAAGAAGCACACAGTGTTTTGCTTTGGATTCTCATTAGGAAAGGTTCCATATGAAGCAGATGGCAGGATTTTAGACTTCTCAGTAATCTCTCATGACACACTGAAGGAACTTTAGTTCCTTTCCTCCTGTTTTTAGTCTCTAATAATGACTGAAGTAGAAGAAAGGCACTCTTTTGGTTTCACAAGGGGAAGGGAGGGGAGTTCTGTGTACTCTCCTCAAATCTTGGGAAAAAAATAGCCTTGGAAAAAAATAGCCTGAAAAAAATTCCAAAGAGAAATCGAACAGTATTGACCGATAGCCTAACTTTCACAGCACTGCCTTGAATGCTGAAAGACACAGGGGAAAAAGAAATATCTGTTGAAGATGCAGTTTCTCTCTCAGGAGATGAAACCATAATACCAAAAAAAAACCAAACAAACAAACCAATGTACAGTTTCAATGTACCCAAACCTATGTACAGTTTCACCTACAAACACATAAATGCACATGAAAATATAAGAACACTTTAAGACATTGGCTTCTCAAATACAAGAGAAACTGTAAATAAATGGGAGGCTTGTCATTTAAGTAACCACTGTCGTTCTGGGTTTCGGATTACTAACAGGCTCCTCACCACTGCTGTCAAACCCAAAGGAGGAAGAAGATGACTTTTTCCAATACACGACCTTAGAGTAAAGGGGTTGGGGCAGCTGGGTGGCTGAGGAGGTTAAGCGTATGACTTTGGCTCAGGTCACGATCTCATAGTTTTTGGGTTCTAGCCCCACATCAGGCTCTGTGCTGACAATTCAGAGCCTGGAGCCTGCTAAGGATTCTGTGTCTTCCTCTCTCTCTGCCCCTTCCCCGCTCATGCTCTCGCTCTCAAAAATAAATAAAAACATTAAAAACATAATAAAGTAAAGGGGTCAATTGGATAGCTCAGAAAAAGGTTTAAAATGGTTTGTACATATTTTAAAAATGTAAAAGGGCAACTTGCTATTTTTAGGCTGAAGTTAACACAGTGGAGGGGGGTGTAGAGACAAGACTAGTTTCCTAATAAAAATGAAGACCTCAACGACTTCCTTAAAACTAAATTCACATTTTAAAAAATCCTGACTTAAAAAAAAATTGGATAATAAAAAACAGCCAAAAAGCATTCCGTGAAAAAAAAATTCTTCTGACAGACTAATAAGGACTTTAATATGATAATCTGGTGTTTATCTGCGTTTTGCTTGTGCAATTGCCGTTTTCTCGGCTATTATGCAAGAGCTGTAAAATGAAGAATACCTAATTGCCTCCTGGAGAAAAGTATTACTACCGAAATGACTTAAGCAAACACATTCTGAACTAACAAAGTATTTTAAAATAATTTGAGCTGAAAAACGAGTGACAGCTAAATGACTGCCATTAACCGTTCCACAGGTGCCCCCCTGGCTATGGCCCCGTTTTTAGCGAACACCCACCAGCCTCAGGACAGCTTCAGCAGCGATGTGTCAAATACTTCGGTAACTCGGTGCTCCCCTCTTACCTGCCACAATGCCTGTCCGCTTGGAGCCCTACTCTGTCTACGGCTGCGTGAATTCACGCCAGGGAATGTTCTCGGCTCCTGTTTTTAGAGCATGTGATGTGACCGCAGGTAGAGGTGTTAGGTGAGATGAAGCAAGAGGTGGGCCTGTTGGCCCCGACGATGATAGAGGCAAGAAACAAAATCAAAGCTGGAAGAAAGCTGGAAGAGGCAAAGGGAACCCTCTCCTCCCCGATAGGAGTACGTTTTCTGGACATGGTTTTCCAATTTGTAAAAGAAGTTGATCTACCTTTGCTCTTCAACTACCCAGGAAGTGTATACAGAGAATATGGTTGACATGCTCTCATATAACTTAAGAAGCACTCCCTTTGTTCTGTGAGATAATATTTTTTTTAAACTTTTTTTTAATGTTTTATTTATTTTTGATACAGAGAGACACACAGCATGAGAGGGGGAGGGGCAGAGAGAGAAGGAGACACAAGACAGGAAACGGGCTCCAGGCTCTGAGTTAGCCACCAGCACAGAGCCCGACGCGGGGCTTGAACCCACGAATGTGAGATTTGACCTGAGCCGAAGTCGGAGGCTGAACCGACGGAGCCACTCAGGCGCCCCAAGATAATATTTTTTAAAACTATAAATAGAACTGTCAAAAGTTCAGAAATAATAGAAATGTTTCAACCAGTGGATCAACTGGGGGCATATGGACTGCTCCCAACCCTTGTTTCTTTCAGCCTCTGTTCGCCTACTCGGGGTAGGTTCTCGGCTCTGCCCAGGCGGCCTGCCTCCGTGGAAGCCCAGAGACTCTGCTGAGCTGAGGCCATCTCGTAGCCATCAGGTGTTCCTTGGGGCTGGTTCTTTGCATCCATTCTCACAGCTCTTGCAGACTTCCCTGGTCCTCACTCTGGCAATTCTGTCTTCTTAGTTTGGAGGCGCTTCGTCCTAATTCTGGTAACTCTGTCCTCCTGTCACATCTTCCCAAATACATGGCTTCTCACTGTGCCTGATGTCTTCAGCTGCCTGAACTCTGGCTTGCCTCCTAGCCTGTACCACTGATTTCTGGGACTTTCAAAACTACCCAGGTTTATTCCCATGGTCCAAGTTCTTATGTAGCATGCCCAGTCTTTTTTTTTTTCCCCCATTTTTGGACATAATACAAGGGAATCAAAAAATAGTTTGCCAAAGTTTGAAATATAACATGTAGAGTGAAGGCCTGCAGGTAGCAACAGTGGTTTTCACTGCAGAGAACGGCAGCCCGGCATTAGACACTCCACCGCTTCAGGTCACGTGGCTGGTCTGGTGTATTACATCTTGATAATGCAACAAATAACCACTCTAGCTTAGCTTTCTAACCTCTTCTAAGGAGCAGCTCCAGCTATATGATCTTGGGACTGGAAGGAATCCCATTTAGCCCAGTCTCTCCTTGCTTTAAAAAGCCTTATTCAGCCTGACGAGAATAAAAGTCACATTCTGAATCTTTGTAAAACCGAAATTCTGATCAATTTCATTGTCTGCAGAAGAATCTTCAAAGATTCCCACTGCCTCCTGGTCTACAAAGCAAGGGTTATGAACCTAGGATGCGCAAGACAAAGCATGGACTGCAGGAAAAGAATGCTATAATGTCTATTTGCATTTATATTATCCCACTTACATTTCCTTTTTTGTATATTTTATAGTGTATATCTCAACATAGTAGTGCACATAGTTTATTTATGAATGTATATACATATGTTGGGGGTTAGCAGGCAGAAATCTTTTACAGATGGGAAGTGCAATAAAAAATGTTTGAAGGACAGTGGCCTTCAGGTCACTGATGAGCCCCTAAGAGCAGCAATTAAAGTCACTCACAATCTCCCTCAACCTGCTATCCCTGCCGCCTCACCCACAAATATTACCCCCACCTGGGCACCCTACACTCCCTCCATACTGAGTTGCTAGACTGTAAGCTCTATGAAGGCAGGAATTAGGAACATCTTACTCACCCTTTGGATGTCCAATACTTAGTACATTGCATAGCATCTAACAGACACTAAAGAGAGACTTATTAAATGAATGAATACTTAATTAAACTAGCTTTACATATATATTGTGCTATTTCATCTCTCTGAACCTTTCCATTGGTTGTTCTCTCTGTCTGGAATATCCTTTCTGTCAGCTCTCAACCTGGGCAACACCTATGAAACTAAGACTGATTTCATCATCCATACTTCAGCCCTTACCATACAGCTACTTATGTCCCTTTTTAGCCTCCCATATGCCTTTCTAATTGTTTATAAAACATTTGTCTTCTCTGATGTTCCTTTGCATCCTCAAATCCTGGCATGGTACTTAGCAGATTGCAGGCACTCAATAAATCACTATAACAAGGTGTATAAGTGAATATCTAAGCAATTACTTATTAATCTCTGAAGGGCATTAGAATGCTCCTGCTTCTAGTGAGGACTGAAAACGAGTACCAGACTTGACCTCCAACCAGAAACAGTTGGACTAAATCTATGAAACCATTGCTTTCAGCCACTGGACAACGGGCTGCATAGGACTGTGATCTCCAGGAGAAGGGAACTAAATGAAGTGAGCCTTAAGATCACTCAAGATGGATGCTTTGCTGAGTTAAGGAGATAAAGACTGAATTAGAGGAGGCTGAGGTAGCTGGAACTGACAGGGCAGAGTATCAGAGAGGAGGGAGCTATGCACACGTAGAGCTTCAAAAAGGTGAATAGGTTTTTCCTTGAATCTTTGCCGGAGCATTAAGCTCTGCTTCCACAGAGGGATGCCATAAAGCTGGGCAAAGAATGCCAGGCTGGATGGTGTTTCAGTTCCATCTAGCCATACTGGAAGGATATCATTGCATAATGAAGGCGTTCAGTGAAGATCCCAAAAGGATCCCAAAAGATCCCCTTTCCTAGTAGGGCTAAACTAGCCAGAAAGTAAAGAATACTCTAGACATGCCCCAACAAAGCTTAAAAACAAAACATTAAACTCTGCACTTCAGTATGGAGCCTGCTTGGGATTCTCTGTCTCTCCTTGTCTCTGTCTCTGTCCCTCTCCCCCTCAAAATAAAGAAATAAACATAAAGAAAAACAGATTCAAGGATTAAAGGAAAACATGAACATAATGAACAAAGAAATGGGAACTATAAAAAAAAAGAACCAAGTGTACTTTTAGAGTTAAACATATACAATATCTGAGATTAAAAATTCACCAAATGAGGATTAATATCAGATATATCTATGGGTGAAAAGATTGGTGATAGTGACAGAAGCTAAGCAAATTGAAGGAAAGACAGAAAAAATGATGAAGTAAAATGAACACAGCTTCAGTGACCTATGGGACAGTATCGGTCTAACATACATATAACTAAAGGGGCTGGGGAGGGAAATATACTCAAAGAAATAAGCCCAAAACTTGATGAAAATCATCAACTCAAAGACCTATGTGACCAGCAAACCCCAGGCAGAATAATTACAAAGAAAGTCACATTAAGGCACATCATAATCAAATTACTGAAAATCAGGAATAAGGCATCTGCCCTCCAAAAAAAGATATAGTATATTCAGAAGAATAAAGGTAACAAGGTCCCGGTGGGTACCTGACAGTGGTAGATAGTACCAAGCCCTACATATGCTATGTTTTCTTCCTATACATACACACCTATGATAAGGTTTAGTTTCTAAATCAGGCACAGTAAAAGATGAATAACTAATGATAAAATAGAACAATTATCACAATATACTGTAATAAAAATTATGTGAATGCAGTCTCTCTCTCTCAAAATATCTCATTGTACTCTACTCATTTTCCTTCTTGTGATGAAATAAAATGTCTATGTGAGGAGATGAAGTGAGGTGAATGATGCAGGCATTGTGACACAGCACTGGCCTCCTATGGCCATTCTACATCAGAAGAACGACTATCTGTTTCCAGAGTCCATGGACCATGAGTAACTGAAACCATAAAAAGTGAAACCATAGATAAAGGGGGATTACTGTAATACTATTTGAAGGTAGATCAGTTAGTTATAAAGTTTAAACCTTACAGCAACCACTAACTTTTTAAAAAAGTTTATTTATTTTGAGAGAGAGAGAAAGAGAGAGACAATGCAAGTGAGGGAGGGGCAAAGAGAGTGGGAGGGAAAGAATCCCAAGCAGGCTCTACACTGACACTGTAAGCCCAATGTGGGGCTTGAACCCATGAACCATGAGATCACAGCCTGAGCTGAAGGCAAGAGCTAGATGCTCAACGGACTAATAAGCTACCCAGCTGCCCCAGAAACCACTAACTTTAAAGTTAGTATATAGCATAAAGAGGTATAGTAACTGAGCCAATAGCAGAGAAAAATGGAAAGTAAGAAATAATTAATACAAAAGAAGACAATAAAGGAAAAGAAAAAAGAGAACAAATAGGACAAATAAAAAACGAATAGCAAGATGTTAAACTCAGGCACAGCTGTACCAACAATTAAACTGAGTCCAATTAAAAGCAAAGTTTGCCAGTAGGCTCAAAATCCAAGACCCAACTATATGGTTGTCCACAAGAAATATACACAAAATACAAAAAAACAGATATGTCAACCATAAATGGATGGAAAAAGACATTCCATGCAAATACTAATCATAAGAAAGCTAGAGTAGCTATATTAACATCAGACAAAATAGACTCCATACAAAGAATATTACCAAGGACAAAAAGGGACATTTCATTAACATAAAAGAATCAGCAAAATTTGAAAAGATGTAACATTAATGAATATATATGCAACAAATATGGGGGCTTCAAAATATATGATGTAAAAACTGACAAAAGAAAACTAGACAAATCCATAATTATAGTAGGAGATTTCGTCACTCCTCTCTCAGTTATTGATAAAATAAGTAGACAGAAAATCAGTAAGGATACAGCAGACAAGTGTAAAACTACCAAAGAACTTGATTTAACTGACATACACATAGAACAATATATCAAACAATAGCAGAATACATACTTTTTCAAGTGCATGTGGAACACTCATCAAGGAAAACATATGAAGGGCTATAAAACCCATCTCCATGATTTTAGATTAAAATTATCCAGAATCCACTCTCTGATCAAACTAAGATTAAGTTATAAATCAGTAACATAAAGACGTCTTAAAAATCTCCAAATACTTAGAAATTAAACAACATACTGCCAAATTATCCATAGATTAAATAAATCACAAGAAAATTTTAAAAATATTTTGAACTAGTATTATTTTGAATAATAATTAAAACATATCAAAATTTGTTGGGTGTGTAGTGCTTAGGAGGGAAATTTGCTTACATTAGGAAAAAAGAAAGATTTAAAACTGATGACTTCAACTTTCATATTTGGAAGCTAGAAAAAGAAAAGCACATTAAAACCAAAATAATTATAAATAAGGAAATAAAAAAGATAAAAGGAGAAAGCAGCAAAATAGAAAAGGGACAGACAACAGCGAAAATCAATTAAATCAAAAGCCAGTTCTTTGAAAAGATCAATAAAGTTGATAAACCTCTAAGTAGACAGCTTAAGGAAAAGAAAAAAGATATGAAACACAAATGTTGGGAATGAAACAGGGGACACTGCTACAAATCCTATGAACATTAAAAGGATGATAAAGGGATATTAGAAACAACTTCATGTCAGGAAATTTGAAGAATTACATGAAATATACAAATTCCTCAAAAACTGTCGAAACCGACACAGAAGAAATAAAAAATTGGAAGCACTCTCTATATTTAGTTGGCAATGTAAATAAAAACTTTTCCACAAAGAATACTCTAGGCCAGATGACTTCTCTGATTCACTCTATCAAGCACTTAGGGAAGGATTACTACTAATCTTACACAAAGTTTTTCAGAAAAGAGAAGAGGAAAGAACATCTACCAGTTTATTTTATAAGTTCAGCAATAACCTGATATCAAAACCAGGCAAAGAAACAACCAAACTTCAAGAAAAAGACAAACCATTATGGCTTGTATGGACACAGGTGACATAATCTTTAACACAATTGTAGCAAATCAAATCCAGTAACATCTAAAAAGGACAGTATCTTACGACAGGTACCGTTTACTCTAAGAACAAAAGGTTGGACTGACATAGAAAATCAAATTTAATCAAATGTATTTACCATATTTAAAATAAATAAGAAAAACTATACAATATCTTCAAAAGATGCAGGGAGATAATTTGACAAAATGCAATACACATTCATGACAAGATTTTTTAACAAACCAGAAATAGATACTTCCTCATTTTAATAAAGGACATCTACAAATACCCCTATACCTAGCATTATAATTAATGGTAAAAGACTAAATGCTTTCCTCTAAGATCAGAAATAAGAGAATAATATCCACTCTCAACACTTCTGTTCAGAGTTGGACTGGAAGGCCTGTTTCCACAGTATATAAAGAACTACAACTCCATGAAAAGAAGGCATACAATTCAATTAAAAACTACACAAAAAATTTAAATGGAATCCTCAAACTTCTAAAAAGAAAACATATACCATATATACCTATGACCCAGCCATCAGATGACTAGGTATTTATCCAAGAATAATGAAAATGTATGCCCATAAAAAACACTGCTACAAATGTTTCTAATAGTTTCATTTCACAATAGTCTCAAACTGGAAGCAATCCAACTGTTAATCAACAGGTGAATGGATGAACAAATCAGGGTAGCACAGTCATACAATGGAAGACAACTCCAAAATAAAGGAGACTGAATTGCTGATAGACGACAACGTGGATGAATCTCAAACGTGGATGAATCTCAAAAAAAAAAAAAAAAAAACCACAAAGATTTGAGGGGAAAAGATACCCACAAAAGATCACACACAAAAGATCACATACCATATAATTCCATTTAATAGACTTCTACAACAAGCTAAACTCATCCCTAGTGACAATAGACAGACCTGCAGTTCCCTGGCGTTGGGGCTGGGGCTGGAGTTGGAAGTTGGTCACAAAGGAACATGAGGGAACTTTTCTGAGTGTTAGAAATGTTTTATAACTTGACCAGCATAGTGGTTACACAGGTACATACATTTGTTAAAACTTATTGTTAAAACTTAAATATACATTTAAAATGGGTGCATTCATTGTATGTAAATTGGAACCTATATAAAGTTGATTTTTATTTTATTAAGTTTTTAATGTTTTTATTTATTTTTGAGAGAGAGAGAGAAAGAGAGGGAGAAAGAGAGAGAGAGAGAGAGAAAAACCGAGTGTGAGTGGGGGAGGGGCAGAGAGAGAGAGAGACATAAAATCCAAAGCAGGCTCTACGCTCTGAGCCGTCACCATGGAGCCTAAGGCAGGGCTTGAACTTGTGAACCATGAAATCATGGCCTGAGCCAAAATTGGAAGCTTAACCAACTGAGCCACCCAGGCACCCCATGAAGCTGATTTTTAAAAGTTCAAAAAGGTTCTAGACATAAATAAGTGGAAGTTTTCCTTGCTATCTACTATAATATGAGAAATGAGAAACCAAGGCCATTTTGAAATCACAATGAATAACTTTGCAGTTTGAAATATTCCTTACCCTTACCTTTACCTTTGTCTGTCTAGAGACTGTGGACTCTGCTAGAGAATGACTCCTGTAAATAATCTCACTATCCACCCTATTGTTCAAGCCAGTAACTTTGCAGTCCTAACTTGATGCTTGCCTTTCCTTCACTATCCCCAGCCCCCCACCCCCCGGCCAACCAATCCATAACCATGTCCTGATTTCTATTTCCAAATTACATCTTAAATTCGTTGATTTCATACCATTAGTACTGCCATAACCACAATCCAAATGACTATTATTTCTCAATTAGAATAATGCAATATCCTTTATCCACCTTTCCTCAGTCCACTCCTGCCTAACAAATCTATTCTCCATGAAGCCAAAAGAGCAATCTTCACAAGATATGAATTAGATCATGCTCTTCCTCTGGCCAGAACTCCTCACCGGCTCCCATCACACTTACCCTTTACGTGGCCCACCAGGCTTTGTGACGCTGGCCCCAGCCATCTCGCCAAGTTCCTCCTGAGCCATTCTCACCCTTCCTTCCACACTTCAGCCTTAATTACTGTCCCTTCATTCCTCAACTAGACCAAACAATTTCCTTCTTTCATGGTCTTTGCACTAGTGTTCCCTGCCTAGGGTATGTCTTCTCAGCTTTTCACTTGACTGGCCTCTGCTCATGCTTTATATCCCGGCTCAAATGTCACTTCCTCAGAGAGGCCTTCCCAGACAGCCTTAGGTAAAGAAGCTTCCTTCCTTATGCTACTTAGAACAAGCAGGAGCACAGGCAGAGCTTTGGAAAGGTCCCAGTAACAACAACTACTGCATCTATTGTGTATGATCTCTTATGTGCCAGGCCCTGTCCTTAGAACTTGATATATATATTAAGTCACTTAATTCTCTCAGCAACCCTAAAAACAAGAACTATTATAATTCTCACCTTTCAGATGAAGAAATGGATGAAACACAGAGGAATTGAATAACTTTCTCAACGACACATGGACAAGAAAGGGCGGTGCCTGAATTCTAAACTAGGCAGTCTGGTTTCAGAGTCCATGGTCTTAAACATTGACCTTATTAGAAAAAGGAACCTTCTTCTTTTGAGACAAAGGGTAGGAACTAAGGGTGAATATCCAAGTCATCTATTATGCCTGAAGACCCTGGCTAGAGGCAAGGTTGGGGAATGGAGAAAAGTGTGGATTTGAAATAGCTCCTGGGGGGAATGGGTAAAATGGCCACCAGGGGGTACCAAGGGGCCACTTAAATCCGGAAATCACACGTGCATAATGGTGCCATCAACAGTTACACATTTCTCTTCAGTAGCATTTAACAGAGATTAACAGGAACAGAGAAAAGCAACTGTTAGCTCTACACGTTGGTGATTGAAGGAGTGAGCATAAGAGAGGGCCGAGGATGAAAGCCTTAAAGGTACTGACGGCGGTGCTATCGGAATGCTCAGCTTGGCGGGGCAGGACGACAGGGAGTCAAAAATAAGCATCAAAGGACACTATGAAAAGAGCTTTGAGGAGGAACACGAGTGTGTTTAGAAAAAAGGAAAGAAATGTATCAAAATTTTAAACATTGGTACTTCTGGGTAACAACAACAAATAACACCTGACTCTGTCTTTGTATTATTAAGGAATTTTTGTTAAGTCTTTTTTTGATGTGTTAATGGTATTATAGCAATGTCATCTTTTAGTTAGATACAGAAATATTTATGGATGAGATTATATGATGATCTTGGATTTGCTTTGAAAGAATACAAGACAAGGGGGGAATGCAGTTTTTGATGAGGAATATTGGCCAGGGATTGTGGCCTGTTGGGACTAAGTGATGGCTACATGGGGTTCTGACCAAACATGGCCATCTTTTTGAAAACATGATCTGATGTTGAAAGGTTTATTTCCCACACATTATAATTGCTCTCCAGAGCAATGTATACATATGAACCATAGGGTCAGATTTCCAAATCCAGCATTAAACATATATGCCAAAGACCCCTGTTTCTAAATCAAGTTCTACAAAATGGACTTAACCACTATAAGCTGCCAACAAAATTTTAATTCTATATCTCAGCAAAAAAGTACTCTCTAGTAGTCTGAAAGAACTCATACATGCAAAATACTCATTTTCACCCCTTTGAGGGATTGGTGATTACCATGAAATAGCACCGGAATGTAACTGTAGAAATTACAGAACTTTGTTACGCACATAAACTATAAATGTAAAATACATAAAAGTGCACGTGTTTGCAGCTGCGTATGTATACACCTACACAAATATAATCAGCTAACATCGCTCTTGCATATAAAAAATGTAAAAGAGTTAGGTACAACAATGTGCAAATTATTGCAAATGAGTTATATGTCTGGTAAGTCTGCCAAATACCAAAAAGTTTCAATTAGAAATACCAATTATCTGAGGTGTCTGGGCGACTCAGTAGGTTAAGCATCTGACTTTGGCTCAGGTCATGACCTTACCATCCATGAGTTCAAGCCCTGCGTCAGGCTCTGTGCCAACAGCTCAGATCCTGAAGCTTGCTTTGGATTCTGTGTCTCCCCCTCTCTTGGCCCCTTTCCCACTTGCACTCTATCTCTCTGTCTCAAAAATAAAATAAAAAACATTAAAAAAATTTTTAATAGTTTATTTTCAAATTGGTTTCCATATAACACTACAAGTGCCCCCCACCATGACCATCACCCCCTTCCCTCCTCCTCCTCCCCCTTCAGTCCATGGTTCCTTTTCAGTATTCGATAGTCTCTCATGATTTGTGTCCCTCACTCTCCCCAGCTCTCTATTCCCCCTCCTCTCCCTATGCTCCTGTTAGGTCTCTCCTGTTAGACCTATGAGTGCAAACATATGGTATCTATCCTTCTCCGCCTGACTTATTTCACTTAGCATGACACCCTCGAGGTCCATCCACTTTGCTACAAATGGCCATATTTCATTCTTTCTCATTGCCATGTAATATTCCATTGTATATATATACCACATCTTCTTATCCATTCATCAGGTGATGGACATTTAGGCTCTTTCCATGATTTGGCTATTGTTGAAAGTGCCGCTATGAACATTGGGGTACATGTGCTCCTATGCATCAGCACTTCTGTACCCTTGGGTAAATCCCTAGCAGTGCACTAGCAGTAAAAAATTTTTTAAAAATAAAAAAGGAAATATCAATCATCCACATAATGTAGAAGTCCACCATATCATAGTTTGCTGGTGTTAGCAGATGTTAAGACTGTTCAGCACTCCTTACGTACAAATGCAGACTTGATCATAGTCATTGTCCTTCAGCACCTCAAACAGGTATCCTGTATAACTTTATCAAGGTCAAAAGTGAAGCTTCCCAAAGATATCCTGTCTCCATCATTTAAGGCAAGATTAGTTGCATTAGTAGTACATCCGTGTTTCCATCCTTGTGTTTATATCCCTTCCACTCAAAGCTGCCTCAGTCTTTTTGGATCAAAGTTCACGGAGTGAAAACAGCAGTGTCCTCCCTCATCCCCAGGGTTCCCAACCAGCCTGAGAAGTAAGTAGATATGAATTTACAGTAGTCTAGGAGAGAAGGAGGATGTCACAAAGGCTCTTTAACTTCATCATAAATGAAGTGATCAATAACTACATGAAACACTGTCATCAATTATATATGAAACAGAATAGAAGGTGGCCGTACAAAAGAACTGCTTAGAGAAGCAAAAAATAAAATAAAATAAAAAGTAGGTAGGAGCACTGAGAGCCTCAGTGCTGAACTTTGCAGAAGGCGCCTTCAAATAAATATTTCAAGCCTTCATATGAATATTTTAAGCATGACAACCACACATAAACACACAGCCAAAGTGCTCAAATCCACTCAAGAAAGACTATTAAGTCATCAACTTGCTCCTGACAGGATCCACTGAATATGGCAACAGTGAGAAGTCAGGAGACAGTTGGAATCATTTCAAGACTGCTAATTTAACTTGTCTTAAAACCAACCAATGCTCAACGTGTCATCATCAATGTCATCTCATCGCAGTCTGAAAAGCCTTCGACCTAAAGCAAAAAGGTCCCCAAGTGCCACCCTTCTTGTCTACTGGTTGAAAATCTAATTGGTTCTGCTGACAGGCTTGGGAATTGGTAGGAAGGCTGTTCAGTTAATCTCCAAGGGCCAGCAAAGAGCTCAGTATCCATCTCTGAGCTTTGCTCCCTGGCTGTCGTAAAATGACTCTGATGGCGGTGCGGGCTCTTACGCTTCAGCTGTCTTCTGACTTCTGTTAAGTCAAATTCAATAAAGTTTGTCACTCAATAATCTGAGAGCTACCCAACAAAACCTCTTTGATCAATAACAGCTTGCCTGCTTACACTTGGGAAGGTGACCTATTAAAGATTAAAAACACACCTGCTGCTTGAAGCAGAAACCGTCTTTTACTTTTAAATGAAAATTCAGCCATTAAAAGCGGTTTAACTATTAAAAGTGTATACAAAGCGTTGCACAGGAGACACAGGAGGGGGGTGGAAAGAACAGCTCGGATACAGTTTCTCCAAATAAAGAAAAGTTTGATACCTGTACGTGTCTGCTATATTTGGTTCTTATATAGGCCAACTTTGTCCCATTTTTGCATTTCAGAATCACGCATTATTTATTTGTTGCCTGTCTCTGGACAAAGGTTGGTTCTGTAACATTAATTCAATCCTCAATCAAAACAGAGTAATCTGTTGTCCCATGTCATCTGCTTTTCTGTGAAAAATCATGAATGCTCATTCTGGGAAAATGCATTGCACTCGTCAAAGTCACAATGTTCTTTTTATTTAAGTGGTTTTCTACACCCACCTACATACCTTATGGGAGGCTGTGAGGAGGAATAACCCCAGGTGACTTCAAAATTCAGAGAGAGAGTTCAGTGAGCCCAGGGAGCAATGTATAAATTATTGGGAAAAGTAGAGAAATGTGTATGTTTACATCCCACACTCAAGCCTCCCATCTGGATGATTAAAACTATTTCAGAATGAAAAAAAAATAATTTCAGGGGCACCTGGGCGGCTCAGTCGGTTGAGCGTCTGGCTTCGGCTCAGGTCACGATCTCGCAGTTCATGGGTTCGAGCCCCACGTCGGGCTCTGTGCTGACAGCTAGCTCAGAGCCTGGAGCCTGTTTCAGATTCTGTGTCTCCCTCTCTCTCCGACCCTCCCCTGCTCACACTGTCTCTTTCTCCCCAAAATAAATAAAACATTAAAAAATTTTTGAAAAAAAATAATTTCATAAAACATTTGATGAAGAATGCGAAAAGAATTCAAAATTTAACCAAGGGTATTTTGTTTTGTTTTAAGTAAAAGAAAATTGTAGAACTCTTTTTTCTAAGAGCAGAGGACTGCCTAGATTGGGCTTTTTCTCTGATCTAAGGAGTGTATGTTCAGGATGCATTCTGTCTGCAATTCAACAATAATAATTTCAGGGGTACTTGAGTGGCTCAGTTGTTAGGCAACTGACTTTGGGTCAGGTCATGATCTTGCTGCTCATGGGTTTGAACCCTGTGTCGGGCTCTGTGCTGACAGCTCAGAATCTGGGGCCTGTTTCAGATTCTGTGTCTCCCTCTCTCTCTCTCTCTGCCTCTCCCCCACTCATGCTCTGTCTCTCTCTCTCAAAAATAAACATTAAAAAATAAAAGATAATAGTTGAGATGCATTACGGTTGTACAAAGAACATTATATAAATAGAATAAGATAAAAAAACTTCCGCAGAGACACAATTATGGCTCAATATTAATAAAGGGTTCTGCTAGACTGTGACTCCTGATTGTCAGCTGCACTCAATGTGTAGCAGATGAATTTTCCTGTAAGATGAATGTGTCCATCTCCAAAATGTATGTATATCAGTCTCTCGTGTGGGTGTTCTTCATAAAGTTTAAACATGTTTATTCTGTAAGGCATTAATTTTCTCCCATGACATTCACGGTACTATCACATAGGACATATGTGACAGGGAGATATGGATTACATCTCCAACAGCCCCTAATAATTTCATCATAAGTCTCTTTGAACTCTGCAGCTTTCTCCTGATCTGAATTAATCACTTCTCCCCTTCGCTGGCTATTATCTCCTTAGTTTTATGCTTCTGGTTTTCCAGTTTCTATTTGAAATGTCTTCATCAAAGCAGCTGCATACGGAAACATGAGTTCATTTCTGCTTTCATCTGTTTTCTCCTGATTTGTGTGATATGCATAGATCAAGGTGTTTAACTCCTGTATGTCACAACACATAAAGTCCAGAAAGGCCAACCTAATCTAATTAAGGTTTTCTAACTAAAATAAGATAATTCTCCATGTCAGTTGAACCCTGGGATGAGGTGACTCATTTCTGAGGATATCTTAGTTTGCTCAAATGTATAGTTATAATGAGGTTGAGCTGAGGACAAGAAACATTACCGCTTGTGATCAAGAAAGGATCACCTTTTCTGGTGAATCAAAAAAAAAAGTAGTGTTGAAGGCTGTTCTATTAGTATACATATGTCTTGTGATAGAAAAGCTTTCAAGTCATCTAAATCAAATGACAATAGTAAAAAAAAGTGAGTTCTAGAATATGAGAATTAGAGACAATAAAGGAACAAGTGATCAACAGAGCTCTCTTCTTCCATGGGGAACAATTGCTTGGCAGATAAAGGCAATTTTTCTGTGCGTTTTCACAGTGTAAGGTTAGTATGTGACTAGGCATCTTAGGGTAGGTTTGTAAAAAATACATCACAGCAGTGTAAAATACCAAGAATTAACGTGGACAACATTATCATCTTCAATCTGTATGCGCTACCCTGTCCACACTATGCCTGATGCTTCTCAGATGTAAGACGCCCCACACCATTTTCATCATCTCGCCTAAATGCCTCCAAAAACTTTTTCTCGGTGAATGGCATCATCAGCCGCTCAGCTACCCAGCAACACAGGAACCTGAGAATTACCTGCAGTCTTCATTCTCCTTTGGTTTCCACATTTAAGCAATCACCAAGTTCTGGTGATCCTTTTCCTCCTAAATCTCTCCATCTGTCTACTTTTCTCCATTCCCCTGGCCAGCCGCAGCCCTGGCCCAGGTGCTCATCACCTCTTACTTTGATTTCTGCTCCTTGATTACTGATCAAATGGTCTCTAAGACTTTGGGCTTACATTTCTCTAATTCATTCTCTGTATGGCAGCCAGATCTGTCACTGCGCGCTTAAAGTTCAATGGTTCCCCATTGCAATCAAGATGAAATCAAGCTCCTCGCTATGATTTACAAGGCCCTTTTATGATCTGGTCTCTGCATCCTTTCCAGAATCACGTCTCAGTATGACTCCACACACACCAACGATGTCCCCTTCCCTCTGTGACATCATCAGTCTGCTACAGCTGTCCCCTGGCTCGCTGCAACCAGCTTCTGGTCTCCTTGCTGTTCTATGAACATGCCACTGACTTTTACCGCAGGGGCTCTTCATTTGGTATTCTTCCGGCCTGAAATATTCTTTCGCTGTAGAGAGTCACAGGGCTGGTTCCCTTCATGGCTTTATTCAAATATCTGCTCTCTGAAGCTGTCTCAGACCTCCCTATTTAAAACGGCAGGCGAGGTCTCCAGCTCCAGCAGACCCCCCCCGCCGCGTTGTTTTCTTTCACTGCACTTTTCCAAACGTTATATATTCTGTATTTTATGTCTGTTTATCTTGCTCATAAGGATATAGGCTGTATGAAGGCAGAGAGGTTGATCCATTTTGTTCTCTGCTGTCTCTCCAGAGTCTTGAATGGGCCTGGAAGGTGGGCACGAAGTAGAACACCATGCATCTTTCCACGCTCTTTCTTTCAGGCGGCAGGCTGCATGCTATGCTTTATGGCCCTACCACTCCCAGTTTGCATGAGCTTGGGACAATGACTTACTCCCTTTATGCCTCAGTTTTCTCATCTGTAAAAAGGGAAAATAAACTCCTAAGGATATGATGAGGGCTAATGAGATGATCCATGAAATATGCTTACAACAGTGCCTCGGAGTATAGTAAGTGTTCCGTGACCGTCAACTGCTGTTCTGATTACTGCTGCTACCATACCTGTGGGTTCAGAGATGTGACTTATTCACCTTCTCGGTCCCCGGTGAGTGAAGCACAGTGGTCTGCATATAACCAAAGGCGACCCAAACAGTAAATATCTTAACAACTACTCCCAGGGTCCTGAAGGCTCCCTGCTGTGCCTTTCATTTTCCTTTTATTTTCTGGATCTTAGGGAAATCTAGAGGTTTCTGGAAGAGAGTCTGGGACTTCCAGATCACGGAAGGTGGAACATGGCACTGAGGGCCGTGCTATCTCCTAACTAATATAGAAATAAGACAACATTTTAACAACAGGAACGCTTGTGCTGTGGAACACAGATCACACGGCATACAGCAGACACCCAAACACTAATTATGCAAGTAAAAGACAAATGCACAAATTAAAATTTCATGTCAATAACACTGCTATGTTACCAAAATAATGCCACATACAGAAATCTTACATTGCTCCCAAATAGACTCACTGAAGTCTCATGTAAATTTAAAAGAAAAACCACGGATTCTTTATTTAAAAACAAAATTTTTTTGAGGGGCATCTGGGTCTGACTTTGGCTCAGGTCATGATCTTGCAGTTGGTGAGTTTGAGCCCTGCATTGGGCCCTGTGTTGACAGTTCAGATCCTGAAGCCTGCTTTGGATTCTGTGTCTCCCTCTCTCTCTGCCCCTCCCCCACTCATGCTCTGTCTCTCAAAAATAAATAAAACATTAAAAATTTTTTAAATAAAAAATATATTTAAAAAATTGTTTTTGAACCATCGATTCTTGACACCCTTATTCCCATCCGTCCTTTCCTTTTCCCCACTATCCCCAGTGCCACACGATGGGTATGGAAGAAGTGTATATGCAGGTGCCAGACAGCGCAGATTGGCGAAGATCTGTTCATATTTAAAGAAATCTTGACTTGGTCTTTAAAAGCCAATGACAGTAATTAGTGAGTAGGGGTGAGGGGAGGAAGTGGCGAGAGGGGAAAAAAGAGAAGGAGAGATTGAAAAGTAAGCTCAACAATAATTTAGTCTTACTAGTTATCAATTCAATGAGTTTTATTTTTATTTTATTTTTTTATAGATTTTTTTCATTTTTGAGAGACAGAAAGAGACAGTGTGAGCAGGGGAGTGTCAGAGAGAGAGGGAGACACAGAATCCGAAGCAGGCTCCAGGCTCTGAGCTAGCTGTCAGCACAGACCCTGATTTGGGGCTTGAACCCATGAACCGTGAGATTATGACCTGAGCTGAAGTCGGACTCTTTTTTTTTTCTTTTTGAGAGACAGAGAGAGACAGTGTGAGCAAGGGAGAGTCAGAGAGGGAGGAAGATACAGAATTCGAAGACAGGCTCCAGGCTCTGAGCTAGCTGTCAGCACAGACCCTGATTTGGGGCTTGAACCCATGAACCGTGAGATTATGACCTGAGCTGAAGTCGGACTCTTAACCGACTGAGCCACCCAGGCACCCCGATTCAATGAGTTTTAATATCACCTTTGAGGCCCCGTCATGACTGCAATAAACATGCTCCTTAATTAATTTGGAATTTAACCTCCCGAATCAACCTTTCATTCACCCTTGGTCAAGGTTGTTACCAGTTTTTTCGGCAGGGCCAGTTTGGTTGCAAGGCAGCCATTTTCCACCCATGCTCTTTATGTTAACAGGACCTAATAAAGTACTCTGCTGTGCTTCCAAAGTTGTGCAGCTACGGAAAAACTCTTTGATCCTATGAATAAGAATATATCTCTACTTTCAGAGAGGAAATTATTGCTGCTAAAATTCCACAGTGAATACTCCCTCAAAGTTAACTCTCCTCTTTGCTTTTTTAAAGGACTGCCTTTAGTCAGTAAATAACACCATTTTTGACAACTAAAGTGATGAATGTGATGCTATCTTTATTGATTGGCAGGGAGATATTAGAAATTTTTCTGGAAACCCTGAACTATCAATAGTTGACAGCTATTCCCCTCCAAAGCTGCAATGTGTGCTGCTTCTTCTATTTCCTGAATGATTCTCCCCATGAATTAACTTTCTTTTTTTGTGAAATATCATCAAGTTTTGATCATTTTAACAAAAAGGCTTCCTGGTAGGTTTCCTTTCTAGGGCAAAGTTAAATAAAGGGCGTTTAAGATTACATATACTTGGGGCACCTGGGTGGCTCAGTCGGTTAAGCCTCCGACTTCGGCTCAGGTCAGATCTCACGTTCATGGGTTCGAGCCCCACGTCAGGCTCTGTGCTGACAACTAACTCAGAGCCTGGAGCCTGCTTCCGGTTCTGTGTCTCCTTCTCTCTCTGCCCCTCCCCCTCTCATGCTGTCTCTCTCTGTATCAAAAATAAATAAAACATTAAAAAAAAAGTCTTTAAGATTACATATACTATTGAGATAATCACATCCAGTTTATTCGAAAGTTTCTCAGGCTTAATGAGCTAAAGAAAAGAATTTAAACTCTGTTTAAAGGGTCCTTCAGAATCCAAGCTTTCTTTTCCTGTTTTATTTTATATTTGAGAGAGAGAGAGAGAGAGAGAGAGAGAGACAGAATGAGAGCAGGGGAGGGGCAGAGAGATGAAGACAGAATCTGAAGCAGGCTTCAGGCTCCAAGCTATAAGCATAGAGCCCAATGCAGGGCTTGAACTCATGAACCATGCATGAGATCATGACCTGAACTGAAGTCAGACTCTTTTTTTTTTCTTTTTGAGAGACAGAGAGAGACAGTGTGAGCAAGGGAGAGTCAGAGAGGGAGGAAGATACAGAATTAGAAGACAGGCTCCAGGCTCTGAGCTAGCTGTCAGCACAGAGCCCCTATGTGGGGCATGAACCCACGAACTGTGAGATCATGACCTGAGCCGAAGTCGGACGCTTAACTGACTGAGCCACCCAGCCACCCCTGAAGTCAGACTCTTAATTGACTGACCCACCCAGATGCCCCAGAATCCAAGTTTTTATTTTTACTTATTTTTTTAAATATTTTTGAGAAACACACACACACACACACACACACACACACACACACACACACACAGAGACTGTGAGCAGTGGAAGGGCAGACAGAGAGGGAGACACAGAATCTGAAGCAGTCTCCAGGCTCTGAGCTGTCAGCACAAAGCTCGATGTGGGGCTCGAACCCCCAAGCCATGAGATTATGAAGTAGAGTCAAAGTCAGATGCTTAACTGACAACCACCCAGGTGCCCTAAAGAATTCAAGTTTTTAAATTAAATCTGCTTGGGGCACCTGGGTGGCTCAGTTAGTTAAGCATCCGGCCTCGGCTCAGGTCATGATCATACGATTCATGGGGTTGAGCCCCGCATCAGGCTCTGTGCTGACAGCTAGCTCAGAGCCTGGAGCCTGCTTCAGATTCTGTGTCTCTCTCTCTCTGACCCTCCCCTGCTCGCACTGTCTCTCAAAAGAAATAAAAGACATAAAAAATTTTTAAAAAATAAATCTGCTCATTTTGTAACTTCTTCATTTTTCACTATTAATTTTTGTCAAAATTGGTTTATATTCTCCCTATAGTACCTAAGTACATACTCTCTAAGTGGATTCAGCCTAACTATGGAATATGCCTTCTAGAACATATGGAAACCCAGCCTCAAGTAGTATCAGGAGACCACCACTCTCCCTAAGCCTGCCCCCTCCTTCACTCTGATGAGCCCTCAGGAAGCTACTGCTCTTTACTTTCCCCTCTAGCCCTGTGTCTTGGACCCAATATGTTCAGTGTTTGCAGCTTTACGCCCACTATTCTTCTCAGCACTTGAGGTCCGGGATCTGAGAGGCTGGTTCTGTTTTATTCTTCTATGTCAGGATTCTCCAAAATGGAGTTGATAGATCAGCTTCTACAGATCCATGGGTCCCTGAAATGTGTGCAAAATTCTGTATGTAAATCTAAGTAATTTTCAAGAGAAAGGGCTCTATAGCTTTCATCAGTTTTCCACAGAATCCTCAACATAAAAAAATGTTACGAACTGTTTTTTTCCACCCTCACTTAAATAACAGAATACAATTGAGGCTTACTGCTCATACCTTATTTTTACTTTGGGATGTTTCATTTATTTTTAGCAAATAGGTTGCAAGAGTAGCTTGTCAGTTTCATTGAAAGGGTTACATTATTTTGGTTGTACTGACAGTTTTTGTTCACTGGAACTGTAGATTTTGGTAATTTGGGTAATTTTCTTATGTGAATCACAAATACCGAGGTAACTTAAGAGATCTGGGAGAATTGTCATCATCTTCACTTCACATGATAAAATCAGCACCTCCCAAAGAAGCCCCAGGTTTTTGAGGAGGCTCAAATTTCTTCAGAAATCCTTTGGCACGGGTGCCTGGGTGGCTCAGTTGGTTAGGTGTCCGACCGGCTCAGGTCATGATCTCACGTTTCATAAGTTCAAGCCCCGTGTTGGGCTCTGTGCTGATAGCTCAGAGCCTGGAGCTCCTTCAGATTTTGTGTCGCCCCCTCTCTCTGCCCCTCCCCTGCTCATGCTCTATCTTTCTTTGTCTCTCAATAATAAAAACGTTAAAAAGTTTAAAAAGAAAAGAAATCCTGTGGCATTTATTCTTGGTTTCATTCTGTTTCCTGGACTTTTTTTTTTAATCCCAAATCCTAATGCTTAATCAAATATTATCTTTCATTTTTATTTAACTCTTTCATGTCTGTGTGCCTTCTCTCTCTGTTTTATTATTATTATTATTATTAGAGTATAGTGGACACACAATGTTACATTAGTTTCAAGCATACAGCATGGTGATTTGACACATTATACTATGCTCACCACAGGGGCAGCCTCCCTCTGTCTGCACCCACTGCAATTACAACAGTGATGTGGAAATGTTGGAGTTCGGAGCCGATGGCCCAGAAAGAGCTGTAGTGGATGGTGAGGCGTGGCGGATTACCTACTTACTAGTTGGGAGGGGGTTAGGAGCATCACCAGCCTCTAAGGAATTTTGGAAACCAGGTTTCCAGGGCCCTGAGGGTGCTAGCTATAGTTAGGAAAAGGTCATTTATTACCGTTCTGTAAGAGCTCAGTCATGAGACCCTTCAGATGTATATCTGTGGGTATGTGCGCCAACGTACATCTTGGGTGGGCAGAGATAAAGGAAGTTTCCAAAGGAATTTCTCTATGTTTAAAGTAGACTCACAGGCTGCTGGAGGGCCGGGCTAATGTTAAACTAAGATTGCCTTTTGCCCTTAGCAAAGTGTCATCATCAAGGCAGTGGAGTTCCCAAGGAAGGTCACTCTGCCAGTCAAGGACGTATTGGGGGCTGTGAGTGGTAAGGAAATTTAATTTGTTTCTCCTGCCTTCATTTCCCACATCCATACCACTGCCGATACTCCTTTATGGGCCTTTTCTCTACAACCAAACTAAAAGCTCTCAGGGGTAAGAGACACTTAAACTTTTTATCTTCTTTCTCCCTCAGAGATGCGCACTGTGCGAGCAGACACTGGGCACATCCCCACGAAATGAATACACTCATTGCTCTAGTCAGAAATGTATCCTCATCCCTAATCTAGTCTAGGTATGTGAAATACCTTCTTCCTTAGTGCAGAAAGAGAGGTCACTATTTTCTCTGACCTTATTGTCTTCTTCATAGTCAACATCCTAGGGTAAGAGGCCTTTACAAGTCGACTAGGTGCGCTGTAACTTTTTATAGCCACATTCTCGTGAGGGTCTTACACAGATAGACTGTGGCTTTCAACCTCTTTTCCACCCCCAGCATGTCTGACGGACGTCTAGGGTTCCATCAGTGGCACGGGTTCGCTCCCCAGCAGTGCTCGGGTCAGCTGGGGCAAGGGGAAGGGTGCGAGGGGAAGACCAGGGGGTGTTAAAAGCCTTATGGAGATTTCCCCATCCATCCTTCTGGAAAGGAGCCCTTTCTCTCTCCTTCCTCCCCAGCAAGCGGAGAAACACTAAATTAGAACATTTAGGAAAAGAAGAGAATTAGCCCATTGGAACAAATTTTGTAATTACAGAAACTGAATTCTATAAAATTACAGTGGTTAACAAGCACTTGGTAATGAAGAATTTATGGCCATATTAGGAGTCACTTACAAAGACTCTTACCTGAAGGGCTTAAAATGGCCTTTGTACACCTCAGTGAAACTCTTTCCACCCACAAGTTAAGAATAAGCTAAAATTTTAAGTTGATTAATCTCTCTTTTCAAGGTCTAGGAACAAGTGGGAAAGCAGTCTTTTCATATGTAATTTTCTCTTTTAAAATACCTGCAAAGACTGCAACAACGTGGATGGAACTAGAGTGTATTACGCTAAGCAAAATAAGTCAGAGAAAGACAAATATCATGATTTCACTCAAAGGTAAAATTTAAGAAACAAAACAGATGAACACAAGGGAAGGGAAGGAAAAATATAATAAGATAAAAACAGAAAGGGAGGCAAACCATAAGGGACTCTCAAATATAGAGAACACACTGAGGGGAAGCGAGGAGGGGGATGGGCTGAATGGGGGATGGGCATTAAGGAGGGCACTTGTTAAGATGAGCAGTGGGTGTCATGTGTAGGTGATGAATCACTAAATTCTAGTCCTAAAACCAATACCACACTATATGTTAACTAACTGAAATTTAAATTAAAAAAAAAAAAACACATAAAAAGGGGCCCCTGGGTGGTTCAGTCAGTTGGGTGTCCAACATCAGCTCTGGTCATGATCTTACCATTCCTGACTCTGAGCCCCGCATTGGGCTCTGTGCTGACAGCTCGGAGCCTGGAGCCTGTTTCAGATTCTGTGTCTTCCTCTTTCTCTGCCAATCCTCCACTCATACTCACTCTCTCTCTCCCAAAAATAAATAAACATTATAAAACCTTTTTTTAAACATAAAAAAAATACCTGTCAATATGATTCACTGGTATGGCAAGAGTAAGTTAGACCTGGGGACTGGACTTTCCTTGAATGAATAAATACAATACTTTACTTGAATGAAGTATAGAAATGAAGACATGTTGAGATTTACATTCCAAGCAAAAGATGGAAGATGATCTTAAAATAAAATATGAAGGGGCACCTGGGTGGCTCAGTTGGTTAGTGTCTGATTCTTGATTTGGGCTCAGGTCATGCTCTCACAGTTCATGAGAATAAGCTCCATGTCAGGCTCTGTAGTAACAGCACTGAGCCTGCTTGGGATTTTCTCTCTCTCTGTCTCTCTCTCTCTCTCTCTCTCTCTCTCTCTCTCTCCCTCCCTCCCTCTCCCTCTCCCTTGCTCACACTCATGCGCACGCTCACGCACTCTCTCTCAAAACAAAAAATAAACTAAAAATTGTTTTTTAAATACTGACACTGAAAGTCAGGGGGCACCTGTTGGCCACACCCCCCCAAGAAGGTACAATCTGAAAAATCCAGAATATGGGGAATTCTACAAGATGAATGACCCAGTTTCTTTCATAAATGACTGGCAAGAGAATTTTTTAATTTAATTATTTATTTTGAGACTCAGAGAGCAGGGAAGGGGCAGAGAGAGAGAGAGAGAGAGAGAGAATCCCAAGGAGGCCCACCTGTCCTGTCAGCACATGCAGGGCTCGAGGTCATGAGCTGTGAGATCAAGACAGGAGCTGAAACCGAGAGTCGGGGGCTTAACCAGCTAAGCCGCCCAGGTGCCCCAAGAGAACTTTTAAAAAGGAGGAGGAGGAAACCTCAGTTTAACAGATTCAGAAAAAATATTAGTCAAATACAATATACGGACTCTAGTTTGATCCAGATTCAAACAAACTGTAAAAATGTACACAGGAGGAGATAATCAAGAGGGAGGGAAACTTGAACTCCTTGATATTTGAGGGTATTAAAGAAAACATTTAAATGTATTCTTGGCGTACAATTTATGGATGAAAGTACTTGAGGATGAATGATGTCTGGTATTTTATTTGATACAATCTCACGGAGAGAGAGTGGTGCAAGGAGATATAAATTAACTAGATACGCAAGCTTTGATTATTAATGTAGTGATGGGCGTACCATGCTCATTATATTATTATCTTTCCTCTTGCAAATGTTTTAAATTTTTCATAATAAAATATTTTTAACAATAAAACCATATACAGTGCTAGAATTTGGAGAATAGAAGATAAAACATCAGAAAAATGTGAATTATAATTACTTCCATATGCACAAATACAGACTAAAATGCCAATTAGGCATCTAATTATATCAATTATAGATCTCTGCTCTTACATCACTATAGCCAAGGGTTTACTTACTTTGGTTCTTGTTATGGTACATAAAACACCACATTTCACTAGAAAATGTATCAAGAATTCATAGTATTTCTTGTTCTTTCAATACATTATGGGTAGAATTGACAATAAGCAGAAAATATCTTTTTTGTGTGACTCACTAGAGCTTTTATGTTCACTACTAGAACCCACACGTATGCAAATGTGACACACGCAAGAGCGATTTGGTGTTCAGTCACGAAATAAACACAGGTACTGCTAATTTTAAAAATATTTTTAAAGCTTCATGTATCAACCTCCTTTCCCAAAATTAGCTTCGCCAAGAGAAGCTTTCTCTCATTTCCGCTGAGAGTTAAACCTTTTATGTTATTGGAGATGATGGAAAACATGAGGAAAATGTTCTTAAGAGTCAGAATGATCTCATCAGCATTACTGGGGCATTCTGAAGGTAATCAAAGAGGTAAATGGGAATAAAAAAATATTCTTTGACAGATGAGCCTACCATGTCATGGGAATTTGCAGCCTGTCGGCACAGAATGGATTTCCTATTGAGGCAAAATGTTCCCTCTGATGATAAAGGAACTGCTACCAAAATAACTTTAAAACCACAGAACTGTTATAAGAACAGTAAGAGGTGCTGCGTGAAACATCACAATGACGAGCTACTAATACTGACAAACAACTCAGGCTCTGCATAAGCAGGCTGAGCTTCCGCGAGGGCTTCAGCACGGTCATGAAAACGGAAGGAAAAAAATTACTGCCTAGAAACTGCTGCAATAATCTGTTGAATATTAACTATGGAAGACAAGTGTAGTAGAGTGATCTTAGGGGACGTGGTGTGTGTGTGTGTGTGTGTGTGTGTGTGTGTGTGTGGTCATATTAAAAATCTCAGTAATTTAGTCAACCTTGGTCAAATAATTGAAATTCTCTGCCACGCATTTATTTATATTCTGAAAGGGTAGATCATTGAACCAGATAACCTCTAAGGCAATGGTGCCCAAATTTTTATAGTTTCCTGAACAGTGCAATATTTTTGTAAAAGTTCAGGGCCCTCGACTTTGCTAAGAAAGATTGTTACAAAAACAAATAATAACAGCAAGGACTAGAAATACACAATAACAGCAAAGATCTATTATTACTGCCATTGCAAGAATGCTGTTTCAATCAGCCGGGTATACTCAGCTCTAGGACCAGTTCACCCCCTCATCTTCCTCCTCGTCACTGCACTGCCGAGGCTGGCGCGGCCACAGACTGCCTGTCCCAGGCTATGGCAGCCCGCGGGCCGGGGCCGCCTTACCTCTACAGTGTCTTCTAACACCGAGTGAGAATCATGGAGTCTGAGGTCTCCAGACTCCCGAGACGGTACAGACACTGAGCTTTAAGGGAATTTACATGGAAAAGGATATTTGTTGTTTGGAAAGGCAATTTTTTCAGCCAATTTGTTTCTCCGGATGATCAAGTATTATTGTCTTATTTCCTCACCTGTTTTCCTCTCCAAATCACTTTTAAAAAAAACAGGTATTTTAAAAATATGTTTAATAAATATTTGTTTTTTAAAATGTTATTTGATTTTTGAGAGAGAGAGAAGCATGAGCAGGGGAGGGGCAGAGAGAGAGGGAGACACAGAATCTGAAGCAGGCTCCAGGTTCTGAGCTGTTAGCACAGAGCCCGACAGGGGCCTTGAACTCACAGATCGCGAGATCATGACCTAAGCTGAGGTCAGACGTTTAACCGACAGAGCCACCCAGGCGCCCCTGTTAAGAATATTTTAAAGAAGTTGAAAAAAAGAATATTTTAAAGATATAGATAGATAGATATAGATATTTTAAAAATATCTTAAGATATTTAAAGGCTGCTTTCTATCAATAACATCAAAATTTCTTAAGAACCTCTATGTACAAGATTCTACTCCATCAGAACTCACTCTCACGTTGGGGAATTAGGATGAGCAAAATGTGCGTTCACAGAGGAGGAAGAGATCTGAATCGCTGACCATGGGAATTCAGAGGAGTCATTTCATCCTCCTGTGTCTTCGCTTCCTCAGGGTATTAAAATAAATGCCCATTAAGCTCTTTCAGTGCCAACCCTTTGCTTCCTAAATTTCTAAAGTGGTGTGCCCAACCAAACACAACAACAGCCACAACGCCCTGAGGAAACTACGCTTTTTCAATGTTAGACCATATCTTAAGTTGTCTCATTACCATATGTACGTGGGGTTGTACACCTGTGTGTGTATGTGAAGGTGTTGTGTGTAAAGACATGTTACTCACTGTGATTCCTTCCAGTTAAATCACCAATATTGGTTGTGAATAACCTATATCTGCTTCCAAAACAAAACTCACCCCTCAAGAAAGATTTGCCACCACCAAGTATATTCAAGGGAACGTGTGCCAGTTTGAAAAGATCCTAACAAAGATGCTGGAGGCACAGCGGCAGAGACAGGTTAAGATAACAAGTGTGAAGAAGGCAACACTTCTACGTAGGCTCAGCATGGATATGGCTCTAACTGGACGATCGTTTCTTAACTTTGAGTTCCTCTGAGGTGAAGTCCACTTTCAATTATGGCTTTTTTTACCCTCAAGAGTTTTGGACTCCCTATTCCATAAATAATTAAGAACAAAAAGGAATTGAGGGATAGAAAAATAAGAGGAAAGAAAGCACAGAAGAGAGGTATTACCATGAATGTCTTGGAGGGGGGAGGGGGCGGGACAGGAAGCTGAGGGAAAGTATGGAAGGCCTTGGAAAGCCAAGATGACCCGGGGCTGAAGGCACTTAGTGTGAAACGAAGGCGATGTGACACTCCTACTGAAATGGGGGGAAAGGCACACTCGTTCAGGCTGTTTGAATAAAATGAGCCACAGATAGCTTCCAACTCCAGTTTTCTCTGTCTCTGGGATAATGGTGGGAATTAGACAGTTAAAGTCAACTCTGTATCATAAAATTTGCTGGAGGATCAACAATTACACTCCGGGGGAAAGACCACCAAACTGCTGGTACGAGCTTACTCTGCAACAAGTTGAAATCGAGGATGGTGGAGAGCCTGAAGAGCTTATGGCTTTAATTCTTGGGGATCTCATTTTAACTACTTTAATATGTGTATTTAGTTGCTGAAATTAGTATTTTACTTTAGTGAATGTGAAAAAATATTTTAGATGAGCTTTCATAGGTTTGCTTCTGCCCACAAAATCTTTCAAACAGATATCCATGGATTCTACTAGGTGCGTTTCAGAGTTTCTGAATTTGGGGAAATTGGTTGTTTCTCTTCTGGTCACGTTTTGTATTATAAAGGATGGTCAAATTTAAAGATGGTAGTGAAATAAGCACTTTAGCAATCCCTGTTGTGAGCTCAGTGGCAAATATTTCAGCAGATAGTTTTATGTTCGTGATCAAGAAGGTAATTTCTAACCACAAATTTTTGGAACAGTACAAAATAAAATTTTAAAAAATGATTCTATACATGAATCGATACTTTTCCCTAGTCTATCTAAATTACACCTCTAATCCAAGACTGAAATGAAGTCCTACCTCCTTAACAAAACCCTCAGTTTAGAGAACTTTAACTCAGCCTCTTTCTTGAAATTCAATGGTAGTCACTAAGTATTTACTGAACGCTTACTAGATGTTAAGTAGTTAACGCAATCTGTTCTCCAGAGAAGGGAAAGAAGTTATTAATTTGACAACTATACAAGTTCCTATAATTCAATTTGACTCTTTTATAAGTGTTGGTGTTCCCAATTAGATTATAATTTCCTGAAAAACAAGCAATGTCTTCTATTTCTTTCTCTTGTACTGTTCTTAATGCCTAACTCAATATATTCATTAAAATGAATCCAGCCAGCATCTCAAAAAGTTAGTCTGAACTAAAATGACTTTCAATTCCAAAGATGCAAAAAGAACCTATGGGAAGAAAACCATGTTAAATAATTAATGAGGATAATTTGGCTATGGATATGTAGAACTTTCTACAATCCAACTCCAATTCTAGGGATTTATCAAGTGAGGATATCTTGCTCAGGAAGATGCCCGAGCAAGCTGCCACCTGACTGGGTGGCATGAATAATCCCACGGGGACCGGCAGAACAATTGCCCAGCTGAGCTCAGCCTATACAACCATGAGCAAGAAGCTCTGAGGTATTTTGTTATGCAGCAAGATAAAGCTGATTCCATTTCACCAATGAATACATTATTTTTTCCAATAGATTGGAAAACAACTTAAAGGTAAAACAATTTTTTTAAAAAACATAGGTTCAGGAGGGTCCTCAAAAACTTAAAAATAGAACTATCATCCAATCCAGTAATTGTATTACTGGGTATTCGTGCAAAAAATACAAAAACACTAATTCAAAGGTGCTCTTGTTTAAAAAAAATTTTTAATGTTTATTTTTGAGAGAGACAGAGACAGAGACAGAAAATGAGTAGGGGCAGAGGGAGAGGGAGACACAGGATCCAAAGCAGGCTCCAGGCTCTGAGCTGTCAGCACAGAGCCCTACACGAAGCTGCAGACCATGAACCACAGATCATGACCTGAGCCAAAGCTGGACACTTACGCTGACTGAGCCACCCAGGGGGCCCATGCACTATTACTTAATGCAGCATGATTTACAATAGCCATGATACAGAAGCAGCCCAAGTGTACATTGATAGATGAATGGGTAAAAAAAGATGTGATATATTTATACAATGGAATATTATTCAGCCATAAAGAAAGAAAGAAATCCTGCCATTTGCAGCAACCTGGCTGGATATAGAGAGTATAATGCTAAGTGAAATAAGCCAAAGAAAGATTAAGTGCTATATGATTTCACTCATATGTGTAATTTAAGAAACAAAACAAAAGAGAAAAAAAGAGAGGGAGAGAGAAACCAAAAACCAGACTCTTAACTATAGTGAACATAACTGACGGTTATCAGAGGGGAGGGAAGGGGGCGGGGGGATGGGCGAAATAGCTGATGGGGATTAGGGAACACACTTACTGTGATGAGCACTGAATAATGTATGGGATTGGTGAATCACTCTATTGTACACTTGAAACTAACGTAACGCCGTACATTAACTATTCTGGAATTAAATTTTTAAAACTTAAAAAAATTTAAAAATACAGGTTGGGCATATAAGCAAATATTGAACTCTGGTTAATGACAAACAAGTACTTGAAGGGGGAGGAGTATACTAATATCTACAACTTATTCTGAAATATGTAAAAATACAAGATGTTTTGATAGGTAGAGTGAGGGCTAGTTCAACTCACATGTGATAAAGCAAATATAATAGAACATTAGTTGTAAAATCTAAGTGGTGGGTATGTGTGTGTTCACTGTGAAATTCAGTATTTCTGTGGTTTGTTTTCTTAATAAAATGATTGGGAAAACAGGTTGGGAGGATGGGTCATGTGGTGCACTAAAAAGATAGAATGCTAGGTGCTCATTAAAAATAAGAGGGTGGAAGAATGTTTATTATCACAACTAACTGACAAATCTTTGAAAATCAAACTAAAAAATAGTATGTGCAGTATCTCACTTTTGCAAAACCCAAGTTAAAAAGTATAGATATTAAAAAAAAAAACCAAAGGACATACACTAAGTTATTATTTCTGGACATGGACTATTATATTTGTTTACTTTTTAGCTTTGTGTGCTTTCCAAAATGTCCTACTTAATAAGGAAAAACTAAAAAGTAATTAAGAATGGGGAAATTGTTTAATAATAAGTTTTGAACCAGAGGTTTCAAAAAGAAACTTTAAAACTAAAGTGTTCAATATTTTAAAAATTTTTAAATTTATTTATTTTCAAAAAGCACAGAGAGAACACTAGTGGGGGAGGGGCAGAGAGAGAGAGAGAGAGAGAGAGAGAGAGGGAGGGAGGGAGGGAGGGAGGGAGGGAGAAACAGAATCTGAAGCGGGCTTTAGGCTCTGAGTTGTCAGCCCAGAGTTCAATGAGGGGCTTGAACCCATGAACTGTGAGATCATGACCTGAGCTGAAGACGAACACTTAACTGACTGAGCCACCTGAGTGCCCCTAAAGTGTTCAATATTTTTAAAATGGAAGAAAATGAAATATTGGGAATGGAGCTTAGAGAACAGTAAGAAAGAGTTTATTTAGATATATTGAAATGTTTGACAATAAAAGTAACAAAGTAACTACATGTCATAATAGAGACTAGATTTCCTCTTTCTGGAAACATGGACCCTAAGAAAGAAAACTACATAAGTGACCCCTAGAGGTTTAAAATATAGCCAGATGTTCTAATTAATTTGGAGATGTATATTATTCCTTACTTAAACTTAGACTATGACAAAAGCCCAGCAAATTGAAGAAAAGACAGTATCAACAGAAGAGGCTGAGGGACTCTAATCTCCAGAGGTAGTTCAATTTGTTAGCCAAACCTCACATAAATTCATGAGTCTAAACACTGGGCAGTTTCGATCTCCATCTGACAAAAAAAGAAAAGAAAAAAGAAAAACAAAGAATGACTTCCCAAAAGTCACCATAATACTCTCCAAGGAAATTTTAAAAATTAATTTTTAACACCAAGAAACCTCGGGCATAACAAATCAATATCATCCTACAACTCAGGGGGAGCCTGCCCACACGCACAGGGGTGCGTGTGTGCGTGTGTGAACTGAACAATGGGGAGAACAACCAGCTCAAGCACAAGTACCTAAAGGCAAACGCGGAAAACATTAGGGGAAAGGGTTCTGTCAAAAACTTGACCTCTTGGTGATGGGGACATGGGGAAAACGGCGAGCTGGGTTAAGGGTATTGTGAACACAGTTTTAAACTCTGACTCTGAAAAAAAAAGGCTCTTTTCATTTTGATTTGATTATAAATGTACATTTCAGAATGTGGAAATACTAACAGCATTTCTAACAAAATTCTTCAGCCAACATGGGTTTTGCATGAAGTTAAACCTTGGTTAAAATGAGAACACTGGACATTTCCATGATGCTTCTTCATAAATCGCAAAATAAAGTATTTAAAAACCAAAGTCCATAGAGTAATAAATTGTTTGGAAGGAAAATTAATAAAATTCCCATACTGGGATGAATCTCTTCCTAGCTTTTTAAAGCAAACAATAAAAGAAACATCCAAATTGTTTTCTTGACCTGGCAGAGGTAATCAGCATCACTGTTAACATAAACTCTTTCTCAGGAATACAATCAGCCCAACCTAAGCTGGGTTATAAGACTAGACATTTTAGAACCCAGATTGAAAAATAAGACCTAACACGTGTTTGAAATCTAAGCCTTAGATTCCCATTTCTGAGATTTTTAATGTGTTTAAGATTCTTTAAAGAAAAAAAAATCTATGGTTTCTTTTATTTAAAAAATTTACATAGATTGATCTTTAAGTTTTCAGAAATGATTCTGACAAATTACTTTTCATTTCCACAGAAGATAATGGCCCTATTAAACGAAATAATAATAGGGCACGGATTAAATGGGTTCTAAAAGGATATGATATTGATGTACCTACATTTTCCAGCTCACTCATTGAAAGGATTAGCTGTAACTAGTGTAGGAGCTATAAAGGTTGAGAGAGAAGGGTTCCGAAGAACGGCCAGATGGTCGGAAGAAAATACCTTACAAGAGTGTTACTGGAGCCCTTCACACAAGGACAGATAGAACATTGCTTTCCGTTTGTAAATAAACTATGAGTTATTGTCACAATGCTAGAGAAATGGAGACAAACAGAAATTTCTGACAAAGTCCCAAAGCTTCTTGTAGCTAGGCAATTCTTGCCAGTTTTAAGTATTTTTCCATTTCCCCTCAACTGTTAAAACTAATTGTTGAGTAAACAATGATCAAGATCAAGTTCCCACTTATATCAGGATCCACAGAAAGTGGAGAACTTTTACTCTCTACACTGCTAGCAGATTTTTAGTTGATCAAAATTTGAAAGACATTCTCAGGCTCTGTGCTGACAGCTCAGAGTCTGGAGGCTGCTTCAGAGTCTGTGTCTCCTCTCTCTGCCCTTCTCCTGCTCACACTCTGTCTCTCTGTCTCTCAAAAACAAATAAACATTTAAAAAATTATTTCTAATTTAAAATTTTTTAAAAATATTTTTATTTATTTTTGAGAGAGAGAGAGGGAGAGAGAGAGAGAGAGAGAGAGAGAGAGAGAGAGTGCAAGCAGGGGAGGGTGAGAGAGAGAGGGAGACACAGAATCCAAAGCAGGCTCCAGGCTCTGAGCTAGCTGTCAGCACAGAGCCCGATGCAGGGCTTGAACCCATGAATCGTGAGATCATGACCTGAGCCGAAGTCGGACGCTTAACTGACTGAGCCACCCAGGCACCCCAAATTTAAAAGACATTATAAAGGGGTGAATCCTACTCAGACAAAATGCACACATTTCCTTAGGAAATTACAGCTTTTTACCAACATGTGCAATTACTCAATCTAATCACGCAATGCCAGTTAGTGACTTGCAAATATGAGGTTTGGCATATGTACCAAACACCTGTAATAGGATGTAATTCTTCTGAACCTCGTATTTTGGAAACAGGACTTTATTTGTTCCTTCTTTTTGTTCTCTTATATCCTCTCTCACCATCACCTTACGACCCAGAGCCTTCAACAAGTACGTTTCTAAAACTGAGACCCAAAGGACTTCTGATTCTTCAGGGTCCCAAGCTTGCAGCCAGTAGGTTCTTCTGAGCTGAAGTTTCATTATGGTACATAATTCTCTCCTTTATATCATTGCATTTCTATTTTGTGCTAACATTCTAAATAGGTTTCAGATTAAAAGTGCTGGGTGATTAAGTCACACTTGTCAGGCTGTTCATCAGTGGTTCATTGAAAAGGACAATGCTAATTCCAGCAGGAAGTAATGGAACATAAAAAAAATGCATATCAAAATGTTGAACCAATTCAACCAATTCCACAAGAAAACTGGACCTACATTTTTCCTCTCATATTCCTTCATAATTTATTTTTTGCATAGCTTGTTTTTTGTGATTCAAATTTTCATTAAAAATGAACAGAAAATTAGCAAGGTTTCTTAGGATTCAGGGATCCATGAGCTTGGAAGGAAAAATAATATCCATTTTTTACTAAACTCTTGAAATTTTAGCATTTCCTTCAATTAGAAATGTAGGCTGTGAACAATGATATTTTCATATGACATTATAGTTGTTGCAGTTATTTCCAAATGCCATTTAGTAGCTCATTCTTAATGACAAATTACAATAGTTATTAGAGCTGCAACTCGATCTTATTATTTTATTGCCTGAACAAGGAAGCACATATATTACTATATCACAATTGGGTTTTAAACATATTTTGATAACTGTATTTTGATGTAATTGGCTTCTTTTGTATTCCTATCATTTTATTAATACATTTGCAACATTATCTTGAGAAAGAATCCATAAGTATCATCCGATATCAAAGGGGCCCATGGAATAAAAAGGGTTAAAAAATTCTGAGGATTATGATATGTACACTTAAGCACTATCTACCAAATAATATCACGTTTCCACTCCTTCCTGGAACATAAAATTAAATAAGAGCCCAGATACCGAAAGAATACAAAAATACAAATTCAAAGGCACACATGCCTCCTGATGTTTATAGCAGCATTATCTGTGACGGCCAAATTATGGAAACAGCCCAAGTGTCCACTGACTAAGAATGGATAAAGAAGATGTGATATATATATGTACACACACACACACACACACACACACACACACACACACACCCCAGAATATTAACCAGCCATAAAAAAGAATAAAATCTTGCCATTTGCAATGTCATAGATGGAGCTAGAGTATTATGATAAGCAAAATAAGTCACTCCAAGAGACAAGTACCATATGATGTCACTCATGTGGAATTTAAGAAACAAAACAAACAAGAAAACGGGGGTGGGGTGGGGAGAGGCAAACCAAACAGCAGATGCCTTAACTATATTGACCAAACGAGTGGTTACCAGAGGGGAGGTGGGGGAGGGGACGGGCTCTATAAATGATGGGGATTACGGAGGGCACTTGTGATGAGCACAAGGTGTTCTATTCAAGTGCTGAACCACTATATTGTACACCTGAAACTAATATTACACTTTATGGAATTTAAATAAAAACTTTTAAAAAAGCCCCTGAAAGTGACATGTTTCCTAAATAAAGGGCTGATATCACTGGCTGGTGAGTATTATTGATTATAGATTCACTGCAAGGAAATACTGACATTAGACGTAGTCAGTGGAGACCTATTACTCACAAATGGGAGCCACTTTCCTCGGATCAGAACTTAGTTATAATGACAGTTCACTAGTCTCTCTGAACGTTGGGCCTTTGTGAAAACAGTCACATCACAGTTCATCAAATCTGGTACACATAAATCAGCCAGTCAATTAGCAGGCACTTAGGGAACTGCACTAATGACACCCTTAGAGAGCTGTTCTTCAGGGGAGACAACAACTAACTTGAGTTTATTATGTAATAACCTCTAAGGTAACTTTTATCAAGAGTAATTTCACAATTGTTGAAAAGGATTTTAGTCATTCCAAACGTTAATTGAGCAAGGATCTAATCAGTAACATGGGACAACTTATTTTCCTTATAAAAATTTAACTTTCTCTAAAAAGTCTGATTTCATGGCAGATTGGAGCAAATGTTCAATTTTCTATTGGCTACGAAATAGACAGGAATATATATGCATGACCCGAATTACCCAAGTAAATGTTAGACTTGTGACAACTCCTACAAATCTGTCAGAATGACTGCCTGACAGAGTTTTCTGCATGGAATTTCCTGGGAGAGAAAGTTCCAAAGTTTAGTGATGCACGTTGTGTGATGACACAAACATAGTTCAAAGCTGGAACCCACAGGTTGATCATGACCCTGTTACCTCTTGAGAACCGCCACTTCCTTGGCGGCTTGATGATTGGATTGGACTTTAAGAAGTCACATTTTATCCAATCAGAATCAGATGGGAAGCTTGTTACAAACAAATTTTTAAGCTCACTCACAGATGGAGATTCAGTAGGCCCAGCTGGCTTCACTGGTGAATTCTACCAAAGACCAAAGGAGAAAAAAATTCTTCTCAAATTCTTTCAGAAAATTGAAAAGGAAGAATACTGTCCAACTCACTTTATGAGGACATTACCCTGATACAAATACCAGACTAAGACATTATGAGACAACTCACAAACCCAGCATCTCTCACAAACACATATATCCCCTGTTGTAACTTCTTTTGAACACTATAGGAGAAGTTCTAGTCAGTGCAGAATGGCAAGAAAAAGAAAGAAAAGATATCCAAATGAGAAAGGAATAAGTAAAAGTGTCATTATTAGCATATAGCATGATTGTCTATGTAGAACATTCTACGGAAACTACAAAAACAAAGCTAATAGAATAAGTTTAGTTAGGTTGCAGGATTTAAGGTCAATTCACAAAGTTAACTGTATTTCTACATACTAGCAACATGCTATTGGAAATTTAAATTATTAAATAAATTTTACAATAACATTAAAAAAACAAAGCTGTTAGAGACAAATCTGACAAAAGATGCACACGACTGGTACACTGAAAATCACAAAATATTGTTGACAGAAACTTAAATTTTAAATTAATGGAGGGATATACCATGTTCATGGGCTCAAAGACTTAATGATGTTAAGATGCCTATTCTCTCCAAACTATTAATCAATTAAATCTATTGATTTAATGCAATCTCAGTGAAAATCCTGGCAGTCAAATAAAAATTGACAAGATGATTCTAAAATTAATATGGAATACAAAAGACCTAGAATAACCTAAACATCTTTGAAAATAAGATCTAGGTTGGAAGACTAAGATGACTTAATTTTAAGGCAATAATAAAGCAATCAAAATGGCATGGTTTCAGGGTAAAGATGGACAAGTGTGATAGTGTGATTTATAGTAAGAAATACAGATTTGATCTTCACCCCAATTTCCAGCACCGAGCTTCAAAACCCCAAGTGGTGGTGAGAGAGACCGAGGTGTCTTTTGCTATGTCAATAGGGTGACTTTGTCATCGAAGAATGGGGCCTAGTTGCCAGGGGAACCAGCCAAGAGACAAGTGGGTAGGAACTTTCAATCCCACTCCTCCACCTCAGGGAAGAGGAAAGGGGCTGGAGATTGAATCAATCATCACTGGCCAATGATTGAAACAATCATGCCTGTGTAGTGAAGTCTCCGTAAAAACCCAAAAGGATGGGTTTGGAGAGCTGGGTTGGTGAAGGTTTGAGAGAGTGGGGAGAGTGACCCACTCAGGAGCATGGAAGCTCCGAGCCCTTTCCGCATACTTTGCCCTGAACATCTCTTCCATCTGGATGCCTATCTTTATCTTTCATCATATCTTTTTATAATAAACTAGTAATCCAATGAGTAAATGGGTTTCCTGATTTCTGTGAGCCACTTTAGCAAATTAATGGAACCCAAGGAGGGGGTTGTAGGGACCTCTGATTTCTAGCCAGTAGTCAGAAGGTGACAACCTTGGCTTGCACTGGCATCTGAAGTAGACAGTCGCCTTGTGAGACAGAGCCCTCAGCCTGTGGAATTTGGGTAGCATCAGTATTGAGGTGAATTATAATATATCCAACTGGCCTCCTGAGCATTGCTTGGAATGCTCACACACACATTGGAAAATGAATCTCAGAACACTCTAACAAGTAAACCAATGCAGCTGAATTGGGAATCTAGAAATAGACCCAAACATATATGGACAAATGATTTTTGACACAGGTTCAATGACAATTCAGTGAGAAAAGGTAGTCTTTTCAACAAATAGATATCCATATATAAAATAAAAACATTATCTATACCTTGTACCATATATCAAAATATTACTCAAAATGCATCATAGACCTAATTATAAAACTTAAACTATAAAACTTCTGTAAGAAATATAAAAGAAAATATGATCAAAGAGCTTCTAGGGGTTCTTGGGTGCTCAGTCAGTTAAGCATCCGACTCTTGATTTCGGCTCAGGTCATGATCTCGTAGTTCGTGAGTTTGAGCCCTGCACCAGTCTCCATACTGACAGTGAGGAGCCTGCTTGGGATTCTCCCCCTCTCCCTCCCTCCCTCCCTCTATCTCTCTCAAAATAAATAAACTTAAAAAAAGTGTCTAGCCATGAACAAAAAGCATGATCTGAAAAAAAAAATAAAAACACACCAACAAAAGGATGAATGGGACTTCAACAAAATGAAAAACCTCCTCCTTTGAAAGACATGGTTAAGAGACTGGGAGAAGATCTTTGCAAATCATGTATCTGCTAAAGGACCTCTGCTCAGAATACATAAAGAATTCTCAAAACTCAATAATAAAACAAATACCCAAACTTAAAATGTGGGGAAAAAAAAATTGAACAGACACTTCTCCAAAGAAGGTACATAGATGTCAAATCAGCACATGAAAAGATGCTCAACATCTTTGGTCACTGGGTACGTTTAAATTAAAACTGTAATAAGGTACCACTGTACCCCCATTAGAATGTCTAAAATTAAAGACACCCATCATATCAAGTGTTGGCAGAACTCACCAACTAGTGCCGATGGGAACGTAAAATGGAACCACCACTTTGGAAAATAATTCAGCAGTTTCCCCCAAAGTTAAATACATACCTACCATAATGATCCAAACATTCTACTCCTAAGTATTTACCCTAGGGGAATGAGAGCTTATGTCTATACAAAAGCTTGTACATAATGTTAACAACAGCTTTATTTGTAACAAGAAAAAACTAGAAACAACCCACATGTCCATCAAAGGATAAATACAGAAACTGTATATCTCCATACAATGGAATACAATACAAAGAGGAATGAACTACTGAAATACATTACAGTATGGATAAAACTCAAAATCAATATGCTAAGTGAAAGAAGCAAGATGAGAAAGAATACAAATCATTTGATTCTACTTACATAAAATTTGAGAAAATGCAATTTTCTAGTGTTGGAAAATGGTGTTTGTCAAGAAAGGCTTGGTAGAAGAACTACAAAGGGGCATGAAAAACTCTTGGAGATAATGAACATATTCCTTATTTTGAGTGTGGGGACCGTTTCATGGGTATATACTTAAGTCAAAACTTATCCAGTTATATACTTGAAATACATGCAATTTATAGTAGGTCACCTATACTTCAAGAAAGCTGTTTTACAAAAAAATTCCAACCAAGTGATCCTGACACTGTCAGATTTTGGAACCACTGGACTAAACAGAGCCTTCAACACCTATGCCACCTTAGGCAGAAGACTGTCTATTCTGTTTTCAGCTTTCAAGAAAAAATATTTCAGATACTCTCTGATAACATGTTTTAACGTTTAATAAACTCAATAGGAAAAGAGTTCTTCCTTTACCTACCCACACTCTTGCTACATTTAAGCTCATTTGTTTTATATACTCCCCCTGTGAAAATTAAAACAAAACAAAACATTTGTTCCACAAACTGACATGACAAATCTTGACAATCTGCTACTCAACAAATAACTATAAAATGAAAGGATACATCCATACGATTTGAAGAGTGGTCATTCTTCTCTAGTTTAAACTTCAAAGAAATACCCACTTATCATCTTACATATTTAGGAGGTTTTTCCCTCTGGACTCTAGCTTCCCTGCAGTGTAAAATTAGAATAGTCTGAGGATTGTGATTAAAATACACTATTGTAGAGTAATTACTTCTGGGTGCCTTGTGCTTGCAAATCATATTCCTCTTTACACAGTTTAAAATTATGTGTTGCTTATAAATAATAACAGAATTGTTCAGTGATACATGAATCGGGTTCCACTATTGACTTCCAAGTCTTTCTTTGCCATATTTATGGCCAAGCACTACCACTTTGTATCTATCTTTGGTATTGCTCATGATCGCCACAGCATGTTACTATGAACTTGGTCCTATTGCCCTTCATAGAGTATATAATGGTTCATTTTTATGGCTTAAGATCATGTCATTTAAACCATAACAATCTTCCCAAGTTCTTGTATCAGGGCTCTCCTCAGCCAACACGTGAGTTTCGTTTCATTTCGTGTCATTTCTTCTTCTTCTTCTTTTTAATGTTTATTTATTTTTCAGAGAGAGAGAGAGAGAGAAAGAGAAAGAGAGAGAGAGAGAGCGAGCAAGCAGAGGAAGGGCAAAGAGAGAAGGAGATAAAGAATCCAAAGCAGGCTCTATACTGTCAGCGCAAAGCCTGATGTGGGGCTCAAACCCACAACCGTGGGATCATGACCTGGGCCAAAGCCAGCATCTCAATTGACTGAGCCACCCAGGACCCCAACGTGAGTTTACTTTCAACTATTTATCCATGGACAGACAGACATTCAGAATAACTCCAGCATTAGGATATGCATTTATAGAGGAGGGTTCATTATTGACATCAAGCCCTCAGTAACCATTTTCAATTGTGACTTGTCAGAGGTGTGGGTCCCTTCCTATAGGAATATCGTCTGAACTGGACCAAATCCTTTGAGTTAGTGTTAAAATGTCATATGTCACTTCATCAAAATCCTTGCTGAAGTTCAGATAAATTACATACCCTGCTTCCTAAATGTCTGTATAAACTGTCAATCTCTTGAAGAAGAAAATTAAATTGATTTGGTACAATTTGCTCTTTGCAAAGCCAAGACAGTGACTACTCAGTGCTTCATGCTCTCCTATGTGGTGACTAATTGATTGCTCAATGATTTCATCTAGCACAGAATCTTTAAAGGTATCAAAATTAACCTGACTGGCTTATAAGAGATGTAATTGGCTCCCCCTTTTAAAAAGCGGGGCACTAAAACTGCTTTAGTTTAATCAACAAGCCTTTTTATCATTTTTTATCATTTCATGCAGATCCCCAATTTCCTATTTTTAGACCACAGGACCTCTAGGAAAGGAACTCTATTTTGCTTATCTTCTTTTGCCTTATAGAACTGAATACTAGGCTTGTGTATAGCAGACATAAACATTTATTGACTTGAATTTTAATTCTAAAAATTATTGTCGAGTCCCATAAATATTTCATGCTGAACAGTATTGGGTTAATTTTATTTTAGTGTCTTACACTTTAGCATTCTACTCAACAACATAAAGGCCATGTAATATTACCCATAAGTTATCAGTGAAACTGTGTTTCTGTAGGAAGTATCTGTCTTTATAACAGACTTTCATTTGGGGATAAAAATGAGTTCAATGTGGTTTAACTCTTTTATTTATTTATATATGGTGAATACAAAGTGATATCCCAGGTCCTCTGGTGCATCTGGACAGTTCACAACTAAAATGATGCCATTACTTTCATCTCATCCTTTGGGGGATAGGTTAAGGAGTGATCCACTGTCTCACTGGATGAGGTTCTATTTAATAAAATATTCAAGTAAGATTGAAACATCACTGAGGATACTTGGAGCAATTAACTGAGGTCAGCTTAATAAGCCATTTTATAAACTACCTATGAAAATAATAATAGCTCTTTTTTACTGAGAATTTCTGTGCCAAGCATATTGCTAAACTCTTTATCACCATTAGCTCTTTTAATCCTCACAACTCTGTGATGTAAGGCAATATAATTATCTCCATTCTACAGATAAGGAAATTGAGGCATGTGGTAATTAAATAACAGGTAACAAAGCCGGCTAATTAGCAGAGCAGGGATTTAAATCTTCATCTGTCTCACTACCGAAGCTAATATGCTCCTTATCACCATCTTGTTTGGCCATTCTGTGGGCCTACTATGTGCCGAGCATGGCTCTAGGTACCAAGAGGAAAAGACAAATTAGACATAGTCCCAGCTCTCAAGGATCTTAGATTTGTGGGAAGAGAAAGATGGTCCATTGCAATGGTTTTTGCTGTCATTTTGTCCCTCTATAAGGTGGCTTTCTTGTCCGGTGTCCATAATGAGTGCTCTAAAGATTCCTGCCCACCTGTTGGGGGGCTCTCTAAAATGTGCCCATGAAAGATATTTCCTTAGGGACCGTTAATCTCAATTTCTCTTCTCCTTAGCCTTCATCTCTCACTTAACCCAAATGTCTTCCTTTTTCATATGCATATCTGAGTCTCTAATTAAACAATGCTGTCTGTCCCGAGAACTATTGTTGCTAAGAGGTCTGAAGTTCTTAATTTAAAAAGATACAGGAATCTCCAGGACTTTTGGCAGTGAGTTTACCCAAAGATATTAGGAAAGTGTTAATAAGGTGTTATAGGCCAACTTTTTTCCTCCACAAATTTTCCTTTTTCTGCTGCTCTCCAGGAACCAACGCTGATTAGGCAACTGGAAAACAAGCTTATTTTCCCTGTCTCCATTTCCCTTTAAAACATTCCACTCTCACTGACACTATGGTAGAGCTGATTCCTGCCATATTCAGGCCACCAGCACCTACATACACAGCCCACTCAGGAAGGCAGAAATTTGACAGGCAAGAATTTGGAATAAAAACAATGGTCTCTGTGTTTCTTAATGTTCATCATAAAAGAAAAATTTCTAAATCTTAATCCAGTGACTAAACACTTTTTTTTCCCTATTAATTTCCCAAATTAAAAATAGGGCTAAATTCTGTCTTTCAGAAAGGTGTCTCTTTATGGTCTATACTTGCCTTTCTCAGATTTATCCCCTAATATAAACATTGGTGAGGACTGGGGTGTCTATGTGGCTTAGTTGGTTAAGCATCCAACTTCGACTCAGGTCATCATCTCACAGTTCGTGAATTCGAGTCCCATGTCGGGCTCCTCACTGACAGTGAAGAGCCTCTTGGGATTCTCTCTTTCTATCTCTCTCTCTCAAAATAAATAAAATAAAGAAACCTAAAAAAAAAAAAAAAGACTGATGAGGAATTTACAATTGTTGGAACCAACTCCAGTTTGGGACAGTATGAGAATCAGAGATGGCAGAGACTGTCCAGGCCAAAAGGAGACAATTCCAGGGGAGGAATGTTACTTGAAAAACATTTCACAGGTTATGTGAAAAGAAACAGGGACAAAACAGGGTGAGGAGCTTCAATTTTTATGACAGCAGACCTAACCAGAAGAGACAGGACTTATGTTACAACACTGGAAACATAAGAATTTAGCTTTAAGGGTAGTATGAAGGTGGGGGGCATGACCTGAGGGAAGGAAGAAGGTTCTGTAGGGCTTTGAAGGCCACAAATGTTGGGACCTAAAGCTGCTGACCAAAGGGACTCATCGTAGGTTTTTGCAGAAGAGAGCAGAAGGAAACTAATGGGCTCTATCTGAGAACTAGGCACAAATTCCAGTTCTGTTACCATTGGGAGCTTAGTTTTTGTTGACTACAAAATGAGGTTTATGAGGCTTACTTCACAGAATTAAATGAAATAACATGTGAAGGTACCCACTGGAGTGTCCCCAGTAAAAGCAAGATCCTTTTCCTTACAAATAAGTGACAGGAAGCAATGGGGACATTCAATTTATCCAGCAGGAGTGGACAGAGTTGAGGGGAGTGATCGGTGAAAATGAAAAACTGAACTAGGATATCAGCACAGAAATGCGAGCTAAGGTGATTAAAAATGTGGAAGTGAGATGCGAAAGAACTTTGCAAATCCAAAAGGCATTCTCAATAGGAGAAAAAAACCCCACCAAACTTCATGAAGAATTAGATAAAGGTAAGAAAGAAAAGTCAAGACAATTCCAAGATTTCTAGCTTAGGCACTGGAAGAATGGCAATGATAAGAATTGACTTTGGGTATTTCCCTTTTTGATACGTTGGGTTTGAAGTAAAGTTAGATGATCCAAGAGATTATGCCAGGAGGTGGTTGGGAATATAGAATAACTAAGAGAAGAAGCCTGGAGCTTTCTAAGTCATTGACCAGAAGATGATGGATGCAGTCAATAGGCTCCTCAAATTTCTAAAGAATAAAGAAAAAGAAAAAAAAAACCAGCTATGGGTTTAGAGCCATGAAGATTACCATTCCATTTTCCCTGACTGTATACTTAAAAACAACCATATGCTCATCAGGATCATCCATGTAAAACATAAATCTGAAAATGAACCTGATGTTGATACCGTCCTTACTAAAAACGGCCTCATTTTCCTGTCAAATTCAACAATATCACAGTAATACCCAAATCTTCCCAACATAACTCTGGCCTGCTTCCATATCACAACTCTCCCAGTCTGTTCTCTCTGTCTCTCTGTCCCTCTGTGTGTGTGTGTGTGTGTGTGTGTGTGTGTCTCTCTTTACTTCCTCTCCCTCTACCAACCACCCATCAAAACTCCTTACCTTACTCAGAACAAGACATAGCTTCCCCGTCTCTATGTGCCATTTGCTGGGTGAGCAGAGGAATGAAAATAGCATGTTAAGAAGATTATTTTTGCGAGGACAAGAGGGGGATTGCAGTCTACTCTTCCCCACTTCTACTTCTGACCACAATCAGATACTACTACACTTCCCATACTGAGTGTTAGCAAAGACATAGAGCAGTTGGAACCCTCAAGCACTGCCTGTGGCAATGTAAAAGAGAAAGCCATTTTGTTAAACAATTTGACAGTTTTTCATAAATATACACTTCCCCTATGAGCCATCCAGGGATTCCACTCCCTATTTTGTTAAGAAAATTAAAAGCCTATGTTCATGTAGAAGAAAGACTTCTACACTTATGTTTATAGTAAAAGAAAGTAGTTTATAGTAGAAGGAAGACTTCTACATTTGTTTGTAGTACCTATATTCATAATTGCTCTAAACTGGAAAAAAACCCTCAAATGTCAATCAACAGGTAAATGGATGAACATATTGTAGTATGTATTAGTATTCTATTTTATGGTATCTGTAAATCAGCAACAATAAGGAAAACGCTGATATACACAAAAACGCGAGTGAATGTCAGAAATGTCGGGCTAAGCAAAGAAGCCAGACACAAAGAGTGTCTGCTGTATGACCTGGGGAAGGCTGGGGTCGGGGGGTACTGGGTAAGAGCACAAAGGTGCCCCTTTTTGAGTGATATAAATATCCTAAATCATTTTTTTAAGTTTATTTATACTGAGAGAGAGAGATAAAGAGAGTGCAAGTGGGTGAGGGGCAGAGAGAGAGAGGGAGAGAGAGAATCCTAAGCAGCCTTCACACTGCCAGTGTAGAGCTTGATGTGGGGCTGGAACTCATGAAACCATGAGATCACGACCTGAGCCTAAGCAAAGAGTCAGATGCTTAATGAACCGGGCCACCCAGGTGCCCCTAAATATCCCAAAGCTTGACCGAGGTGATGACTGTAAGGATGTGTGTGTGTGTGTGTGTGTGTGTGTGTGTGTGTATGCAAATATATGCCTGTATATGTACATACAGTCACATATTCATACATGTATATGTGTAAACAATTACATATAATATATACACACACATACATACATATATACTTAGATATACATATACTTAGGTGTATACTTACATATGGATATGTGTGTACACTTGTACAAAGTCATCAAAATACACACGTGAATGTGTGCATTTTTAAAAAGTGAAATCAAATTTTAAAGGTTAATTTTTAAACATCCCTGTCCTGGAGAACCATAAAAATGATCTGATTTCTTTATTTTTTTAATTTTCAGTTTATTTTAAAGTTTATTTTGAGAGAGAGAGAGGGTGTGTGTGTGCACATGTGAGCAGGGGAGGGGCAGAGAGGCGGGGAAAAGAGAGAAGCCCAAGCAGGCTTTGCACTGTCAGCTCAGAGCCCAATGCGGGACTTGAACTCACAAACCGCAAGATCATGGCCGGAGCCAAAACCAAGAGCTGACCCTTAACCAAATGAGCCACTCAGGCACTCCTGATCTGATTTTTTTTTTTTAAGTTTATTTACTTATTTTGACAGAGAGAGTTACAGTGCAAGTTGGGGAGCGGCAGAGATAGAGAGAGAGAGAGAGAGAGAGAGACTATCCCAAGCAGGCTCCATGCTAACAGCACAGAGCCAGATGCGGGGCTCAAACTCATGAACCGTGAGATCATGACCTGAGCTAAATACCAAGAGTCAGCTGCTTAACAGACTGAGCCATCCAGGCGCCCCTGATCTGATTTCTTGTTAGAAAAACCTCTAGCATCGTTAAGTTTGTTTAGGTATACAATACTAAAGTGAAAAACTGCATTAATCATTTATGTAATTACTTGTCTCACATCTGTCTCCCTGCCTTCCTCACTGCTTTGAAGAGTAGGGACTGTGTGCGTCCTGCTCACTGAGCTGTACCTGACACCTCCCTAGGTTACGTAAGACAGGTGGTAGAGGAATATATGAACAGCTACTGCCTTTGGTCCTCACCAAGACACAACGTGCTAAATATCTCAACTCTAAGCTACTGCTGAATGTAACTTTCATGTCCTTCCTCCACTGTCTTCTGAAATATTTTAAGCAAGAGATCAGTCATTTGGTCTTTTAAAACTAGGAATACAAAATAGTTTTCAGAAAGGAAGAAAATCATTGCTCAATCATGATTCAACAGCTACAAGATTTAAGACCAAATGGGAAGGTAGGACTGCCAGACCTGCTTACCGACTGCTTGCTGTGAGTGCGCCTTTACAGTACAATGAGTAGGGAACCACTGACCTTTAGAATACAGCGGAGGGGTAGCCGGCAGCCAGAGAGGGTGAACCGGCTAGTTACTGGGCACAAGCAAGAACATTTACAGATGCAGAACTATGTGTAAATGCCCCTTCGTCTAGATTACTAATTGGAGAATCCAATGATCAGTTCCAAAATGTTAATATTTTTATAGCACTGCACTGTTAGTAAAGTACACTCTATTTCTTTTTTTTTTTTTTCAGAGAGAAGGTGAACATGCCATTGTGAACACTGTCGGGTTTTTTAAAAAGTGTGTGTGGGGTGACTGGAATACCAAAATAGGCTTCTGCGTAGTGTCAGAAAGGTCCAGTCCGAGCATTAAGGTGTGATGCCACGCTATGGTTGTCTATGAAGTGTAGAATGATTCCAAAATGCAAGAGCAGTCAGATTAAGGAACGTTAAGAAATGGCAGAAGAAATAACCTTAAGGAATTTTCCCACAGAAGCAAAACATTCTACAAGAAACATCTAGATTTTAAGGAGCCACCAGCTATAAAATTCATATTGCTCATTATGTAAAATGGTTTTGTCTTTTTAAAATATAAATCCCCTGGGGCGCCTGGGTGGCTCAGGCACTTAAGTGTCAGCCTGCAGATCAGGTCATGATCTCGCGGTCTGTGAGTTCAAACCCCGTGTCAGGTTCTGTGCTGACAGCTCAGAGCCTGGAGCCTGCTTCAGATTCTGTGTCTCCCTCTTTCTCTCTGCCCCTTCCCCTGTCATGCTCTGCCTCTGTCTCTTAAAAATAAACATAAAAAAATTAAAAAAAAGAATAAATGTTTTAAAATTTTTAATAAAAATAAATAAAATATAAGTCCCCTGTTAGACTTTGGTCTTTGGAATGCTATCTATATTTAATGGCCCAGACAGTCTCAAAAGTTACTTTTTTTTTTTCTAAATGAAGCTGAATGAAACATTAGATCTTTCAGTACACACATTTTTAATGGTCAGACTGGATAACATAATAAGGCAGAACAATAAAGCATAACAAACTCGACTTGTATATTCAGAGGAAATCAAATTAATTCCTATGCCTCAGGGTTCTTATTGATAAAACAAGACTATTAACTTATGTATCACAGCCTTTAGTACATGATAAAGCACTATATACATGTAAGGTCTCATTATTATCATCAGCTAGATACACAGAGGCCAATATCATGACAGACAGCCCCTGATTTACAATGCTGCAGCTCAAGGACATTTGACTTTACCATGTTGCAAAAGTAATCTGCCATTTGGTGGAAACCATCCTTCAGATTTTGGATTTCGATCTTTCCTGAGGCTAGTGATACGCAGGACTGTCTTCGCAATGCTGGGCGGCGGCAGTGGCCCCCACTCAGCCCCGCACGATCACAAGGGTAAACAATCCATGCACTGACAACCATTCTGTTTCTCACTTTCAGTACAGTATTCAGTAAGTTACATGAGAGATATTCAATACTTTCTTATAAAATAGGCTTTGTGTTAGATGATCTTGCCCAACTGTGGGCTAATGGAAATGCTGTGAGCACATGCAAGGGAGGCTGGGCTAAGCAATGATGTTTTTTGGTTTAGGAGGATTAAGTGCACTTTCGACTTAGGATATTTTCAACTTGAAATAGGTTTATTGGGACATAACCCCATCAAAAGTCCAGGAAGATCTGTATATTCATATGGAGAGACAAATGCAGAAAACGGAAAGTCTTTGAAAATTTCTCTCTGTAACCCCGTCTGGAACATGCTTGTTCTGCCTAGTTTTCATATTAGCTACGGTCTGCCATTTGTGTTGTCGACCACAGCCACGGCGAGCAGGATGGCATTTATCTTTTATAATACTACAGAATGCTCTGCCATAACGTAGGGTCACTGAAATGAGTAATAATCCCACCAGCATCTAAGGTACAACCAGCAGGGTCCAGGTCAACAGGCAAGCAGCCGATAATTTGCCCCACAACACTGAATTTCATCTGCCCACAGCCTCTATCTACTGATTATACAATCAATACACCTCAGATGAGAAGAGCTCACAACTGACCGGGGCAGATCAATGCTGGCAAATAAGCGCTTCATGACAAAAAGTTTGATAATTACCATTCTGAAGCCGTGTAAATGTTGTTTCTATTGTAACAACATTCATGATGATACTGTGATGATCGCACTGTTATTACAGGTTTAATGTTAGGCAATCAAGCTACAGTGGTCTAGATATCAACAAACAGCATCAAAAGAAAACATCAAATTGTCCCTATTCTTTTGACACTGTAGCTGAGAAATTTTTCTATGTTAGTGGCCCTAAATGAACAATAATAAGTGACAATTTAGTGGAAAACAGTATTTTCACGTCGTACAAAAGTCATGCAATATAGATTGATACGAGTATGATTATTTCTAGGGCCACTTGAACCAGGGGATTAAAATAAACTCAGTCCTGTGACCATGGTTTTCTTTCTTTCCTTTTTCTCACATACATCATTTAAAGAGGATTTATGTAAATTTTCTCTGTACTCATAATTTTTCAAGCATTAGGTAGCCGTAAGTATAGGCACCTTGGCTTGATTTAATTATTACTGTTCCTAATACGGCACACTTTATTTTATTTTATTTTATTTTGGAGCCCTGATTGCTAGTTCATTCTCGATCATTAACATTTAGAAGAACTAGTCATTACTGGTTTTCAATAGCCGCTTGGGTTCCTAGAAGCACTAAGAGTCTTAAAACACTGAAATGGAAAACAGACATTTCAAAGGTTGGGTTCAAGAAACCCGGGGTGTGTGGGCACTGAAGCACACAGACTCTTCACTTTTCCATTTGCTTTTTAAAAACCACAAGGAACTGGGTCTAAAAAAACTAGGACACCTCATTTCTGTAAGGTGCTTGCTCACATAGAAAGGGGGAACCGATTCCAAAATGAAAGCCTTTTCGAAAGAATGGCAGTCACTTTGGGTCACAATAATCATTTCTACAAGGATATGTCTGACTTTCGATTTGTGCGACACACGTTTTTAATTGTCCCTTCCACAAATACATCCCCCAGCGGCACCCAGACGGCAATTAAGTTACCTGTCTAAAACTTGGTCCCCACATCCTGAGTGGCCAAATCTCTGTCTGGAGTAAATCAGCTGCCTTTCCGTGGAGATAAGAGACACGGGGGGAAGTGGGGGAGCACTGCCAAAGAGTCTGTCAATAGCTCGGGAGAGAAAGGGCACAGCAAACACCTCTTGTGGGCAGCAGTGCGAGCAAGATTTTCAGCACGCCCAGGGGTTGCTACTAAACGTCTTTTTCAACCGCATTCTCCTTCTTTCCATGCAGCCTCTACCACGCAATGGAGTCAAAGAATGTGATGTATATTAAAATGCTCTGCCTCTCAGATGGGGTTCATTTTTATTCAGGGACAATTTTGCTGACTGACAGGTAAGCGTTCGGTGCTGAAATTGGACCTGTACAAGAGCTTTGCATTTCATTTGCTCCATTACACCAGTGCATGAATTACTGGGCCTTCCACGTTGGCATCTTTCCATTACTTTCAAATATCTGACATGAGCAAAATGACTCATCTGACATTTCATGTAACAAATTTGTTCCAAAAAGAATAGAACATTATTATACTATTTTATATACGTGGGTACTACTACCTTCCACCCTAATCTGACCAGAAATTATAAGTGTATAAATAGTAGTTGATATCAGTTTAAGAAAACACCGCCAGTGACAGCTGTAAAATATCACGGCAAGAAATACGTCTGCTTTTTCGTATTACCCACTGTCACCGCGACCTACTTCCTGAAATGTTAGCAAACTTTATCAGAGGCGTCGCTTTGTATTTTGGTTCCACTGCCACCACTGAGTAAACTTGGGAGCATTATTTATTCCCGTGCACCAATGTGTCAACTTTTTCACTTTTAATCAGTTGCTCTAACATACGTTCGTTTTTCCTTAGAGAAGCATACTTCTTAGAACAGTACAGATACGTAAGAGAGTCACGGAGTTCCAAGACTGTATCAAATAGTGGCTCACAGTTGTGACGCAGCTATTTGCTGACCAGCACGGAATTATCTGGTCTTCAAATCCTTCTAGCTCTCATTTTTCCTTTGAACGCCTTTCCTTTTTTTTCAGAGCGACAATTATACAGACCATGACGTGCAGCCTTAAGATGACTTCCCAGTTCAAACCTAACATCTCACCCACTTACCCAGTTTGCCCTGTAGAATTAGGAAGGTGCTTTAATTCTTTGCTAAAGGCCAGTGTTACCCTAAGAGCGTCACTCCAGGGAGAAGATTAGAGAAGAAAGAGTCCTTGGCTTTATGACTCAGCCAGGAGTTTTTCCCACCTCTTCACTTAAAAATACCTCAGTGACACATTACAATCTGCCATCTAAAGATGAAGATCACAGATCTACACTCAAAGAAGGGTTCTTTTAGGTGACAGTATAACATTTCATAAAGTAGGAGCATAATTATGTGACAGCAAAATTTAAAATATCATGTTCACTGTTAGTATGAATACATCAAATTAATACAGTATTATTTCCATATGAAATTATTAGCCTCATTATTATATAACGGCATTTTCTTTAATAAGTGGTCTCTTTATATTATAGATGTTAAAGTCCTTTATATTATGGTATATCCTTCATACCAATGTTAATTTACCTTCAGGCATTATTCATACGCTGAATTTATAGAAAGCTTTGATAAAAAAAAATGAGACATTCAAAAAAGTCTCATTACTTTTGTCATTATAACTCATCTGTATTAAAAAAGCATCTGGGAATTCATGGCATTTCCCTGGTACACCAGCATCAGACTGATTTGCCTACTCTGGGGAAACATTTAACTAGAACGCTTATAGAAGATACTGCATATTTGAATAACATAGGCCTTTAAAGAAATGTTATTAATAAATGGTCCAAGAAAGTAAATCTTTTAGAAATAAACTCCTTGAACACAGCTCTAGCACTGAACACGAGCATTCTTTCCACAGTAACTGAATGAAAGAGTATTCTTTGCAAAAATTTTACCTTGGTTATGAGGAGTGGCGCTATTTAAGTGTCCATGAGGATCTTCTGCATTGCATTTTTAAATTGTGCAAGGGAGGCCATTTCTAAGCAAATCGTAAGCATTCTCTAGCTTCACCAGTGCTGTTACCATTACTCCTGATACCCCTCTCAGGAATCCTAAACTGCTCGCCCTCAGAACTGGAAATCTCACCAACCATTTGCCCTACCTGCCCCTACGCTTGCTGACTGCCACCGAGTGAGGCACAAAGTCACCTTCACTTTGATCAGTGACCACATTCACGTCGGACCGCCGGAAAATCCAACAAGCTTTCTATTTTCCTCACAAGAAATATCCTCCTCCATTCAAACTTGCCCCTGACCCTTCATTTTCAGCAGTTGACTGCTTCTTCCCAAGTCACTGAATACACTGGAGTCACTGAGCCCCACATCCCATAACTTCTGTGCTCTTTGCTTCAGATCTGCGTCTTCTTTTGCTTCTGCCTCTCCCCTCTCCTATCTGTGTCCTTGATCTCAGCTCTTCTAATCTTCTCTGAGACCTACTCTACCATCTGTGTGCTCCCTCTGTGCCCCATCTCCACAGGAGTACTCAGATCTCCCAGAGCTGGACATAGCAGGTCCCCAGGAAAGGGGATGCCTAGGGGGCACCTTAGAGTCGGATGCACACTTAATAAGTAGATAGCAAGTATTTGTCGGGAAAATAAATAAATGATTGTGAGGGGGAGCAAAAAATGGGACCCCCAAGTATTCTACTTTGGCATGTGGATAATGTTGAGCTGAAGGCAGTCAAGACCCAGCAGACTTAAGGAAAAAAATTCACCTCTCCCTTAACTACCTAAAAGAATTTGTATAAGGGGCCTGGCTCTGAAAGAGCTATTACCAGAGATAACTTTTTACCTGAAAGACTTATCTGTATGGCCAGGCAAATGTCTAATTACCAAACATTTGCTCTTCCTATTGTCCTGTGAATTACCCTCTTCTGGTTTGAAGCCCTGGGTCCCCTATTCTATTCCTTAGCTCAGGATGGTGTATAAACCTCAATTGTCCAACTTGTCCTTGGGTCTCCTATTTTTTATAGGCCTTTCATGTGTATGCAGTTAAATTTGTTTTTCTCCTATGAATCTGTCTTCTTTCAGTTTGATTAATAGATCAGCCAAAGAACTTAGAAGGGTAAAGGAACTATTTTTCCTCCCCTACAATGAAATACTGAATAAGATCCTATAAAGGGTAGGGGCTCCTGGATGGCTCATCGGTTAACCGTCTGGCTTCAGCTCAGGTCATGATCTCATGGTTGATGGGTTTGAGCCCTGCTTTGGGTTCGGTGCTGACAGCTAGCTCAGAGCCTGGAGCTTGCTTTGGATTCTGTGTCTCCCTCTCTCTCTGACCCTCTCCTGCTCGCGCTCTCTCTGTCTCTCAAAAATAAATTAAAAAAATAAAAAAGATCCTATAAAGGCTAGATGCTATGGGAAGCCACAGGCAAAAAGGAAGAGCCACAAAAATTATGGATACTTATGTTTGGTTTATTGATCCTAAGTTTATTGATTGATCTCTTCTAACATTGCTACTGTGCTCTGAATCTAAGGACTCCCACTCCAGATGATTTACCCTTTAGCTCAAGATATTTTTTATTTTGATTTTTTGTATCCATAAACACCTCCTATCTAAGAGTACAACAGGACTAAAATATGACAGGCTGTCTTTTGAAATTAAAATATGCAACAAACAGTCTGATATGCTCCCAGTCTCTGATGAATTTCTGTGAACATGGTCCCCAATCTTGTGTTTTTTTAAGTGCAAAGTGGAACCATGTCACACGGCAGTAGAGATCATTTTAAGAGTCTGTGGCGGGTTTCTGTTGGTTCTATAGGCTTCTAAAAAGTAGAATTATTCCACCAAACTATCTGAAAATTAGGCAACTTTGATCAGAGTTGAAGAAAACAGAAGCAGGTAAGAATAGCTACCAGCATTTGTAATTTCCATCTGAGATGCTCCTGCTGTGGTTCATATCAATAACAATAAACATTTATTTAATTCTGACTGCAGATAAGGGACTGCCTTCCCCATGTACATGAATAGATGTATCTCCATTATGAGGAGACCCAGATAACAGTATTTTGTTAAATTCCTGGAATGCAGTTGTTTGAAAGAAGATGATAAATCTATTCCTCTAACAGATTTAGCATTGCCACAGGGATTTCATCATAGTTCAATCATAAATTAATTGCATAGTAGATTTATTCATCTACCATTCTCCTATAACAAGTCTGATCGTGATTGCTTTGCATGTCCCCATTTGGCACACTGGAGTTTTATTCATTTAACAGGATTATTTATTAGTCAGGCATTTATTGAATACGGTTTAAAGGAACGCAATGGGTCTGATACAGAGTGCATTAGATCTCTCATTAGGATTAGTTTTATTTCAGGTATTCCTTTAAATGGGCCTCATTGTATTTGGGGGAAGTATTACTCATAAGATGAATATTTTCTCTTAAATACATTTAATCTAGCTTTATGAAATACCTGATATGGGACTAATACAGTTAAAAAGAAAAAAATTAACTATGTAGCATCTCTATGATTTTGGTATTTAGAGGGGGAAACCCCCCCAGTTCTAAATTAATATCTGTTAAAGGAATAATCCTAGTTAAGAAATAAAATCCTCCTTGATCCAAACGGCAACTTAAAAAATAAAGATCACCAACGACTATAAAAACTCCCTACACAAATAAAATCTGCCAATTGCTATCAAATTCACATTATCAGGCTGATACACCATTTTGCCATATACCAGAGAAAAACTGCCATTGCAACAAAGAGCATTTTATTTGAGGACTAAATGAGTAATGACTGCACTTGAAGCTAATGCACACAGGAAATGGAGGAAAGAAGATTGGCCAGGACTAGGGCGCAAGTTTCCCTTGATAACTACGCTCCTTGAATATTCTAACCCCCATCTCTCAAGCCAGTCCCTACCTTCACAAAGAGTGATGGGAAACTGAATGAAGGGACGGGATGAGATAGAAGAAGACAGGCAGGCAAGCCAGGGAATTGAAGAGCGTTGGAAGAGATTTTACAGAACTACCAAGGGCCAGTAATAATAGAAATTAGGAATGTGAAGTCCTTTTTTTTTTAATGTTTATTTATTTTTGAGAGAGAGAGAGAGAGAGAGACAGCGTGAGTGGGGGAGGGGCAGAAAGCAAGGAAGACACAGAACCGGAAGCCGGTTCCAGGCTCTGAGCTGTCAGCACAGAGCCCGACGCCAGGCTCAAACTCATGAGCCCAGGAGAGATCATGACCTGAGCCAAAGCTGGACACTTAACCGACTGAGCCACCCAGGAGCCCCAGAAATGTGAAGTTCTCAAACAAAACTCATTTTTAAAATGGGGGGAAGTAAACGCCAATGACTCAGAATCAATTCGACGAATACATTCCATTGGATTATGTATGCAAATGTGGTGAAATAACTCCAAGAAAATCACCATTCCTATAATAGGCTGTAAGAAGCCTATGATATTTGCATCTTGATTTATAGACCTTTACCATGTAAGCGGAAATATTGCAAGTAACTGAACTTAGAACTTTTGAAAATGAAAAACATTTATTTTGAAGCAGTGAGATGATATTATCACCAGTTATTAATGGTTTTCCTATTGAGTTGTCTCTAGGTACAATTGTTCCATGAATAAAAATCACAGGAGTGTGACTGGAGTGTGATTTTTATTCATGAGGCACAGCCTCAGAACACATACTTAGTTTGGGGCTCTAACTGTCTAGCATTAATCTAAACAATCCAAAAACTGAGGTAAGATGGCCAGAGCACTCAGGTGAAATTGTAAGACTGGCCTTTCACCACCGTGACTGCATCGTTGCTGAGACCCGGCCACTCCACCCTGTGAATGCGTCATGAATGCTGCCACTTCTCTCCCTTCTGTCTCTTCCACAGCTGGCCCCTGTTCCAGTGCTCAGATCTGCCTTCGGCAGTAGCATCCCCAGGGCCTCTCGGACCCATACCTCATTCCTGTGCGCTCTGGAACCAGAGAATTCTTTTAAAAGTACCAGCCTGTGCATATCATCCCCAGGCCTGGTGCCTTCAAGGCCTTCCCATCTGTTTTTAGGATAAAGGCCAAAACCCCTGCCGTGGCCTATGGTGGGCTCTGCCAGGTCTGGCTCTTTCTCCTCCCTCTCCTGTTTTGCTCACTGGTTCCACCTAGGCTGACCTTTGTATTTTTTTCTTATTATTTAGTTACTTTTCTTCTTTATTTTTGAGAGAGAAAGAGTGAGCACATGAGTGTAAGTAAGCACGGGAGGAACAGAGAGAGAGGGAGACAGAGGATCTGTCAGCACAGAGCCCGATGCGAGGTTCGAACTCACCAACCATGAGATCGTGACCCGAACCAAAGTTGGATGCCTAACCAACTGAGCCATCCAGGTGACCCTAGGCTGGGCTTTTTAGACTTTTAGTTCCTTTAGTACCAAACTCTTCGTTGCCTCAGGGACTTTGCATATGCTCTTCCAGCTGTCTGCTTTGCCCCATCCCTTTGTCTCTAACTCCAGTGCATCCTTTAGATTAATGCTTCACTGACACTTCCTCAGGAACCCATTCCTTGATCACCCCAGCCCCACCCTGGCAAGCCAGATCTTATTTTAAGCTCAAACAGCAACTGTTTACCACAATCGTAAGCAAACATGGAACCTCTCCAGGACTCATTTGCAAACTCCGTAAGGGCAAGAATGGAATTTGGTCTCATTGGCCTGTTTCCCTAGTACTAGGGAAGCACTCCAAAACAAAACAAAACAAAACAAAACAACCCATGTGCTGAGTGAATAACTCTAGATCCACAGAGCTCGGGGGCCACCATCTTCGAAACAGCTCCCATGGCTGTGCTGTCAAAGAAACCCTGGGCCCTGGTGTGGCTCTCAAATGTTGTGCTCCGCCACAAACCACGCCAGCAGGGCTGTACCAGGACAGCAGACAGAACTACAGGAGAAACCTGGCACAGGAAAGCCGCACTTTTTTATCTTTTCTTTCTTTTTTAATTTTTTTAATGTTTATTTTTGAGAGAGAGAGAGAGAGAGAGAGACAAAGCATGAGTGGGGGCAGGGGCAGAGAGAAAGGGAGACACAGAATCTGAAGCAGGCTCCAGGCTCTGAGCTGTCAGCACAGAGCCCGACGCGGGGCTCCAACCCACAAATCACGATAGCATGACCTGAGCTAAAATTGGACGCGTAACTGACTGAGCCACCCAGGTGCCCCTTTACCTTCTTTCACTTTCCATCTCTCCCATCTCTGTGTCTGACTTAACCTTCCAGAAAACAAGCTGGGCTCTACCCTGAGCTTCCTCCAAATGGGACCCCACTTCGACCAGTGTGCTTGCTTAGACAGACACTGTTACTCAAAACTCTGTCTGTGATGATCTCTTCCCTGACTCTGTGACAAAGGATTTGTGCAAGAGAGAAGCAAGATGTTCCCGAACGAACATAATTTTTCCAGTCCACAGCTGGTGCTCTGTGCAGTGCTTAGGGCAGAAATATGAATGTTTCTGCTCCGCAGACATCATGGACATGAAGAGGTCACCCACAGCTCCGTGGGCCTGTGGAGAGCATTTTAATATGCTACAGACTGATGGTTGGGTTGCATTATGTCACATAAGCCTGACGGTAGGACTGAATTCATGTTAATCAGGACAATCTGAGAGCTCTTTGGATGACCCAAGACTGAGCCAGTACTGCTAAAAGAGCTGCAGGAAAATTTCTGCCCCTCTATTACATGATCCAATAATTCTATACTGAGACCACTAGACTTGACACTTTACAAACACACATATGAATCTTTGGATCAACTGGTAACACATAGGCAGAATTTACTTCTGGAATACTGGTTCCCATGGCACCTGGCCTCCCTCAACATCTGACTTTAGCTATTTAATGACACTCCAATGCTGCTTTCCACTACTATTAGTTTTTTGTTTTGTTTTGTTTTAATGTTTATTTATTTTTGAGAGAGAAACAGAGTGCGAGCGGAGGAGGGCAGAAAGAGAGAGAGACAGAGAGAGGGAGACATAAAATCCAAAGCAGACTCCAGGCTCCAAGCTGTCAGCACAGAGCCCGACACAGGATTCGAACTCACAAACTATGAGATCATGACCTAAGCCAAAGTCGGACACTTAACCGACTGAGCCACCCAGGCGCCCCTTCAGTACCACTGGGTTTCTAATCCTGGAATCTTGTCTCCCTGAGAAATATTTACAGATCAGGGCCCAATTCTTAAGTAGACATTTACATAAGTCCTTGTTATAAGCACAGGAGACCGTGCCACATGAGATGTTTTTAACATGTATGTTTTCCATTTATCTTAAAATTTTTTTTAATTAAAAGCATCCTTTAGCTGATTATTCTTATACAATTCCTCAAACCGCATCCACTCATGAATGTCAAGTGGAGTTCTCAGACTGCCAGCTGAAAGGCCTAGATTTGTTTTGATGCTGCCACAACTTCTTAACCTCCTTTCCGATGGCTGATTTAAAAAAAATAATAATAATGTTAAACGTCATATTTCACCGCTGTGGCGAAGAGGTCGGCTTGATCCCTCCACCATCAACTAGAAGCCCCGACAGTGGCCTCGTGGTTCATAGGCCTTTAAGACTGCCCCTGTGTGAGTCAAACAATAGCTCACATAGGATCCAGCAGCCAGACTGAAAAGAAATTCCAAATTCTGCCCCCAAGGACTAATTGAACTTAGCAATTTGTTCTTTTTCATAAAAAAATACTTGTAGTACCTTTTTGTAATACAACAATAAGCTACCATGTGGATTTCTGCAGAATTCTGGAACAGAGCAACAATAGCTCTTTTTCCTTAGGAATAAGACCCATATGTCAAAATTTATCTAGAAACTCAATTTGGCTTGCTGCTTCATCATGCTAGGAGAATAACTACAAAATTATATTACTGTTCATTATGTCCAGGGGGACCCCAATTTATTATGATTTGTGCCAGAGTAAGTACAGTAGCCCCAGCAATGGCTATTGCTGCGTGGAGATGTGCCAGTCTCATAACGGTTATGAGTGGATCGTAATACTATACTCGGTTTTTGCAAATGTTTAATTGACATGAAATATTCAACAGCCGGTAGAGATAATTTGTAATCCTCAATTCCCTTTTAGCCCCATCTAATTTACTCAACAGATTTACAGGCTATATACACCCATGCTTGCACGCACACACAAATACGTGTTGTTGTCCAACAAAATGATATTTTGCGGCAAACTATGTCTCTGTGAAACTAGCATCATCAACTTCTGAGAATTTGGTCTTTCTATTTATTTTTTGAGCCAAAACAGTTAACACCTGTAGCATGCTCAAGACTCGATCACTTGTTATTAAGACAGTGAGGAGACCATTTAAAACAGTGGTTTTGGATGAACACAGAATCACTTGGGAAGTTTTGGGGGAGGGAGGGTTGTGTTTGTTTTGCTTTATTTGATTCCTGACCCAGGCCACACTCTATCTCACTTAAACCAGATGATCTGGGGTAAGATCCAGACACCAGGTTTTCCTCCAAAGCTCCCCAGGTGATTCCTATGTGCAGCCAAATTTTAGAAAAACTGCTTTAGAATCTGTTTATTTCCAAGGTCTTCTTTTTCTCTTTCTCTACAGTAACAAGCTATAGCAATAGTAAACTACAGAATCCTCACATGTCAGTTCCAGAGACGATCTAAAATAATTATCTGACGTAAAGCCTTCATTTTCAAGAAGGAGATGATGGAGTCAAGTGATTTCCTCAAGTTCTCTAATCAAGTTGGTGGCAAATTTTAAGCTACATCTTCCTGCTCCAATCTACTGTTCTCCCCAAGATACCACACTGCCTGAGTACTGACTTTTAAAAAATGTTTTACTTCTGAGCATTCTTGATCCAATTTATTTTTTTTAATTGTTTTTTACATTTATTTATTTTTGAGAGACACAGAGAGACAGAGCGTGGGTGGGGGAGGGGCAGAGAGAGAAGAACAGAATCTGAAGCAGGCTCCAAGCTCTGAGCACAGAACCTGACGCGGGGCTCAAACCCATGAAACCGTGAGATCATGACCTGAGCCGAAATTGGATGCCCAACTGACTGAGCCACCCAGGAGCCCCTCTAGATCCAATGTATGAATTAAAAGTGTTTGGAACCATTAAGCCACCTCTGCCATATTAAGTGAATATAAAAGTTAAACCATTTGTTAGGGTCTTCTTGACCTCCACTCTGCTAGGAAATGCAACACACAAAGATGAGAAAAATGATACCTTCTCCAAAGAATCTACAGTCTAGTAGGAAAAATTAAGATAAGAACACACATGACTCTGGCATCAGGAGACCAAGTGAGGAGGCAACGGATAGTCCTGGGACAGTTCTTTGGACTATGATTCCATCTCACACAACTCTAATAACAATGCTACTACAAGGTCCAATGAAAAAATTAAAGTATTATCAGCTTGATAAAAGAATTGTAGGCCTTTGTCCTTGAGTTCTAGTCAACTGATGTGCTTTGAGCCTCAACCCTATGAATGATATGAAACTACTGATTCTATATTCCCTCTTCAAATTTTACCTTTATTATTTTTCTGCCATGAGACAGTATCAGAGCACAAAGGGTAATATTCACATGATGAAAAACCAATATGACTATTAAAATAAAATTATAGAAGAATAGTTAATCACAATGAAATGTTCAAGATATATTTTTAAGTTTACAAAAGTCAGATTATGAAAAAACATCCAATAGGAAAAAGATAGACAATTCAATGAACAGCACTGGGAAAACTGGTCAGCTGCATGTAAGAGAAGGAAGCTGGACCACTCTCTGACACCACATACAAAAACAAACTCAAAGTGGATAAAAGACCTAAATGTGAGACATGAAACCATAAAAATTCCAGAAGACAGCTTAGGCAGTAATGTCATTTCCTAGATATGTCTCCTGAGGCAAGGGAAATAAAGGCAAAAATAAATTATTGGGACTACATCAAAATAAAAAGCTTCTGCACAGAGAAGGAAACAATCAACAAAACTAAAAGGCAATCTACTGAACAGGAGAAAATATTGGCAAATGACATATCCGATAAAGGGTTAGTATCCAAAATATATGAAGAACTTATTATACAACTCAACACCAAAAAAACAAATAATCCAATTTAAAAGTGGGCAGAAGACATAAACAAATATTTCTCCAAAAAAGATATCCAGATAGCCAACAGACACATAAAAAGATGCTCAATATCACTCCTCATCAAGGAAATGCAAATCAAAACCTCAATGAGATGTCACCTCACACCTGTCAGAATGGCTAAAATCAAAAATACAACAAATAATAGGTCTGGGGGGGGATGTGGAGAAAGGGAACCCTCTTGCACTGCTGGTGGGAATCCAGACTGGTGCACCATAGGGGTTTCTCAAAAAGTTAAAAATAGAACTACCATAGGATTCAGTAATTGCCCTACTGAGTATTTACCCCCCCAAATACAAAAATACTAATTCAGAAAGACACATGCACCCATACATTTACTGCAGCATTATTTACAACAGCCAAATTACAGAAGCAGCCCAAGTGTCCACCACTGGATGAAGGGATAAAGAAGATGCGTTATATATATGTACAATGAAATATTACTCAGACCCAAAAAAGAACGAAATCTTGGCATTTGCAACAACGTGGATGGAGCTAGAGTCTAATGCTAAGCAAAATAAGTCACCCAGAGAAAAACAAATGCCATAGGATTTCACTTATATGTGGACTTTAAGAAACAAAACCAATGATCAAAGGGAAAAGAGAAAGAGAGAGAGAAGCCAAGAAACAGACTTGTCTTAGCTCTAAAGAACAGAAGACTAGACTTTCAGGGATCATTTCTATAGTTCGTTAGCGAGAAAGAACACACTGGTGGTGTGTGGGGGCTGGGAGGGACGAGTGAGCTAGTGATGGGGATTAAGGAGCACACTTCCCGTGACGAACACCGAGTAACGTGTGGGATTGCTGAATCGCTGTATTGTACACCTGAATCTAACGTAACACTCTACATCTACTACACTGGAATTAAAATAAAATAATTAAAAAGTCAGGTTATAAAGCAGTACAAACTATAATCCTGGTTTTTTTTTTTTAAGAAATAAGTTTTCTATACACTTGTGGGAAATGTACCCAGATAAAAAGCAAATACCTCTAAGTAGTGGGATTATAGGATTATTTTTATAATAAGAAAAAATATTTTAAAAATTCAGTGAAGGTAACCTTGGTAAGATTTCACTCATCACAACTTTTTCTCTTCTGTAAAATAGGAATGGTAGTTACAGCACAGCATTGCAGTTTAGATCAAATGGTGGAATGTCTGTTTAAAAACGCTTTAAATCTTTGGGGCGGCTGGGCGGCTCAGTCAGTGACGGACTCTTGATCTCGGCTCAGGTTATGATCTCATGGTTCATGGGTCTGAGCCCTGCATTGGGCTCTGTGCTGACGGAGCAGAGCCTGCTTGGAATTCTCTCTCTCTCTCTCTCTCTCTCTCTCTCTCTCTCTGCCCCTACCCCACTCATGCTCTCGCTCTCTCAAAATAAATAAACTTAAAAATTTTTTTAATAAAAAATGTTTTAAATCTTCGTATATTATGAGATGCAACCTTATCGCTCTCTCTGTAGCCCCCCACCTCCACCTCTACCATCGGTATTGCGGGATGCAGGGCCCCTCATGCAGGCCGGGCACGTTGCGGGTATGATGGGTGAAGAGTTCGGTCTGAACACAGATATAAATCTTGGACCAGTTACCTCACTATAATCAAACCTACCCCACAGGCCCATGGTGAGGATTAAATGATTTAATATGTGTATTTGGAATGTAATGGAAGCTCATAAAGTGTGAGCTTTCAGTGTTGTTAATAGTTGCGTTACTGTTGTGATAATAGCCGTTATAAGTATACTACGAAGTAAATGGACGAAAAGAGAAAGGAGAACAAACAGGCCTGACGGTGTCAAGAAAAACGGGCCTAGCTGTTGTGAAACTGCTCAGGGTCTGAGTGCTGATGTACGTACAATCCAGGAGGGCGTGGGAGGGGGCAGAGGGCTCTCGCCAGCTCAACATGTCAGAGGAACCCGGACTCAAAGTCAGCAGGGAGGTGGGACCACAAAGCCCTCAGCAGAATACCCCAGTAAGTTTCCTACCCCCTTGATCTTGGATTTTTATTCTGTACAAGCTCACTACCTGCAAAAGCAACTCCACCACCACCGCTACCGCCCCCACCCCTCCCCATCACCGGCACAATCACCACCACTCTGAACGGAGGCTCAGCTTTTTCCTCCTACTTACACTCCCCCGCCTTATCTAGGGCTCAATTCTTTACTTGGCCAGATTCCAGACCTTTCTAACCAAACCCTTGCCCTGAGGCTTTGCACCGGACAATTTCACTCCCTACTGATTTAGCAGCACCAGATTTACTTCACCTACTGTCACCAGCTAGGGAGGGGCCCCAACACGACCAGATCTTTGACGGCATCATTAATGCCTTGGTTGCCACTTGTCCTAGGCCCCATCCGTTGCATCCTCTCTATGGTTTAACCCAGCAGACTGAACTAACCTTCAAGAGGGATCCTACTCACTTCCTAAAAGGGAGGCAGAGCATGTGTGACAAAAAACCTGACTGACCCAATTGAGGGAAAATGGGAATCTTAATAAAAAGGCCTCCGGGTATGACTTTTCCTCATATAATTGGGAAAGGTCACTAGGTCCTCTCAAGAGAAGAGGGAAAACAAAGTCGAATGCCTATTCTGCCCATTATGATGGTTAATTTTATGGGTCAACTCTAACTAGGCCATGGATCCCCAGATTAAACATTATGTCTTGATACATCTGTGAGGGTGTTTCCGGATGAGATTAGCATTTGAATGCATGGACTCAGTAGGCAGATGGTCCTCCCAAGGTGGGTGGGCATCATCCACTCCTATAATGGCCCGAATGGAACAAAAAGAGGGGGAAAAAAGTTTCCTGTCCTTCCTGCCTGCCCACTGCGCTGTGACACCAGTCTTTACTGCCCTTGGACTGGGATTTACGCCATTAACTCCCCTGCTTCTCAGGCCTTCAGATTCGTACTGGAATCACACCACCTATTTTCCTGCGTCCCCACCTGGTGGTTGGCAAATCATGGGACTTGTTCAGCCTCCATAATCACGTAGGTCAGTTCCTCATAATCAATCTCCTTCTATAACAATAGAGATAAAGAGGTAGAGAGAATGGTTTTGTTTTTCTCGAGAACTCTGACTAATATGCCTGTATGCCAATGCATAGAGGTGAGTACTAATTAATTTATATGTAAAAAACATAGCTATCTACATGAAAATATAATGCAAAGAACAAAGTAGAGATTAAGAAAGGAAAACAGCAATGGTAGTCTTATGAGAATACATACATTATAAACCACAAGTGAGATGAAGAATTAAGATGCTGTATGTCTAAATCTAGATATGAACTTGACATTTTCCTAAGATGTAGAAGTTCCTAAGGAACTTCACCTTGCCAGACTTCTGATGTAAAGTTGTTAGGAACTTATAAAACACAGCATCAGAAAGGCTAAATTCCAGAATGCTGAGGTTTACAAGAAGAAAGAAAAAAAAAAAAGATTAAGATTCGAAAAGGTTGTTTGTAATAAGAAGATAAACAAGAATGTTATAGGACAAGTGTTGAGGGTATGCAATGTAATAAGAAAGGATGACAGGAAGAAGGCAGTACTCATCAATTTTTTGTTTTTTGCTCTGATTTAAATTTCTCTCTGGGAAGGGTAGAACAAGTTAACAAAAAAAACTCAAAGCCCCAACTAAGATGTAGAATAGTAAAAAGAAACAATATATATATATATATATATATATATATATATATATATATATATATAGCATGAAGTGACTTTGAGTGAATTTAAGTCTACATGATTAGACCATCTACATCCCAGGGTACTGAAAGAATTTAAGGGTAAGTGTGCAGAATCAATACTAGGAGCTTCGAGACATCCCAAAGAACAGGAGGTGCCGGGACAATGAAGATAAGTATAGGCTTTCTTCAAATTTTTTTTAAGGTAAAAGACTAGGTAAAGCTATAGCCCAAAGAGTGTAACTATAATACCTCCTTTCCTCAAACTGTAGATATTAATAAATGAAAGTATGCTAAGCTCACCTCAGAGTCTTTTTTTTTCTTTGACAGAACAATCAGGCTGTCATTAGAAGAATGTCACAGAGCATCTCTTCATTTCAAGAAGGCATTTAAGTAAGGCTCAATAAGATCCTATGGACAAATTCAAGAAAAACCAGCCAAGTTAGTTGATGGATGTCAACCTGTCTTAGGAGAAACTCCCAGAATGCTGTGTTTCGATCTACCCCATTCAAAAATTTTTATTAACAACTTGGAAAGATGTCAAAGACAAACTTTTTGGCTATTTTTCCAATAGCCAAAGCGGAAGTTTCATTAATAATCTGTATGATGAATAAAAAATTTCAATTGACTTTGATTTGCATAAAAATGAGTTTAAAACCAATATTATTCAAATTCAAATGAAATTTGGCAGGTAGAAATATAAAGAATATTATTTATCCTAAGACAAACAAAAGTCACACATACAGATTAGAGAAGATCCAGTTTGCTAACACTTCAAATGAAAAAGGTGATTTTCAATAGCCCTAAAATGCTTTATCATGAATCAGTTATAAAATTCTAATTCAACTGTTTCAGGCACTATATGACATTCTTTTACCTACTTCTTTTTTTTTAATAGTTTATTGCCAAGTTGGTTTCCATATAACACCAAGTGCTCATCCCCACAAGTGCCCTCCTCCATGACCATCACCCCCCTTCCCCTTTCCCCCTCCCACTTCAGCCCTCAGTTTGTTTTCAGTATTCAAGAGTCTCTCATGATTTGCCTCCCTCCCTCTCCCTCTTTTTCCCCCTTCCCCTCCCCATGGTTCTCAGTTACGTTTCTCCCCTTAGACTTATGAGTGAAAACATATGTCTTTTACTTACTTCTTAATTAGGCTTTAATAAGTAGTGGGCCCAGATGCACAGATGTAATAGTCCACTATACGGGACCCTGTGAGAGATGCATCTTTCAAAGGGATGACAGATTTAGTAGAGAAGAAGGTAAAAAGCCTGAAGACCATGTGAAAAAAAATTAAGTGGTTATACAAAACAGAAATTCAGTCTGAAGAAATGAAGACTTTAAAAAGCTATGAGAGGGGTGCCTGGGTGGCTCAGTTGGTTAAGTGTCCGACTTCGGCTCAGGTCTTGATCGCCCTGTTCATGGGTTCAAGCTCTGTGTCAGGCTCTGTGCTGACAGCTTGGAGCCTGGAGCCTGCTTCAGATTCTGTGTTTCCCCTCTATATTCCTCCCCTGCTCATGCTCTATCTTTCTCTCTTAAAAATAAAATAAACATTAAAAAAATTTTAATAAAAAAAAAAGCCATTAGAGTTGTCCTCAAATATCTGAAGGAGTCTTATGCAATAGGGTAGTGCTCAAGAGAGAGGACAAAAGGTGTATATTACAACATAAAGATATATTTAGGCTCAATCTGGGGTACAATACCTCACACATGGTACTGCCCTCAAAAGGAGTACATTTTCTAGGAGCAAATATGCTCACAAGCCTATCAAGATGCTTACTGGAGGGCATTGGGGGGAACAGATGGAAGAGAAGATTGCACATCCCCTTCCAACACTATCATTCGATGATCTTACAAATATTGTGTCCTAATTAAAACACCGCCATCACTGGGTTGTGCTTTTAATCCGACAGCTCTCAAGTTGGATGCCTCTAGTGGGTCTAAGCCTTTGAAGAATCATCTGTTATAGATACTGAGAATTAATCGAGTGTCTCTGAACCTTGTCTATTTAAGATGGACTTTTGCCTTGGGAAACATCCTTTGAGGCTATAACAGAAGATACAAGCATTCCTTATATCCTTGAATGTATGTAAACTGCCCATTCCAAGGTCTAAACTTAGCAAGCACCAAGGAATCTGTGACTGTGAGAGAGAGCTTTTAAAAAAACTGATACTACTGCAGTTGCTAATCTCAAGGAGAGACTCATCACATACATCTTCCTTTAATGCCAGCAGGGTCCTGCCCACAGGAATTTATATCGATGGACATGAGAGAGAAGGGGGGCAACCTAAACTAAAGACAGAGAGCAATGGCTAATCTAATTCTTAAACTGCCTCCTACTCCTTAATATGTTATTCTTCTCCCTTAATATGTTATATGTTATATATTAAACACAAGGAACATTTGTCTATCAACATAGAATGGAAACATCCAGAAAATAATTTAAAGTGCCTTTAAAAAGTCATCTCTCTCCATAAAGTGGTCACCTGCTGGTACAAGCAAATGGATAATGAATGACTCAAAAATATGGTACCAACCATCCTTTTAATTAGACATTTTTTCCCCAAAGCCTTTCCTCAAGCTATTACTGCTATTACTGTTTCTATTTTACACAGAGAAAGAAGGAAGGAAGAAATAAGGTGAGCTGTTCAAGGTATTCCAGCAGGTGAACTCCAGATCAGAAGCAATACCATCAGAGCATCCCGCTGGCATTCTCCCTCTTCAAAAACAGACTGCCAAACAAACAAGAGGATTTGCCCTCAGAGTACTACAAAATTAAGTGCCTTATTAAACATAGTTCAGTATCACTTCCTATTTATTTCATGTGTGAGTCTTATTTCTTCAAATGAGGGAATGAATGCAGGGGCACCCGGGTGGCTCAGTCGGTTAAGCGTCTGACTTTGGCTCAGGTCATGATCTTGTGGTTCATGGGTTCAAGCCACACGTCAGGCTCTGTGCTTCGGATTCTAGGACTCCCTCTCTTTCTGCCCCTCCCCGACTTGGGCTCTGTCCCTGTCTCTCAAAAGTAAGTAAATGTAAAAAAAAACCCAAGAAACAAATGATGGAATGCACTACCATTTAAATACAGCCCTACCCGCAAGACAGAAACAAGCCAGAAGATATTCCAATTGCTCCGTTTTAGTTCTGTCCTCCAGCAGAGCCGTGAATACGATTGAAGCAAGGCCAAAAAGAGGACGAAACAGCAGTTATTACCATTATCATTTCTACTGGACATTTCTGTGACAAATAAAGCTTGAAAAACACATTACCACTAGTTATGAATGAATCTTATGTGTAGGTAAATTAATAAAGAAGGCATCTCCTCTGTGAAAAGAGACAAAGCAAGCCACATAAGGGGAAACTGAAAAAGATAAATTTTCTCCCTAAATAAAATTAAATCCTTCTAACGTGTATCTATTTTTTAGTAACCTTTCACTTTGCAATGGAGATTCCACTTACACAGGGAGGTATGCCCCTCCACTCTCCTTTCTGCTGCTCCCCACATCTGGATTTCCTTTTCAGACAAGCCAGACTTCCTCTCCTCCCATTCACCCCTCAACCCACTGCAATCTGGCTGCCACTCCTTATTACCCCCTGGAAGCCTCTCCGGCCAAAATCAATAATGACCTCTTTGTTGCTAAATTCAATGGATACTTTTCTGTCCTCATCTTTCCAGCGTCTCTGCAGGATTTGACATGGTTGACCACTTTTCCCCTCTAGAAAGTTTCTCCTCCCTTGGTTTCTATGACAACCCCTTCTCCTGGGTTTCCTCCTCTCTGGGCATTAGTTTTCAGTCTATTTCCCATGGTTTTGTTTGCTACTATCCACTCTTCAAATTTGTGATCACCAGGAATCTATCCTAAACTCTATTCTATTCTTTCTTTATTCCTCTTCTTCATGTTATGCCACCCACTATCACGGCTTCAACTCACATGCACTTGAGGAAGACTCCTGAATCCATTTCTCCAGCTGAGACCTCTCTGCCCACCCTTCGAGCTCTGAGCAGCTGAAGGCCTAATGGGACTCCTCTTCTAATCGTCCCGCAGATTCTGAACATTCAAAATACCTAAAATGAAACTCATCCTCCTGCCCAAGCTCTTACCCCAATTTGTTCTTCTTCCCATGATCCCTGCTTCAGCATTACCCGTTCGTTACACAAGCCAGAGCCCTGGGTGTCCAAATGACTCCCCCTCCTCCCACTCATTCAGATAGTCCCCAAATTCACATAACTCTACTTTGTTACCAGCTCGCTACACCGTCCCTTGCTTTCCCATTCCCACTGTCAATACCCTTAGTTTAAGGCCTCAATGATTTTTTTTTTAATATTTGAACTATGTCAACAAGCCTTGGCTGGCATCCTGTCCGGATTAACCCCCCTTCCAATCTATCTTCCACAAAAATACTGTAAACATCTGACTCTGAAAATGTAAATCATGGTCGTGCTTTTACAGAAAACTCTCTAATATGGCTCCTGCTTCTCTCTCCAGCTTCTTCTCTCAGTGCTGCTCCCTTTTCACTCTTTTTGGCAGTTCTAAGACCACTCTTGTCAAGTTCTTATATGCAAGCAGTTTCCTCTGCCGAAACTTCCCGATCTCCCCTATTCCTATTCTAACCCAAACTCCCTCCATCTGGTTAAATTCTACTTATCTGTTCCATTTTACTTACATATAACAGACTATAATACTGCAGTTACTACATACCAGACACTGTTCTAAGGGTCTTAGAGATATTAACCCATTTTTATTATGCTCATTTTACAGAAGAAAAAATGAAGTACAGAAAGGTCAAGTAACTTGTCCAAGAGCACACAGCCAACAATGGCAGTCAGGACTCAAACCCAAGTAATCTTGGTCCAGCTTGCACTTATTACTTATCTACTAGGAAGGCTTTTGTGTTCTTCCACAACTGAATGCATCACTCTGTCACAATACCTAACCAGCCATTGGACTGTCCTACTTTCTGGTCGATCTCCTCCATGAAACAATTTCTTGGAGCCAGAAACTATATCTTACTCATCTTTGAAGGTCTAGTGGTTATCCTAGTAATTGCTATTGAGTATTCAGATACGAGATAGATACTTGTTCAGTGAATGAATAAGGTAGCAAAAATGGTCACAATGGATAACTACACTTAGTATTTCTAAAACCTAAACAGGTACCCATTTCTTGAGATTCTCCACACTTTATAAGTTAGTTAATACCTAGTTTAAGTTTGTGTTTTATAAAACCAAAGGACCCAACCAAACAATAAAGGTAACTGATCAAAATGAATGACACTTTGTAAGAGGAATGTCTTAAATTTTAAACCCATTAAACTGTCTTCATTTGGTAAATTATTTTTATTTCAGTGGAAAATTATAATTCAAAACTCTGAGCTATGTGAATAATTGTACCATTCATTAGACTAGAGCAAAGTATTCATTAGAATAGAACAAAAAAGGATAAAACTATGGACTATCTTACCATCCAACTCTGGTAAGCCACAGAGGGGAATACCATTCTTTCAGCACATTTCAAAAAAACAACAAAAACAAAAACAAAAACGTGTCTCACCGCTGGACAACAGGATGCCATGTACTTTTAACAGATAAAACAATACAGGTTAAAAGCCAATTTGTCTTTTCTTTGGAGTCCTTCTATACAGTTACCCCAGAATGATAGCCCTTGTATGAGAGTATAAAATGAGGAAGGTTCACATGCTAGCTACACACGTGACCTTCTGGCTCAGTGGTCGACCAGAGTGCCAGGAGCGTAATGCTGTGTTGGCCAATTACAGATACGCGGGCACCATCTGTTCCTTGCTGAAGGTGTTCCTGACTTTAAACAAAACACTTTCATGCACCATGAAACTTTAAATCACAGCACATGTCTGGTACTTAATTTCTGTGACAAAGGAGCATTCTGACCTTGAACTCTTAGGCTAAGCATCATCTTAGCTTATACAAACTTCATGCCAAGGGGAATCTAGCACATGGGCATTGCCCCACAAATGTCTGCCATGAAGATTTATAAATTTTAATGACTCCAAAAGAGAGTTTTATATTTCAGGCCAAATGTCTGAAAACCTCTGTCCTGTCAACTAAAATAAGAACCACAAACCTCTTCTCCTGAGCCCCGAGTGACTATACAGGCTAGTGTCCTGGGACAGTCCGAGTCCATGCTATTATTGTAGCACAATTATCAACAGCACCCCTTTCCCTCTCAAAAGGGTCCCTATTTGTATGATACATTATATGGTCATCCCCCAAATGCCTTGTCTATTAGATGCACAGAGATGGATGTAAGACACCAGAAAAATCATACTCAGTACTATTGAGAGGAATAATACAGAATGGAAAATCATTCTCAATCATATACATGCAAATAAATCTAAAGATTTATGGTAGGTATGACAATTTCAGCTCAATATTAATGTCAGCGGCACAGACAACCCACATTAATATTCCTTGTACTAGGTGAAGAAGACGTAGACTAAAAGGGGAACTCTTTTGTATTTTCTTTCCAACTTTCCTATTCCCTACCTCCAAAATAGTTCTTTCCTCTAAAATCACTGCAGATTTGTCTAATGATTGTCAGGGAGAAACATCCTACCAACACTATATAAACTTACTCGACCCCTGAGGCAGAAGAACGGGAGGCAGTGGCCCAATGGCTAAGAGGCGGGCTTTGTGGTCTAACAGACCAGTCTTCACGTCTCCGCTCTCTCACCATGTACAGTGTGACTCTGGACAAATCACCGAGCTTCTGTGTATCTCAGTTTCCTCATTTGTAGAATGGGAACAATATTAGTGGGAGAGTTGTGGAGATTAAATAAGATGATGTCTGTAAATTGCTTAGCATGGCTCTTGAAACATAATAGGTGCTCAATAAACAGAAAATAGGAGGGTGAGTAGTCATCTCAGTCCTTATTCCAGATTCTGAGCACAGCTACAATTTTGGGTGTGGACAGAGCCAAACTGTATAAAATTCCAGAATTTTAGAGTTGTCACGGACTGCAACAATCACCAGGTAAGATCCTCCATTTCCAAACTAGAATGTCAAGCCTTAGACAGGTCAGTGGCCTGGCTCAGTTTGCACAGTTTGCTAATGAGAAAGAAGTAAAATGGAGTTTTTCTATTTTTCTCTCCCGAATTCTACTGAAGATTCAGAAGTAGTAATGACGAGAGACAAAATATCAGTGTGTGACATTGTGAACGCTTATCTAGTTAGAAACCTATAGTGAGTGCACTTTGCCCAGAGTAAGTTGAATTGGTTCTGATACAAATGCCAACATACCATTAAGGAAAGTTCTCCATAGCGATACAGAGGCAGATCATGCATTGGCCTCAGTTTTCTCTTATGGAAAGTGGGAGTAATATCATGTGATCCCCAGAGCTGTTACAAAGATCAGAGAAAGTAACATGCAAAAGCACTTAGCACAGTGCCTCACTGTGATGTCCCAAAGTTTACCGTGCTGATAATGATCTCTATTCTTCCACACAAATTCATCTATAGTGACATAAAATTTCAACAAATCTTTTCCACTGCTGCCATTTAAAAAGCATTCTTTGGTTTAAAGCTCAGCCAGGAGGTTTTGAAGAAAGCATGGCCTCAATGCTAATGGACTGGCTGTGTTCCAGCACCTTTTTGTTAGGAACTCTCTCTTGCAACTGAATGTTAAACACAGATCACAGGTGACCCTGAGAAAACTACTCAAGTAAGCAAATTCAACACCTTTCTTTCTTATGCATAGAACTCTGGGGAGCTTCAAGGCCCATCAGTAATGGCCAGAGGAATACAAAGGGCAACACGCCCAATTCCCTCCAGAACTTGCAACCCTTCCAACTTGTGCATAAGCGATCTGTTGAAAGTCACCTGGACAATGGGAATTTGAGGTCTCTGTGCTCAAATTTATGAATTCAATGAATGTGACATCTAAGGCATGCCCAACTACTCCGTGACACTGGGGGAAGCGCCGCAAGTTCTTTGGGCAATCTATGAGTGAGCATAAAGATCCTGCAGATGTGGGTTTCTGCCCCAAGTTAAACAGTACTATGTAACCTTGTGATTAGATTATGGGGTGTAGTCTGTCTGGAACTTTAGAACACCAGCTGGAATGGCATGGCTTCAGGGAATGGATAGCTTTTTACCAAACAAAACACTGAAGAAACTGCTTTAAAATTCATTGACTTTTAGATCTTGCAAGATGTCCTACTTTATGTACATGAATAATTAGGTAGGTGGGCATTCACTGAACAGGAAGTTTAAACTTTTGGTCCCAAGCCCCATTCTTGGCAGTCCTGTGAAGATATACAAGGAATATATAAAATGCCCACAATTCCCTTTGTATCTTACATTGTATGAGCAATATATCATTGGCTTAATCCTCAAATAAAAGACAAGTGGAAAAGAGGGAACCATAGAATATAACTCATCCAGACACTGCAAGCTTCTAAAGTACTCCTTTGGTTTAGAAGACAGTGAATAAATGCTCAACAGACATCATTTGGTTACTGCCTTCTTCCCATATCCACCACATGGGAATGGGGGAGAAAAAGGCATGAGAAGCCTATAGATTCCCTGTGTTCACTGTGTCCCCAGAGCGATGCTTAATGTTAACCTTCTAGTAGACATTTCACAATTGACTTAAATCATTTACTATCCCAGGACACCTGGGTGGCTCAGTTGGTTAAGCATATGACTCTTGATCTCAGCTCAGGTCATGATTTCATAGTTAGTGGCATCGAGCCCCATACAGGGCTCCGTGCTGATAGAGTGGATCCTGCTTGGGATTCTCTGTCTCCCTCTCTCTGTGCCCCTCCCACTCACTCTCTCCATCTCTCAAAAATAAATAATAAACATTTAAAAAATCATTTACTATCCCACATGTGAAATTTTCATATATGCATTTTATATGTAAATACACTTTTATATGGTTGTCAGTTTTATATATATAAAACACAGCACAATCTTTGTGCTGACACTGTCTCTTTAGCAAAACATTTCTGTAAATACGACTCCCTACACACATTCCCCTCCCCCATTCTCTGCCCACCTTTTAATGTTACTTCCAATTCTGACAGACCAAAGTGAATCTCTCATATTTTAAAAATTCTAGATTCTACAGCTAACAAGAACTACACAGTAAGCAAGGGAAGGCTGGAAATATGTAAAAATGCTTGCCACATAACACCATGACTTTGAACATGATGGAGCTGGATCTGGAACCAAAATGTACAGCCAAAGTTCAAGAAGTTCAAGAAGATCCATTCTGTCCTTCTAAGATGAAAACCCAGCAGTGGGTGGGGTTGGAGGACATCACAGAGGACATAGGTTAACTGGAATTTGAGGCTTTTGGGGTCCTTATGATAAGCCAATAAACAAAAGGATAATCATCCTGTCAAGAAATGTTTTTAAAATACATGAGTAATTCAAGAGGTTGTGGCAGGTGGCTTGACAGGAAAAAATGGAGTCTTCCTGCTGTGAGAGGAGGATTCTTCTCTTCCCTTGGGGCGAATTATGTTTGCCACTCAATGTACATTTTCCATGTTTTGGGGATTATAGAACTATAATCATAGTACTCTGGTGGGGAATTCCCCCAGGGGGTGCCTGAGTGATCAGTCACCAAAGAGCCCAAAGAAGTGGACAGAGCTGGTAAAGAAAGCCTTAGTCATTCACTAGCTTTAGAACATCACAACCATCTCCTTCTACAAATGAACTTGGAACATTTTCCTCCAACAGAAAGAAGAACTTAATGGGTGTGAAAATAGAAAAAGGAGATCATGTTTTCCTCTGGCCTAGGAGGAAACTATTATGGAAAGCATCAAAGAGAGAAGACGAATTCGTTTGCTACTAATGTGTAACAAATTACCACAAACTTGGCAGCTTAAAACAGTACCCAGTGGTCAGTTCGTCATCCTGTAGGTCAGAAGTCTGGTGTGGCAAAGGTGTGCTCTCTGCTCAGGGTATCACAGGCTGAAATGGAGGCATCAACAGACTTTCCCATCTGGAGGCTCTGGGGGAAAATCCACTACCAAGCTCATTCATGTCGGTAAGTTCAGCTTCTTGTGTTTGAGAGACAGAGGTCCCCTATTCCTGGCTATTGTCACCAGTGACCACTTTTCTGCTTTAGAGGCTACCGGCATTACTTGCCATGTGGCTCCTTCCATCTTCAAGTCAGTAAGTCCTTCTCATGCTGCCAATCTCTGACTTACTGTTTCTGACTTCTAGCCTCATATTTAAAGGGCTCATGTGTTCAGGCCAAGTCTACCCAGATAAACTCCCTGCCTTAAAGTCAACTGATTTAGGACCTGAATTGCGACTGCAAAATCCTACCACAGCAATACCTAGATTAGCATTTGACTGAATACATGGGAGAGGGTGTGGTCACAGCAAGGGCCAAGAATCACGAGGGCCACTTGAGAATTCTGCTACCGCAGGAGACATGTTATCAAGGCTGTGTCTTCATGTGTGACTAGGACTTCCTAGCTCAGAACCAGTGAAAACCAAAGGAGGCACAGAGAACAATGGTCTTGGACAATGGAAGAGCTTCCAAGGCTTTGGATTCACAGAAGCCTCTAGACTGGGACTAGAAGTGAGATGTATTTGTCTCACATTCATTGGGTGATATCCAACAGAGTCAGGGCTGAGACAGGAGGCAATCCGGAGCTGGCTGTGCCCATAAACTACGCTAACACCTAGGAAGTACAGAGTAGGGTGCTTAGTCAGTATCTGTTGAATAAGAGAACTAAGTCCATTTGGGGGGAAAACATTAATTAATATTATTAGCATCACACTCCTAAACACAGCATATGTCTATGCTTTTGTCTTTCTTCAAATTCTCTAAACTTGCAGGAAAATGTTCTAAGCTGAGGCTTTTTCCTGCTTCTCCAACAGGATAGTGCGAGTGGCCAGTGTGCCTCTGAAGGGTAAGTATGCCAGCGACAGGACAGTGCTGCAGGGGCGACAGCCAGGGACGGACAGCTGTGGGGATGCTCTCTTTCCACCTGAATTTCAGTTTAATCCCGTCCTCCCGACTGCATTGTAATTAACTAAATTTAGCCTATTATGGATAAAGAGAGAAGGGGAAGTAATATAATTTACTATGTGTCAGACGCTTTGTATAAGCCCTTACTTAATTCTCATGATAACCCTATGAAATGGACATTCTTTCTAATGAAGAAATTAAGGTACAGGGATGGGATTTGGGACCTGGGGTTCTCTGACTCTAAGCTCCAACCACATGCCCAATCTCCTTCCATGTACTGCTGTCAACCTGTAATGATTTAATTCACTGTCTTAGAGGTTGTAGGTTAATCTTTCATCTACCATTTCCTGACCCACTCTTATTATTTGAACCCTCAACTCCCAGCTTGATCAATGCTGCTGAGGTATTGTCTTCCCAAACCATCGGCCTAGACCAGGTTTTATTCTTACTTCTGCCGAGCGAATTTCCAAGGGGCTGCCTAAAGACTGAACAAGACTACCAGTAGTGGAGTGGAGGTAGTTGAACCTGGATCATGTCCTCTGGGTTCTAGAGACATTCACAGAATGTTCTAGAAACATTCACAGTTTCTTTGGGGATCAGCGAGAGACATAAGCACCTGAGTTCCTTCTGTCCAATCAGGTTCTTTTCTCCACCCACAAGACCCTTCAACAACCAACACATTTCTGCAGAGCCCGCCAAGCCAACCCAAGAGATTTACCCTTATTTACCCTTAGGGATTTACAGTCTATATTTGAAAGTGGCAAATCCTACTCAAAAGGCACATTGACAGAGGGGGAAATGAAAGCAACACCAAGTCATGTGTCACTTCGCGTTGTATGGTCAGTCTCTGCACACTGCGCTGTATCAGTATTAGGGAAAATTAAGTGAGAAAAACATTACAACAGCCCAGGGACACTTCTACCTAAATTTTGTGATTACATTTTAAGTGCTCTCTGTCACAGATATCATAAACTGATTAAATCATTTCATGCCTGACCCCTACTGACTATGCTAAGTGAAAAGAGAGGGCTATTAATAACTACCCATTTCTGACAGCTGCCCAGGGGCAGTGCTGCCTTTTGCAGCAGTGAAATGACTGCCCCGCTCACTTGCTGAATGCTGAATATTGATTCATATTATGAGTGTTGTCAAACACCGAGTGCAGGGCTGCAGATCCGTAGTGGCAGGTCATCAGGAAGAGCATTAGCAAATGTCAGGTCAGGAATCAAAGGCCTGCTGGACTCTTTAGGGATGAGATTTATCGATTCCATAAAACGTGAAACAGATCAAGTCCTTGTGATGATGGAAATGGTCGTGGCAGAATGAGGCTGAGCCTGCTCTGATGTGGACCTCAAGACAGAGGCGGCACACAAGTGACCATGGAAGAAAATGCTAAAAGTTGGAAGGCCCGGGACAAGGGCAGGGGCAGCTTTGGGCTAAGGAGATTTTAGGACTAAATGGCAGATATCAGATGTGAAATTGGTCAAAGGTGTGCATGTGCATGCGTGTGTGTGTGTGTGTGTGTGTGTGTGTCTCCTACCAGTCTAAGGCATTTCTGAGAGCCAAATCCAGAAGATGTGATCAGATGCCAGAATGAATATTACAAACAATAGGTAACTGTCTATGTAAAAGGTATAATTTGTAATTTTATTGACATCTCCTTTTGAAGGCACTTAAAATGTAACTAGCTTCTGGATTCCCATCACTAGAATTTTTTTTTTAATCAAATCCTCCTATGCCGTTAGGCCATTCTCGTATTAATCTATAAGGTGTCCTTTAAAACTGTAATTTTTGTAATTCCCTTCTCCCCTCTGGTGGTTTCATCTTGGTATAGGAAGGGAAGAAGGGAGGAAGGGAGGGGGAGAAGAGGCCCTAGCCTAGAATCCTAGATTCTTTTAATTCTATTTATCTTGTCACCTTAGGCAAGTCATACCTCCTGTATCTCAATTTTGTCATCTGCAAAAACATAAAAACTGAACCAAACAAAAAGTATAGGTGTACTAGCTCTGCAAAAAGGTTTTAGGTAGAGGATCAATAAGAGATCCCAAGTTCGATACTGGAGGGCAGGGTACATGCACTATGACTACTCATCTTGAAGTAAGTCTAGGTAAGTGATTGGCTCAGAATAATAATTTACTCTTAAACTTCACTACAGGAAAGATGGATATACTCTGAGATTTAAAGGTCTACTGAGTGCTTCTTAATGCCTTGACTATTATTATTTGTTTGCTGTGTGTAGTACTTGGTCTGGTATCACTGGAAGTGTTTTGAAACTTGGACTGCTTAATGGAAGTTTGCAGAAGTCATTCATGCTTTGTACTCACCACTCCTAAAACAAATGACGTCTTCAATGACTTCCTCAATTTTGCCCCATACTATGAAGGAGCCTCCTTAAAGGGAAAGCTAGCAGCCGCGAAGTTCTAATTGTTCATTATATTTGAATAGGTAAATGTACATTTGTCTTTTACAGCTTGTAAGAGTGTCCTACTTTTTAGAGAAAATCTGCTCCTCTGACCACTGTAGTGTGTCCTCATTGATTAACTTTTATCTACAAAAAGCAGTTCAGAAAATTAAACAAAACTATCCTTTTCAAAAATTATTTATGTTAATCTAGTCCTCACTGGAATACGTCAGCTTAGCCTACCTTTGAAATAATTCTTAAGAACAATTTACCTACGGTTTATTATTTTTTTTCTTGTCTCCGTTCTTGCTTACATTCTAAATTTCCCTCTGGTAAGAAAAGAAAAAGGGGGAAAAAAAGGCAGGAGGATCTCTTAGCCTGCCCATCAAAGGATCGCTCTAGTCTAGTTTTAAATGGGTTGATGAGAGAAAATGAACAGGTGTTACAGGTTACTCAGCTGTTCTAAAATTAAAGATTGATATTTTTCCTCTTGTTCTATTAGCAGACCTTTAGTGACATGTTAGCACTGGATAATGGTTGCAGCCGTGCAAGCCTCATGCTGTGATTTTTAACAGAAAGCCCAGCTCCAGCAGCAAACAATGACATCTCCCCGTAGCCAGTAACCTAATAAGGAAGCAGTTGCAGCCTTAGGCAGTTTGACTAAACAGCAAGAGAAATCTGACTTCCAATGTACTAACTCCACTTTAAAGACAATGGCCTGGCTTAATTAACACTGTATTCATTTGTAACTCAATCAATTTAGAATTTTGTCCTTTAACCATTGACTCCGCCAGCTTAAAAAGAAAAAGAAAAAGAAGGCTCAAGCTGCTGAAAATCCTTCTTGATTGGTATAAATAAACAGAAATTTCTGAACCAGCCTAGGAAAAATAACCCTGAACTTTAATTGCTAAGTTTCCCAAATGGCTAGGTAATCATAAAACCATTGTTTAACAAAAGAATTTGATTGACTATTTGGGGAATAAATTTGGAATGTATTTAATGCCATAGAAATTTGAAATTATTTTCTCATATGTCTCTTTCGGGAGGCACTGCATTTAAACATCACATCTCGTGCAAAACCTATATATTTCAAATTATTATCACCAACAGTAGCCTAGCAGATTTTGTCCAGCATGCTTATGGGATCTCATGAACTTCATCTGGGCTATCTTGGTCCCTTGGCTTTGGGTTGACCAATTATTTACCACCCTCTGAAGAGAAATTAAAATAAATGCTAACTCAACTCAGATTATTCATAGATGTTGATTTTCATTTTAAAACACATCAGTCAACAAATCAAGTTTAATTATGTAAGACTCTAGACCAAACCAGTATTCTGAATTCTCATAAGATACAATTTTAAGAGAAACAAATTACATAATTACTGCAGGAGATCAACTAAATTGCATAAACATTTGGTAAATATTAGAATTTGCAGCCTTATAAAACCAACCACATAATCTTTCTTGACAACTTTTGCATTCTGTAGAATTATGTGTTAAAAAATAATAGAGGTTGGGGTGCCTGGTTGGCAAAGTTGGTTAAGCATCCAACTCTTGGTTTTGGTTTAGGTCATGATCTCATGGTTTGTGAGATCAAGCCCCACATTGGGCTCTGTGCAGACAGCATGGAGCCTGCTTGGGATTCTCTTCCACGCTCTCTGTTGCCCTCCCCATTAATAAATATATTTTATTTATTTAAAAAATTTTTTAATGTTTTATTTATTTTTGAGACAGACAGAGTGAGAGTAGGGGGAGGGGCAGAGAGAGAGGGAGACACAGAATCCAAAGCAGGCTCCAGGCTCTGAGCTGTCAGCACAGAGCCAGACATGGCGCTCGAACCCATGAACCACAAGATCATGACCTGAGCCAAAGTTGGATGCTTAACCAACTGAGCCACCCAGGCTCTCCAATAAATATTTTTTAAAAATAATAATAGAGCTTATGAGGGTTGGGTCAGACCACTCAAAACATGTTAACCAGAGCATAACGGAAAGTAGTAGCAATCCAATTAAAAATACCAGCATAGCTCATCTCTACAATCTCTGCAGCCCTAAACCTTGAGGCTCATGCTTCCTCCTAGATATAGGGCTTGGTGGGCATTTGATGTTAAAGAGACCATTTTCATTAAAATTAAAAGTATGGACAATCCACAGCATAACGTTCTTCCCTAATTCATGGTTTTAACAAGAGGGAAATGTCCCTGCTGCCTCTGGCCTCCGCTTGTCTCCACCTTCACAGAAGGCTTATCACCATGGAAGGAGCAGAGATTCTTTTTTTTTTTTTTTTTTAATGTTTCTTTATTTTTGAGACAGAAAGAGACAGAGCATAAGTGGGGAAGGGGTGGGGAGAGAGGGAGACACAGAATCCGAAACAGGCTCCAGGCTCTGAGCTGTCAGCACAGAGCTCACTGTGGGGCTTGAACCCACGAACTGTGAGATCATGACCTGAGCAGAAGTTGGACCCTTAACCAACTAAGTCACTCAGGTGCTCCAAGAGCAAAGATTCTTAAAGCCGCTACATGAGCCACTATTTGCACTAAAGGAAGGCACTTCTGCAGAATGTTAGCTTCTCCCTTGAGGTCTTCATAAAGTGCTAAAGTTTTCTCCTTAATTGAAAGAAAGCTTGCCCTGATGGCTTCAAAACATCAGTAAATAAATAAATAAATAAATAAATAAATAAACAAACACAGATAAACCAACACAATTTCCACATCATTTCCTACTTCATTCCCCTATTTACCATGTAACAAGAGATAATCTGCATGAAAGAAACTACTTAGTACATAAACATGTACATCAACCATGTTTTCTATAATAATAAGAAAGTATGGCTTTTAAATGCTACCAAGGGTGAGGAATGGAGGGTGAAGAGAAAGAGGGTTCCAGCTTCCTAACCTGGTACCTGAGTCTCCCACCACCTGCCCATTATTCTGGAGTTCCAGTTTTATCTCCCACATACAGCTCACCAGATGAAGCCATGCTGGAATGATCTTTTATTGAGTCCTCGCCTTACGCTTTCCATAACTGCTATCCTGAACACCATGCCTGTCTCTAGGCCTGGCACTGACTCTACCTCTTCCCTGAGCCTTCCCCTGCCTCCTTCCTCTTCTGACCTACTCATTTAATTCTTTCTATGTAAGGCCTCCTTGACCTGCCAGCCCGTTTTTACACAGATAGACACACGTCTGTGCATGTGTGTGAATATATGTATGTGTATGTCTATGTATAGGTATGTCTACATATAAAAAAAGCAGTCTTTTTTTTCCTTGAGAGATAAAGTGAAAGCACAAGTGGGGGGAGGGGCACAGGGAGAGAGAGAATCTCAAGCAAGCTCCACGCTCAGTGCAGAGCCTGACACAGGGCTCAGTGCCATGACGTTGGGAACATGACCTAAGCCGAAATCAAGGCTCAGACCCTCAACCGACTGAGCCACCTGGGAGCCTTGAGAGAGAGTGAACCTTATCCCCTTGGATATGAAGCAAGTTGAGTAAAGGTCTTAGTTATCATCTTCCTCTTTTTTTCTGGTAACCCCCAAATGCTTAAGTAGTGTTTATTCATGGCAATAGCTCTCTAAGATTTATTATGGACTTTTTGGGCTGAGGGCCTTATATGGAATTGTATACTAACTGCTCTACATTTGATAAATATATTCCAAAGAGGTGAAAAAAGTTATGAACCAAAGAGTATCTGAAAACAATTTATACTCAGATTTGAGTTGATCATATCCACAGAGATAAAGATATGACTACTTTTAAGAATTCACGCTAAAGAAATACCTGCATGTTGCAAAAAAATACATATGCACAAGATTATTCCTTGTAGCATTTTTTGTTAAATTTAAAACATTTTGAGGGGCACCTGAGTGGCTCAGTTGGTTAAGTGTCCAACTTTGTCTCAGGTCATGATCTTATGGTTCGTGAGTTCAAGCCCCATGTCAGGCTCTGTACTGACAGCTCAGAGCCTGCAACCCGCTTCAGATTCTGTCTCTCCCTCTCTCTCTCTGCCCCTCCCCTGCTCATGTTCTGTCTCTCTCTCTCAAAAATAAACACACAAAAAAACTTTTTTTTAGTAAAATATTTTGAACCAGGGGCACCTGGGTGGCTCAGTCAGTTGAGCGTCTGACTCTTGATTTTGGCTCAGGTCATGAGCTCACGGTTGGGCAGTCAAGCCCGGAGTCAGAACTAGAGTGTATTATGCTAAGTGAAATAAGTCAGTCAGAGGAAGACAAATATATGATTTCACTCATGCAGAATTTAAGAAAACAAATAAACATAAGGGAAGGGAATGGGAGGAAAAATAAGATAAAAACAGAGAGGGAGCAAACCTCTTAAACATAGAGAATGAACTGAGGGCTGCTAGAGGGGTGGTGGTGGGAGGAAAGGGCTAAATAGGTGCTGGGCATTAAGTAGTACTTCCTGGATAAGCACTGGGTGTTATATGTAAGGGACGAACCACTGGGTTCCACTCTTGAAAGTGATACTATACTATATGTTAAATGACTTGACTTTAAATACTTTAAAAAAAAAATGGGCACCTGGGTGGCTCAGTCGGTTAAGCAGCCAACTTTGGCTCATGTCATGATCTCACAGATTGTGAGCTCGGGCCCTGCATCAGGCTCTGTGCTGATGGCTCAAACCCTGGACTCTGGGTACACACACACACACACACACACACACACACACACACACACGTGACTTTTATGGCTTTGTTCCTTGTGAGGGAATAAAAGCAGGAACATCCCAGTAATAATGAGCCCACCTAAAACCCACTTCTGGGTTTTTAAATAACATTTTCCACTAAAAAGAACCAGTGTTCCTTGGAGAATTGGTTGGTGCCATGGCTTGGCCAGGAAAGTATAAAATGAGCCTGGAATATCTAGTTATATTAGAAATAAAAAAAATACAAAAAAATATGGCCATGTCAAAAAGACAAAGAGGTCAGCTTGAAGGGGCTTCCACTGACCAAACCTGGGACAATCTGAGCACCAGAATAAGTAATGAAAACAAAGTATTTTAATCTATTGACTAAAATAAGAACCTATGAGTCCATACTAAAATGCATACATGCATAAGAAAGGGGAAATGGGAAGTTCTTCTTTACAATAGAATGTCAACTAATAAATGTAGAAGTAATTATTTATATAGTAATAATTGATTCAAGCATGACTCATCAATGAAAGCTAAAACTGGCAGGTGAACATTTGATGGGGAATAATAGTCTCAAAGCTTCTCTCCCAATTACTTATTGATTACAGAAGGACACATGGTAACTGTACAGTGGAAAATCTAGAAGTCATCAGCTTTGTCATCACCAAGTGTTTGAGTCAATATCACCAATAATGGAACAAACCAATACGATCTTATCCCCTGATAGGACGCACTGATAAAGACATCATCACTCTGTGATATGGCTGCCAAAAAGGCATAACCTGAATTTGATCGTGAGGAAACAAGAAGACACACCCAGATTGAAAGACATTCAACAAAATAATTGGCCTTTATTCTTCAAAAATGTAGAGATCAAATAGGACAAAGGGAGACTGAGGAACTGTTGTGGACTAAAGGAGACTAAATAGACACGGTAAGTAAATTAAATGTACGATCCTGAATTGGATACTGGTTTGGGAAAAATAGCTATAAAGAATATCAGGATAATTGATGAAATCTGCATATGGATTGTGGGTTAGATAACAGCTTTGTATAAAAGTTAAATTTCCTGATTTTGATCATTGCTCTGTGGTTAGGTATTCGCCTTCTTAGAAAGTTCACTATGAAGTACTGGAGGATAAGGGGAAACAGTATCTACAACTCATCAGATAGATAAGTAATAGATATAGATATAAAAAGGTATATACAGAGAAGTATTTATATATGACATAAAGATTATTGAGATTGATGGACTGAAAAAAATGTTAAATAGGGCAAAATGTAAATAATTAACGTATTGAAGTAAAAAGTATAGGAACTTAAGTTCTCTTAAGTGTGAAGTGTTTGAAGTGTGTGTCTACATAAATATAGAATTTGCGTACTTTGGGAAAGTATCACAGACAGTGATCATTCCCCCCTGAGAAACTCAGGGTCAGTTAGAAGATAAGTTTGAAGGAAAGACTAAGCTATCCCCAAGGAAAGGAGAGCCATCAGAATATATTGAATATATTAGTCACTTCAGTGTAAAATAAATTTTAAAAAAGGAAAAAGAAAAAAAAAGAAAAAGAAAGCCAGCAAGAACCCAGGAGGCCAAATGGCCTACATTCAGTCATCCATGTGGGGTCCCTCTGAAAACAAGGCATCAGTAGGAGAAGAAAACAGTCAGAGGCACTATAAGATAGCAAAATAATGAGTAACCATAAATCTTGCTTTGTCCCGAACATCCCAATTTATGCCTATGTTCCTGACATGTGATTTATGAGACCCAAAATGTTCAAGTTTAGATAATAAATTATAAAATCATTTTACTGAATATTAATTCTATGGCTTTCATCTTGTAACAATTATCATTTCTTCTCCCTCTTTTTCTGAACATTCACAAGTCATATTTCATTTCCTTCATATGAATCAACATATCATCTCTGATTTCTTATTTTCATCATGTTTTTGTTTTGTTACTATCCTTCCTATCTTTCTACCTTTTTGTCTATCTTAAATTATGACCAAATACGGTTATTGCCTCTACTCTATTCCAACACTTTTCTGGTAAGTTTATTTGCCACTGTTTGTTTCCTATTTCTTTTCCTCATTTTCCTTGTTATATTTCTGTATTGATCTTGCCGACTCCTTTTTTTGTTGTTTTTTAAATTATTAGTCATCTTTGAACCAGGTGAATTTTTCCAAGACCAACTATTTGCAAGAGGTTCATGTTGGGGAGACACAGAGCCAAACTCCAGGCTATCAGGTTATTGGGATTTCTTTATTTTTTTAAATAACTTTTAAAATTAAGTTTATTTATTTATTTTAAGACAGAGAGAGGGAAAGAGAGAGAGGGAAGGAGAGTGAGTGGGGTAGGGGCAAAGAGAGAGGGAGAGAGAAAGAATCAGGCTACTGGGATTTCTAATAGGACATAAGACTGAGCAGTTAGCACTCCAGGGCTGTGCATCATATAGTTTCTCTTTCCTCAGCTCCACCTTCCTGAAAGCCTGCTTTCTTCAACATGCTTCACCCTACCTGTTTCTCAAGGCTTTATGCCAAAATTTTCAGGAAGCTCTCACTGTCAGTCAATGCATCCATTTCCATGATTTTTAAAAATGAGATTTTGGGATTTCCCCCTCAGAGTAAATGTGGAGGTAACTACCATCTTTCTTCTGATTCTTCAAAACTGTAGTTCTAATGCAAAATACGTGATCCATCCCCCTGCAGAAAAAGAACTTCAGTGGCATGCAATTAGGGTAAAAGTAAAATGACTTAATATGACAAAGTCCTCATAAACTTTTTCAGCTTTAATACTTGAATTTCCTGCCTGCCCAACTTGGTTGTCTTAATAGCGATGCCTTCCCTGGCTCCTGCAGAAAATGAATTTGCCCCTTTTTATGTCCCGATTGGAAAGCAGGCGTCCTATTATGTATACTCTGCATTACCATTATTTATCTGCATGCCAGGTTTCTCCAATTACTTCCAGCTCCATGAGGGCGGGAAAACTGTCAAATTCATCTCATGCATCAGATACAGCATGTGACATGTAGTAGGAGCTCAATAAATGTTTGTGGCACAAGTCAAAGTATAACGCCAAGTGCCATAGCACGCAAGCAGATACTTAAACTTCTGGATTTCTGGATTCCTTCCTATTTTATTAACTATTTTCTTTTTGTATATCAACAGGTCCTCAGATTTACTTCCCTTTCAATTCCTATGCCCATGTATTTGTCAACATAATCTATATGTGATAATAATAATTGTGATTTCTTAGACATTTGAACATTGTAACTGGTTTTTTAATATTTTTTAGTGTTTATTTATTTTTGAAGGCAAAAGAGAGAGAGTGTGTGAGCTGGAGATGGGCAGAGAGAGAGGGAGACACAGAATCGGAAGTAGGCTCCAGGCTCTGAGCTGCCAGCACAGAGCCCAACATGGGGCTTGAACTCGTGAGCTGTGAGATCATAACCTGGGCCTAAGTCGGATGCTTAACTGAATGAGGCACCCACGCGTCCACGTACATTGTAACTTTGATCAACAAAACATCTCTCTGTTCCAACGTAATGACACTTCAAAAGCAAGTAACTAGCCTCTCCTTATGCTGTAGGTACCATTTTTAAATGGTTAATTGATTAAGATATTGATAAAAAGTGACACTGGCTCAATACGGAGCCAGATTTGGAAAATGCATGTAATGCATATGTACTGTACATTGGGCTGTAGGAAAGCACATTGGGAATAGAATCAAGAGTCCTAACTCTCAGTTACTATGACATACATTTATTTTAGGTTAGTTCAATAGTCTCTAAAAATACCCTTTCCTGCCTTTTATTTCCTAATGCTTAAACTCCTGAAGAAGATGCTTTAGAATGATAGAATCACACTGTAACATTGTGATAAGACCAAAAATAAAAAAAATTGCAGAAACGATGCTCTTTTAAATGCACTCAAAAAACATTTGGCTTTCTTTTCGTAGGGGGACCTGTATATAACTGAAAAACTACAAGTATGATATCATGAGATTCAAAGGTTTATCAAAATTGCTTTGACATTGACAAACCTCTAGTAAAATGGAAGCCGATATGTACCAAAGAGATTTGTAGTGCTACTATTTATTTTACACAAAATAGATATACCTGATGTGAATAAATAGTAATCAGAAAGTAGGAAGACCGGTGGAAAAAGGTATGTATGACTGGAACCAAAGCACTAACTCCTGTGACTGATCATGCTCTGGCCTCTGAGAAAACTATGGCTCTAATGTCAGTTGTCTTTCTGATTCAGATGAAATGTCTTGTAGCTACATCAGCACAGCGGTTGTGGGCTGTCAGCCAGGACATTTAACGAACCTTAAAACAGCTGGATCTTACAAAGAAATCCTTCATAATGGGGTTGTGCAGTCTCAAATTATACGATGGTATATTAAGTGGGGCAATTTTTACAAGCAAAACCATATAAAACATTGGGATTTAAAGTCCACATAACCTGGTATTGGATCCATTATGTAAAGAGGAGATCCATTAAGGGCTGGACTTCATTCTTTTTTTAATTTTTTTAACGTTTATTTATTCTTGAGAGAGAGGGGGAGAGAGCGAGTGAGCGAGCGAGCGTGAGTAGGGGAGGGGCAGAGAGAGAGGGAGACACAGAATCTGAAGCAGCCTCCAGGCACTTAGCTGTCAGCACAGAGCCTGACGTGGGGCTCAAACTCACGAACTTCAAGATCCTGACCTGAGCCGAAGCACAAGGCTTAACCGACTGGGCCACCCCAGGTGCCCCTGGACTTAATTTGTAACCTTAAAAAGAGTGGAACAAAACTATTACAATTCCTTAGAACAATCTTTAAAAAAAGAGGTTTGTTAACTACCTAACAGTATAACCCAGAGAGGGAAAGAAAAATTTATCCTCAGTTTATCTTGCAACAAGAAAATGAGATTTTTCTAAGTCATATATTTTTAAAAGTCAGTCTCTGTTCTTTATACTAATATATCGCGCTCCTAGCAAGTTCACATGCACACTGGGGAATGTCCTTGTCTGCATCTCTTGTTTCTTCTAAAGCCACTACACTATTACACCTTAATAATAATTTTTACAAAGAACATACACCTACAAGTATTGTGATACTGTTAGCAGTGATTAAATGGTGGATATTTTAAAAACTTTCTACACATTAACATTTCAGATTAAAACATTTTAAAACTAGAATTTAAATAATGTCTTAAAATCCGTCACATACCCTCTCTTTTCCTTTTTTCTAATATAGAAGATAGGAGCACTGAGGAGACACGTCACTTATGACCATCAAAAATATTAAATCATTCACCAAGTGATACATGTCTTATTTTAGTAATAGTGATATTGCATGCGCTTTGGCCCTTTAAGAACCTTAAAAGTATTCAGTTGGGGAAAATACACTGACTGAACATTGACAAAGTACAGTGCTATTAGAATCATTCACATCAAACACATCATCAGTGATTTTCTAGAGAAAATGCCAACAGTGTGGCTAATCTTTTTGGTTAAACAATGTTTTTAGAAGTGCCTTAAGAACTAAAATGAATATCTAAAATTTCTTTCAAATGCTATAAGGCCATTAGTAGACGAACACATTCATCAACAATTTAATTAAATATTTTTAAGTCATCTCAAAGTCACATAGTGGTAGTTTTTTTGTTTTCAAAGCATCACACTTGTTATTGATATGCTATATAACAAATAATACATTCTGAATTTTTCTTTGTTTATTAACAAGCCCTTGCAATTAACTTGCTTTTAAATCATAAGTATGATACTATTTTAATTTCCCTCACATTCTCTACCCTATCATTTGAAATCACATTAAGCTGACTCTTAGAAGGCCACCTGGTGTAATACTGTGACATTGAAGTGAGCTGTTCTGGTATGCGGGAAACACTGACAGTCTTCTATGCTAAAATCCATTTCTCTAACTGATGACAGAACTAGGGGAAATTAATTTTTGCTATTCATAAATACCTGACAGGTTTAATGTAAATGTTTTGAAAAAGACCTCAGCATATGCGGCACATACATTATATATGCAGCACTGCACTGGAATATTGTATTTGAAACCCATTCAATTTCTAGATCACTACTGCTGAAACCGTTGAAATTTCTCAAATTACTCACAGATTGCAATTTTCTCCATATACATGTAAATAACAACAGAAATCCCCATGAAACCTTTCAGTCACTGGAAAAATCAGCAATTTGACACTTAGGACAAATTTCTTTGATAGGAATACCATGAAAATGCAGGTAAACCTGACAAATCACTGAGCATTAGCCTGGCTCCCCTCCTGTGGTCAGAGCCAAAGAACTTGCGTGAAGGAGGCTGTGCTTGTTTTTAACGCCCTGAAGAGCCGCTGCAGAATGCCTGCCACCTCAGAAACAATGCTGGCCCAAAGCAAGGAGTTGGGATCTTTCTGATAAAGGCAACCATGTAGTCATTGCTTCGGAAACCATACACAGTCCCCGAGATCCACGGAAACACTTTCGTTCAAGTGTATATGCCAAATACAGGCCCTGTGCAGGTCTGACCCACTTTAGGTATTAGATATATTCCCCAAAAATCAAGTGTACCTACAGGGGGAAGCTTTTTCTTTAAATAAATGCTATGAAGGAAAACCTTTTGTAATGCAATCGCCCTTCACTGATCTAATTTTCAAATTTCATGTGCATTTTCAGGTTTGAGTATCAATAGAATAATAACTATAGTGGATTGAAACACATCAAATAGGTTTAAAATCTGTGAGTTCATAATGATATTAGAAAAACAAGCCAGGGGCACCTGGGTGGCTCAGTCAGTTAATTGTCCCACATCAGCTCAGGTCATGATCTCGCAGTTCGTGGGTTCGAGCCCTGTATCAGGCTCTGTGATGACAGTTCAGAGCATGGAGTTTGCTTCAGATTCTGTGTCTGCCTCTCTCTCTGCTCCTCCCCTGCTCGTGCTCTCTCTCTCTCTCTCTCTCTCTCTCTCTCAAAAATAAACATTTTTTTTTAATTAAAAAAAAGAGGGGCACCTGGATGGCTCAGTCAGTTAAGCCTCCGACTTCGGCTCAGGTCAGATCTCATGTTCGTGGGTTCGAGCCCCGCATCAGGCTCTGTGCTGACAGCTAGCTCAGAGCCTGGAGCCTGCTTCCCGTCCTGTGTCTCCTTCTCTCTCTGACCCTCCCCTTCTCATGCTCTGTCTCTCTCTGTATCAGAAATAAATAAGACATTTAAAAAAAAAAAAGGGAAAAAAATAAATTAAAAAAAAGAAAGAAAAACAAGCCAAATACAACCTGGTTGGTCTCTTTGGAAGCATGCTAAGGAACAAATTCATTGTTCTGAAAACTGGTAGATAGAAAGAAATCAAGCATTTAATTTGCCTTTTCTATAAGAACTGTACCTCAGGTTATTGACAAGAGAAATTTTCTCTTTACAGAAGTATTCCAGCTAATAAATGAAGAAAGATAAACATATTAGAATATCACCACTTTGGAAACCTGTAATAAAATAATGGCCGCTAACGTCAAAAACCAGATAATCAGATACTTGGTTGAAATAAAAATGTAGAGTATGACCAATAAAGTATTATTGTTGACCCCCCAAAAAGCTTATTAAGCCAACTACCAGTTTATAGGAGACAAATGTATTACACGATACCACAGAGATGCAATGTGCAAATTCTGAATGTGAGAAACAACAGGAAGAATAACCCAATTTCTTCAACAAATAAAGAAGTAAGGGAGAAGGAGAAAGAAGGGAGTGGAAACTATAGATTAAAACCATAGATTAAACTGCAATGGGTGGGGCACCTGGGTGACTCAGTTGGTTAAGTCTCCGACTTCAGCTCAGCTCATGATCTCAAGATCTGTGGGTTCAAGCCCAACATTGGGCTCTGTGCTGATAGCTCAGAGCCAGTAGCCTACTTCAGATTCTGGGTCGCTCCCTCTCTCTGTCCCTCTCCCACTTGCACTCTGTCTCTCTCAAGAATAAACATTAAAAAAAATTTTTTAATGCAATGGGTGATACTGTTCTGCTCCTGATTTAAACAAACTGAAAGTTTAAAAAAAAGTTATGGGAAATTTGGGAAAATTTGAGCAATGATTAGATGTTTGATGATTTTAAGGGATTGTTGATAAATATTAAGGCATGATAATAGTGCTGTTAATTTTTATTTCTTAAAGTATCTTTTAAAATACATATTAAAGTATGTATGGATGAAATTAGTGATGTCTGTTAAACAGAAATGATTCAGTTGATAGGAGGCGTCACTGGATAGAACAGATTAAAAAAAAAAACCTGACCATGTACTGATGACTGTGTTCTCTCTATGTATCTAATATATAATTACACACTTATATGCTCTCTACTATTGTGTATTTTTGAAATGTCCTATTATAAAAAATGTTTTATTGCACATCAAATGAAAAACTAAGGAAATAGTTTCTTATTAAATTCTAAAATTTATTGCTTAACTATAAACTGGGAAGTTAGGAGAGGGGAAAAGCCACAAAAAAAAGAAGAAAATTCTTCTACCTGTGACAGTCAACAAGAAAGGAGAGAATAAATTCGGCTGAAGAGACAAAATTCTAACTAGATCCTTCCCAACTGGTTGGTTGAACTAAATAATCTCTAAATCCCTTTCCACTATGAATTTCTATAATTCGACAGCTTTAAAAGGAACTATACGGGATTAATAGGCAGAGCACAGAGGATTTTTAGGACAGTGAAACTACTTTGTATGATACTGTAATGGTGGAGACATATGTCACTATGCATCTGTCACAAGCCAGAGGATGTGTAACGCCAAGAGGGAGCCCCAGTGTAAACCTTTATGGACCTTTGGGTGACAATATCATGTTGTGCAGGTTCATCAGGTGTAACAAATGTACCACTCTGATGCAGGTTTTGGAAAATGAGGGACATTGTGCATATGTGAGGGCGGATGGAATATGAGAAATCTCCGTACATTCTGCTTAATTTTGCGGTGAAAAAGTACTCTAAAAAATAGTCTATTGCAAAGAACAAAGAGGAACTATAAAACACTCATCAACAGGCTGTGCAGACTCAGAATACTGCTGCTCTTACAGATGTATGATTGGCTCTAAGTGTAAATAATCATAAACTATTTTAGGACACTAAGAAAGATTTGGGGCTGTGGCCTAGAGATAGGTGGACTAGGAGGACATGAGCAGTGACTGCCGCTGGGTAGGAGGTTTCTTTTGGGGTGATGAAAATGCTCTCACATTGGTTGTAGGTGTGGTTATAGAACACTGTGGAATACTGAAAACTACTGAATAATACAATTTAAAGGGTAAATTGTATTGTGTGTCAATTATACCTTAATAAAGTTCTTATTTAAAAAATTGAGGGGATTTTGTATCTATATGTAGAAAAAATTGAAAATTATCTGTGAGTGTCCTTAGCATTATGCATTTTCTTAAGCAGTAGCCATTAATGTCATAAGATTATCAACATATGTGTTTAATTTATTGGGATAAATTTTCAGTGTGGAATATTGGGGAAGAAGCATATTGCTTAAGACAACCGGTTTGAGATCTGACCGACCCAGGTTTGAACCCAGGCTCTCCCACTTGTTAGCTGCTGACCTCAGAGAAATGAATTATCCCTTCTCAGCCTCAGTTTCTTATCAGTAGGATGATATTTACCCAGTAAGATTATGATAAGGACTGCACGACATAAAATGCTGTAAAGCAGCTAGTGCTAAAAAAAATAGAATTATAATTTTTCGGTGAAAATGTGCAGATAAATTTTTAAACAGAGATCATTTCTTTTTAGTATTTATTGGGACAATTTTTCTAATGGTTATAATTGGATTTTAGCCATCAACAAGCTAACCATGGACAGTTTTTAATAGATAATAATATAATCTAATATGCATCTGTATCATCTAGCCTGAGACATTTGTATAAATGTCTAAAAAATATTTCCAGTACTGTTACTACTGTGATTAAACTCCTAATATATGCTGGGCATCTTAATCCCCCTTATTCTCATATAAAAGGTTTTAAATGAATATTTGATGAAAATAATACCAAGTGTTGCCTAACAAGCTACACTGGTTACTTTATTATAATTCTTTGCACTCATGTTGAGGCTCTTAAACTGTTCAAAGTAAAAAGAAAGATCTTTGGGAGCATAATGGCTATTGCTTAGAAGAAAAGCAGAAAAAGAAAATCATTCATTCATTTAACCATTCCATAAACATTTGCTGGATTCCACCCATCGTACCAGACCTGGTGGCTTAATGAAGAATTTTGCCCACCAGGAGCTCCCAACCTATTGTTACACACAGATTTAAGTAAGCAAATAATTCCAATAGAATGAAATAAATGCTAACAAGAGGGATACACAAAGTACTCCTAGAGCATAAGGTAAGGCATGGCTGATAATGGCAAAAGGAAGGAATCCTTCAGTAACATGGAGTGCAATGATTGGGTAAAAAGCAGATTTCTTAAGCCCTATTGTTTAGTTCATTTACTCACCAAATATGGACAGGTTTTGAGGATACAGAGGAAAACCTAATGTTTTCCTAGACCTAATGTTCCCCCAAGAAGCTTTTAGTCTAACAGGGAAAGTAGACAACGTAAATAATCACACACTCATGTCTTCCAAGTAGTAGAGTGGGGCACATAATGGGTGTTAGGAGTAATGTCAAGAAAGTCATTTCTCTTTGTGTCAAAGCAATAAGTTTACACTGACAGTCTAAATTGCTGTGGAGTTTTTGAGGCAAACTATTTGAGTTAGTAAAATATGATATTTTAAAATTCCTGTTTAATTTCACATGGGTCATTTTGACTCACTTAGTTCACTTCCAATTTTTTTAATTTCTCCTATTTTTTTTTTGCAAAGACATTGTCCACTTAGTGGACTATCAACATAAAGTTTAAGCAGTTTACTGATTACCTACTGCTGTCTAGATGAGTCCCCAGCTTACTCCTTACTATATAAATCAGCACAAGCTCAAATAACATCAAGTAAGCAACCCAACCTAATGATATTTGAGTATCAGTATCATTCTACTCCTCCATTACTACACATGTCTCACAAATGACTTTATTAAGAGCTCAGGAAATTCAAACCCTACACATGTTTTTCTATATTCATGGAATACTCACAGATTCTTCTGGTCAGTTCACTTCCCCCAATTCCATTCCCATTTTAAGTGATTTGCACTGACAGTGCAAGGAGTTCTGTGCAAGGTTAGCAATTTTCTTCTCTCGTTTGTACCAGAAATACCATGTACTGGCCACCCTTGGGGAACTGGAGAGTCCAAATGGCTTCTCATACTATATCTCCCTGGAAGTTCAAACAATAGACCCTACTTCATTTTACAAGAATTTCCTTCAACTTTACTCCTTACTGATACAGTGTGCTTACAGGATGAAAATGTTCTCCAACATTCATTCTATCTTTTTATTCTATTTATTTTCTCCATTGTGCTCTTGTCCTCTTTTCAAATTTTACAGCTTGAGATATTTTAAAGATTTCATGTTATCTTTAAAGTTAACAATAACCTCCCTCCTCTTGACAAAAACAAAAAACAAAAAACCACCAAGAACAACTGAATGAAAACAGATACTAAGAGATGTCCAGTGTACATCACTTGATGATGAAGATGATGATGAGGGAGAAAGTGGGAGGAAGAGAATTAGGAAAAAGAAGAGGAGAGAAAGAAAGGCTCAGAAGAAGGAGGAAGAACAGAGAAGAGGAGAGGATGATGAGAAATATAAATAGGATTAGAACATTAGCAAAAGGAAGGCAATAATAACACCATCTTTGGATAGAAACACTTCCATCTTCAATAAAAATAGTATCTTTAAAAAAATTTTTTTCAAAGTAATCTCTATGCCCAAACTGGGCATAGTTCTAACTCATGACCCAGAGATCAATAGTCACATGCACTATCGACAGAGTCAGCCAAGCACCCCAATAAATAGTATCTTGAAACCTCCAATCTGACTAGTAGGAGAAATTCCTCAATGAGGAATGGGGGGATTAGAGACAGGTTACCAGGCCATGGAGTCAAATTGTATTACCTGCCCCCTGAATTTTACCATCCTTGTGGTAGTTTCAAGACATGAACCCAAAAATCTTTGATACTCTTCCCATTAAGCAGTGAATTCTATGTCCCCTTCCCTTGAATCTGGGAAGACTTGTGACTGCTTCAACCCATAGAATTCACTGGAAGAGATGCTATGTGACTTTTGAGGCTAAGTAAGAAAAAGTATACAATCTGGGCCTGATCCTTGCTCTTGGAATGCCTGGAGGCCCCCCTCACAGAACACCCCCTCCAGAACCTAGCCCACGCTACAAGCCCAAGCCACACAGACAGGCCATACCAAGGTGATCCAATCAACAATACCAGCTAAGCCTGCCTTTTAATCATCCAGCTCAGGTACCAGACATGGGAGCAAAGAAACCATCTTAGAAGTGGATTCTCCAGCCCTCAGCCATTCCAGTCTTACCGGTGGAGCCTCAGATATCATGGAGTGGAGAAGAGCCATTCCCAGATCCTTGATTCATCGAATTTATGAGCATAATAAAACAGCTGTGGTTTTACACCACTAGCATTAAGGTTGGTTTGATTTTTTTAATGTAACAACGATAACCATGACAGATTTGGTTACTGGAAGTATGGTGCTGCTATAACAAAATCTAAAACACATGGCCTTGGTTTTGGAACAGGACTCTAGAGGCTGAAAGTGAGGGCTTAAAGGAAGAAAGATGTTACTGAAACCTGGAGGAAAATAGGCCCTTGTTGAACAAGTGGCTTAACATGTGGCAATACTGTAGGCTGCAGAGGCATGGGAAATAGGAATCATAATTCCTTTGGTGATCTAGCTAGGGAGATCAGGAAGAAACACTACAAGTATTACCTGCTTTCTTCTTGCTGCCTATGACAAAACAGGAAAGCAGAGAGATGAACTGTTCGCTTTTCAGGCAAAATTGACATGAGCCATAAAGCAGCCAGGACTTGGTGTGGTTGACAGACTAAATCTGTTTCTTATTCTCAAGTCTCACAGCAAACACTTCTCAAATTAAGAAACACCTTCAGGGGGTGCCTGGGTGACTCAGTAGGTTAAGTGTCCCACTCTTGATTTTGCCTCAGGTCACGATCCCATGAAAACATGCTGGAGTAAGGCAGAGACTGCTTGAGATTCTTTCTCTCTCTCTCTCTCTCTTTTGGCCCCTCCTCCAGTTGTGCATTCTCTCTCTCTCTCTCTCAAAATAATTAAATAAACATTTAAAAAAATACCTTCAGGGTAAAGATCAAATTTAGGGTGATGTGAAGAAAACACCACAGAGCATTAATGACTGTAAAACCCATTGTTAAACCCTTTGTTAAGGGGCCCATGGCTGGTTCAGTCTGTAAAGCATGAATTTCTTAATCTCAGGGTTATGAGTTCAAGCCCCACAGTGGGTATAGAGATTACTTTAAAAAAAAAAAAAAAGGAGGAGAAGGAAGAGAAGAAAGACCTTTGCTAAGGTGATCTATCATAAGCCCCTTTGGACAGATTAAAGAACTTCTAAACCTCCTAAGATCATACTTCAGAGGAAGACTTTCTCTGATAAATAACAGAGCTTGTAACCATCTTAAAAGTCTTCTTCTACAGCAGCCTCACAGGGAGTCCAAGGGAGAGAAGGACTGATTAGTAAGTATGGCTTTTGTCTATATGGGCTATAAATGTATATACAGTAAGTTGATGAAGTGTTTAAAGGAATTGTATTAGTTTACATTGAATGGGCAGATAGAGTACAAAATGAAAAGAGGCCTTTGGACCCCTAAGTTTTTATGAGAAGGAAGCAAGAGGATAAGACTACTCAGGGTAAATAGGCCATTTCTTATAGGAAAGAAAGGATGACTCAGAACCTAGAACCTAGAACCTTCAGGGCACAGTCAAGAGTCACAAAGAACATAGAACATGTAACATGTGCCAGGATGTATAACTATGGATCAGCCGTTATCACATGCGTTCTATTCCTCCTCCGAGTAGGAATATGCTCACCAGTTACCCACTGCCTATCCCACCACTGCATGTGGCCATGCATGGAGGGCAGACAGCATCTCTGGTTCATAGGACGAGAGAAGAGAAACCATACTCAAGGAGCCACATAGCTGAGGACCTCATCTGCACTTGAACTTGATTTGGATGACAAGTTCCTAAACTTCCAGTTGTCACGATGGGATGACATGAGAACACAGGGGAGCATTATAAGTCTATTTTAAGGGGAAGACTGTAAATAATGTCTGCCTCCAGCTCAGCCGAGGAAAGGACACCTCTCCAGTGATTCTCTCCAGTGGTGTTCTTCAAAGGACTGAGATTCAAGGTCTCCTCCAGAACACAAAGAAGGCCCATGGAATTTTACTAACTTCTAAAGTTTCTCAAATCCACGAAGGATCATTGGCCTTGATCAGCTGCAAAGACTCCTACTCCAGGATTCACCAGCTTTGGCTTTTCTCCCTTCCATTTCTTTCCTGGGACCTTCTTTTTTCCCTCAAAAGGAGCAAGCTCACATTACTTCAGCCACTCATGTGAATAATGAGAGCTATTCCTAAACAACTTAGCTTTCAAGAAGGCTATCTAGAAAGTGGGTGAGAGCATGACCTCTGGAGACAGATCACTAAATTCAAATCAAGTCACCCTGCCACTTAGTAGTTTTGTCATCCTAGGAAAGTTGCCTAACCTCTCTATGCTTTAGGATCATCATCTAGTAAGTTGGGATAGTAACAGCACTGGCCATGTAAGGTTGCTGTGGAGAATAAGAGATAAAGTGTAGAATGCTTTTAATAGTACCTACCATGTGGGGTGAGCAGTCCACAAATGTAATAAAGTTTACCACAAAGCAAATTCGCCTATGTCCTGTCATTTTCAATTTGGTCCTTCAAACAAGCCTGTGGAGACAGGTTGCACTGATATCATTATCCCCACATTACATACTGAGAAAACAAGTTCAGAGAGATTAGCTGAATAATCCAGAGTCCTACAGCTAATAACTACCAGAGTGAGTCTTTGAATCCATATTTTATGAAGCTAAATTCAGTGCTTTTTCCATGGTACCAGGTTGCCTTTGAAATATACAACCAACATTTAATAGGTAAAGAAATTGCTTCCCCCAAAATAACTCACCTATGGTGAAATAGGTTGATGAATGGAACAGAAATGGGCAAAAGACATGAATAGACACTTTTCCAAAAAAGACATCCAGGTGGCGAACAGACACATGAAAAGATGCTCAACATCACTCACCGTCAGAAAAATACAAATCAAAAACACAATGAGATACTACCTCACACCTGTCAGAATGGCTTAAAATTAACAACTCAGGAAACAACAGATGTTGGCGAGGATGCAGAGAAAGTGGGGGTTGGGGGACACTTTTGCATTGTTGGTAGAAATCCAAACTGATGTAGTCACTCTGGAAAACAGCATGGAGGTTCCTCAAAAAATTTAAAATAGAACTATCTTATGATCTAGGAATTGCATTACTAGGTATTTATCCAAAGGATACAATGCACTCTAATATACCAATATAACAATATAGCAGCACTATCAACAATAGCCAAAGTATGGAAAAGCCCAAATGTCCATGGACTGACAAATAGATAAAGAATATGTGGTGTATGTTGTGTATATATATATACACACTTTAAATACAGAAAACAAACAGAGTTGCTGCAGGAAAGGGGGGGGATGCGCTAAATGGGGGATGGGCATTAAGGAGGGCACTTGTGGGATGTGCACTGGGTGTTGTATGCAACTGATGAATCACTAGTTCTACTGTCGAAACCAATACTACACTGTATGTTAACCAACTTGAATTTAAAGAAATAAATTTTTAAAATGCTTTGGTTTCCTCATGTACAAAATGAAGACAATCACTACCTCACTAGGTTGTTGGAACCAAATGAGATAATGTGTGTCGAGTTTTAAGCGTGGTGCCCAGAACATAGTAAAAGTATTTAGTAAATACACACCTCCTATGCTCTGTGTCACAAATTTTATTTTAACCAAACTGTGCTGACTCAAGTTTATCATTTCATTTCTTAAGTCTTTGTGGTAAAAGAAAAGTCACTTGAGGCTTGTAGTTATCTTTCATAAATTATTCTTGACACTTTGTTAGGCATATACTAAAGTAGAGAGGGAAAAGTACTTAATAAAATGTTTATTTTAAATGGATATAAAATATTTTCATTTATTAGATGGTCTTTCAGTTCAGAGGAGGAGTAAATCATGATGTAAATTATACAGATTCAAAATTACAAATTGGAAAACAGTTATTCTGGAAAGAGAAATATTTAATAATATATATAATACGCTCTATGAACACACATCTCTGCTTCAAAATATGTTCCAAAGGAACATGTCCTAGCTTATTTAAAAACACATGGGCGCCTGGGTGGCTCAGTTGGTTAAGCATCTGACTTCGGCTCAGGTCATGATCTCACAAGTCTGTGAGTTCAACCCCCATGTCACGTTCTGTGCTGACAACTCAGAGCCTGGAGCCTGCTTGGGATTCTATGTCTCCCTTTCTCTTTGCCCCTCCCTCACTCACACTCTGTCTGTCTCTGAAAAATGAATAAACCTTAAAAAAATTTTTTTAAAAACCACATGCACGGTGGCAGGGGTGGGGGGAGTTCAATTTCCATCAGTGGAAGGAAGGAATCTATTTTTCCCATGGGTCTGGAACAGTTTTAACAAGTCTGAGATACATAATAGTGGCAATTTCAACTTTTTTTAGCATTCTATTATGCTGAAGTATCTCATGGTATTTTGTGATAGTATTAAAAGTTTATCCATCCCAGAGGATTAATAGTTAAAAATCAGTTCCATATCATTTTCATCACATTTGGCCGTAAACCAGCTCAGAAAAGTGGGGGCATCTGTCTTACTTTGTAGGCACCATTATAAAATAAGAAGATAACAAGGAAAGAAGTATCACAAGGGAGGTGTGCCCTGGACTATTTTTCCCCTCAGAAAGCTGGAGCCTATCTTTTCCTTTTGGTATTCAATTGGTAACACTTCAGGGTTGTCTCTTCAGGATGACATGTTCTAAGACATTCTTCCCACTCACATTTGTCACGAAGATGCACTCACTCACCTGATTTCATCTGGGCACGTCTACCTAGCTAGGCTCCATCTGTCAGAAATATACATCGTAATCAGACAGTTAAGGACACTTGTACTCTGGAGAATACCCGGGGATCATTTACCTTGATGTCCTACAGGTTCAAGTGGGAGAGAAGGAGCTTTCCCAGACATCCTTGGCTTTTTTTCTAAAAAACTGTTTGCTAAAGGAAATGCATTAAGGAGGGGGGATTGAGGTTTGTATAGGGGCAATTCGAGTAAATCATTTCACTGAGTTGACTAATTTTTCAAAAGTCCATTTCTATTTATAGGAACACACAGTAGGTACATGCTTTCTATTGTCACATTGGCTTATTCTACCTGCTTTCACAGTAGCTGTTTTAGAAGTGACCTTTATGTGTTTTATTTTCAAAAATAGCTCTACAGATATCACATCAACATACAACGTATCTTGAAGGTGCACAGAAAACAATAAGGTCAGTAACACATAAAGTACAGTGCAACAGACACGCCACATGACAGTGTAACTACACATAATGGTCCCCTGATGATCCTCCATGACTCCAGCGACCAGAGACAACACTCCTGTTTTAGTCTAACAACAATAAAAAAAGCACTACGTTTTCTCCAAAAGAAAAGAAGAGGTGTTTTCTTTTTCTTTTTTCATATTCCTAACGAGTCTCTCCTTTAAAACTGGAAAGAGGCGGGGGCGCCTGGATGGCTCAGTCGGTTAAGCGTCCGGCTTCGGCTCACGGTTCATGGGTTCAAGCCCTACGTTGGGCTCTGTGCTGACAGCTAGCTCAGAGCCTGGAGCCTGCTTCAGATTCTGTATCTCCCTTTCTCTCTAACCCTCCCTGCTCACGCTGTCTCTGTCTCTCAAAAATAAATAAAAAACATTAAAAAAAAACAATAGGAGAAGGGGCTCAGTGGTTAAGCTCTCGGAGTCCAACTCCTGATTTCAACTCAGGCCATAATAGCATGTTTTGTGAGTTTTAGCTCTGTGTCAGGCTCCACACTGTGCAGATGGAGTCTGCTTGGGATTGTCTGTCCCCCTCTCTTTCTCTCTGTCTGCCCCACCACCCCCCATCTCTCTCTCAGAATAAATAAACTTTAAAAAAAACTGAATAGCAGAAGATCTGTAATACCTCCCCAATTTTCTAAACCCTAGCCCCACCCCCAAACCCTACCAAACACTAACTAGCACCAGACCCAAGATGGGTAGGTAATTTATCAAGTGAAAAGGAAAACTAAGTGGTTTCCTAAGAAATGCAAAAGAAAAAAATTCAAGGGTATGGAGATGGCGTATTGAAAAATCACAGTGTAAAACATCATTCACTTTAGGAAACAAATTAATTAAACTGTTAAATGTCAAACAAGACCCCTTATTATTCATGTCAGTGAAATTTCAACTCAGTAATAGGTGTGATAGAGATGTCACCTAATTGTTGATGATCTTTCTAGCTAAATTGTTCTCATACAGTAGCACTGGGGCCTTAAGAGATGAAATCTGTATGGCTGTCAAAATCTTTCTCTTGGGGTCACCCATTTGGTCTGTAACTTGGGACACTGCCGTTTTCCACTTTGTTCCCCACTACACCTTTTGATACTTCCTGACTACCTGGCAAAGTAGTTGACTACTACCACGGCAAAGAGACTGGATCATGCTCACAACAGGCCGAATGTTAAAATGAAGAGCACCACCTTCCCTGCTGAGACAGTGTACAGAGGTATTACAGAGCTCTGTGCAAAAACAAAAACAAAAACAAACTGTCTTTTGGGGTTTTCTTTCCTCCAGAATAAAGCCGCATCCTTCTAAAAGTATACCCCTGGAAAATTACAAGAGTCTGTTGAACAGGTCAGCATTAGAAAATTATTGCTATAGCTTATCTAACTCTACATTTCATTAATTCTGAAGGTACTCAGAAAGTAATTTTCAACTAATCAAAACTAAAGACGTCCCTCTAGACACAGAGTATTTCCAGACAATGCACCTTCTGTGATGCATTTTTGTATTGTCTTTATTCCAAAAAAAAATCTTTAACTTATTGTCGATCTCTTTAGCAACTGCTTTTAGTTATTCAAAGAACATGGTTATAGTTTTCTTTAAAGAATTTTATTACTCAGAAACTTGACTAACAAACACTTATGTATGTTTATGCCATAATAATAGTAACAATAATTTTTTCCAGTTGTATTTTAAAATACTTGGCATACATCAATGTATACATTTAAGGCATAAAAAATGATGGTATGATTTATATATATTATTAAATGATTACCACAATAGGTTCAGCTAACATCAATCTTTTCATTTAGATACAATAAAAAGGGAAAAAAAAGAAAAACAGGAATAATTTCTCTCCTGGTGATTAGAACTCTTAGGATTTACTGTCCTAACAACTTCCCTGTACACCATACAGCAGAATTAAATAAGGTTGTCATACTGGATATTTTATCCCTAGCACTTACTCATCTTCGAACTGAAGTCTGGACCTTTGACCACCTCCCTCCAATTTCCCCTCTCCACTCCCCACCCTCCATCCCGGGTAACCACAAGTCTGATCTTTTTCTATGAATTTTGTTTTGTTTTAGATTCCACAGATAAGTAAGATCATACTGTATTTGTCCTTCTATGTCTGACTTATTTCACATAGGGAAACGCCTTCAAGATACATCCATGTATCTTGTGGCAAATGGCAGGCTATAAATATGCCACACCTTCTTTATCCATTCATCCACGGAAGGACACTTAGGCAGTTTCCATGTCTTGGCTATTGTAAGTCATGCTGCAGGGCACATGAGGAGAAGGTACCTTTTTGAATTAGTATTTTTGTTTCTTTTTGGATATATTCTCAGAAGTGGAATTGCTGGATCATATGGTAGTCTATTTTTAATTTTTTAAGGATCCTCCATACTATAAATTGTACCAATTTACAATCCTCCCAACAATGCACAGGGCTCCTCTTTCTCTGTATCTACACCAATGTTTGTTCTCTCTTGTCCTTTTGATACTAACTGGTGTGAGGTGATTTCTCCTTGTGGTTTTAATTTGCATTTCCCTAATAAATAGTGATGTTGAGCATTTTTCCACACTGTTGGCCTTTTGTTGATATAATAATTTAATTATCATAATGGTTCAAAGCCCTTCAAGATCCCCAAAAGCTTTCTTAATTATAAAGATTAAGCTGTATTTAAAATAATTTCATTAGTAACTATGTTTATTTTTTTAAAATAGTACATAATAATGCTTTTATAGTTAAAATTAAGCACATAGAATTTTTTCAAATATTCAAGGGTAACGAGTTAATAGTATATCTCTTCAGCTGTCACAAATAAAGCCATTTCAATACACAGCCATTCTTCCCAAATTAAATTTTTTGACCTTTGAGAAAGATGCTTCTCTTGGTCATGTGCACTGGACACTAAACCCAAATCTCTCCCTCACTCTGTCCTCTGAACCACACTGGCCGGCTAAGGCTTAAGCCCACATAAAAAGAAACCAACAAAAATTAAACTAGAAATGCATGCTAAAAATAATTCAATAGCAGGGCTCCCCTCTGACCCAACATTGTGGCATTTATTTCATTAAGTGTTTCTAAAAAACTCCCAGTGGGAAAGGTACTTAATTTATTTACGGCATGAGTCTAACGAGAACGAGGAAAGAAATTCTAAGTAAACCGTCACGGTTTGGTGCAGGATTATTGGAACATTTGGTTTTCTACATGAGGCTTTCTTTTCCACCCATCAGTCACCCTGGTGCACTTCACCATAAGCAATGAGATAGTTTTGTTTGGCATTGAGCATATTATTTCTTGATAGATCTTGATAACAATAAGTTCTCAAGGAAAAAAATGGCAAAAGAAAATTGCTTATCTGTGACTCTTGTTCTTTAGATTCTCTTTCTAATAAATAGAAGTCACTGCTTTGTGCTCCCAACATGTCATTAGTGATGTCCTAATGCTCTTAGACTACACATAGGCAAAGGACCTAACACCCATTGTAGCAACAGGCTAAATGTATCTGTGGTTCATTGCTTTCCCAGGGTTGGGGGGAGGTTAAACAAAGACAAATGAGCCCCGACTTTATTCTCCCCTAAGCTTCCCCTCTGTTCTTCCCCAGCTTTCTACCACAAATCTCAACGTGCCGTGCTGTCATTTCCCACTCAGAATTTCTAAAACCAAAATGATGATCCTTCCACCCAATCCAGTGTCTACTTCCAAATTCCCTGACCTGCTCGCTGGTACCCTTATTCCCCCCAATTTTTCAAGTCACATCTCTGGTTCACATACCACAGTAGATTCCTCAATTTTAGATTTTCCTTAGAAGTAAGACCTCTGTAACTGACAGGTGAATAACTTGCTTGTTCCATTGGTCATCTGCCTCCCCTAAACGCCCCTGTGTTTTAGGACAGTCTATAGACATTGTAGAGATCTCTCACCAGAGCCTGAAGGGCTATTTCTGTCAGGCTCTGAGCATTCTGACCCAGTGTCGTAAGTCTCTTTGTACCCAAACCTAAGCTTCCTCTAAACCCCTCCCAACCCCCCGAAAAGCTTTTATAAGCGACTAGAATTACTTTCCCAAAAAGCATTTCGGACACCAAAGCCAGCATTTGAAGAATGATCTAGCAGTAGATCAAAGCTCCTCTTAACTCGAACTGCAAGTGAGGCCTCATTCACTTCTAGATGATATGAGGATGTTAATCCCAGGATCCTCTGCCTTTCCCCGGCCACTCCCTTCTCCCGCCCCTTAAATTATACAGACATTAAGACATAAAAGCATGTTGGATCAGCTCTACTTGCCAAGTGACCTGGTGCAGATCAGCAAGTGGTCTACACAGACTGCCCAACTTCTCAGAGGCTGTGCTGGCCTCATACCCAAGAGCATCCTCCCCTATGAATGCACTACGCCATCTCTTGCACCATCCCACAAATCATAGCAACTATATCCTATGATTACCTAACATATTCCCTCAATATTAACTTAATGATCTTAACATATTCGGGATGGATATTAGGAGAAATCTAGGCATGGCTATCATTGACATAACAATAACCTTTACATAAAATTGACCTTGCATTTAATCTGTCAGAAGTTTCTCCCATTAATACAGTCATTGAAAACTATTTACTGAGCATTTGCCATGTGTCAGGCCCTCATCTAAGAGCTGAAAATAGAGCAATGAATAAGACAGACAAGGTCCCTGCTCTCATGGCATTTATAATCTCATTAGCTCTTCCTCTGTCTTTCTTATCATCGTGGCATCCCTTGCTTTGGAATTAGACACCCTTGATTAATCTGCACAGCACTCCCTCTTTTAAATTTCTACCTAGTACAGACCAGCAACTCCCATAAACCAGTGCTCCCCTGCTCTGAGAGCAAGCTAGCTCTAGGCTTGCTTAGTCCTCAAAGAGGAAAGACCTTGGATCGATTTGGACATTCAGGGCCATCTATGGCATACTACCCTAAAAAGGCTTCATCTTGGCAAGTCTGCCCCCCTACCAACCTCTCCATCTAGCCAGTCACCAAGCTCTGGCCAAGGGTATTTTTAGTACATTGCCTGGCACAAGCATTAAGTAAACTTTGTCTTACTCCTTAAATACATTTGCCTTTCTTGGATACAGCTTCTAACCCTGGACAACTAATTCAGCTTCTTGTGGTGCTTTTCTCACTGGTCTCTACATAACCGTTCATGTTCTGCTTTCTTTAAGTGCTGAGAGATTTTCTTTTCAACCTTTTTTCTTCTGTCTTGGAAGTAGAGCTGGGAGTGGGGTGGGGAATGTCTTGCATGGTGCTCTCTTCAATACTGTCAGAATAAATCGAAGTCCACAGGAACCAGAGTGTGTCCTTTCCAGTGCTCCTACCCAGGAAGGGAGGGAGGAGTGAGTACCTGTTACAGATTGCCACGAGAGGAAGCCATGATAGGAACTGGCCCATCGTCCCAAGAGGACCTCCCCTTGCATGTGCACCATGCACTTGACACCAGTCATTCTTAAGTCCAAATATGGGAGGTTGCGTATAATATTAAAGCATCCTGCTTTACCAAAAATTTTTAAATAATTAGGAGTAAACATACGATGTATCAGACACCTCGCCTAGTTGCTACAAATGAAGAAGAAATTAAGCCCTGACATTTCTAGTAGTCACAGTGAACATGGAAACATCGTGCGTATATCATCTTTGTATTCATTAATTCAATAACAGTGACAGGGTCACTACATGTACTGGTCATACTCCTATGCTCTGGATCCCTCTCCTTTGGCTCCCCATCTAATTCTGTGTGGAAAACAGAGGGGGGTGGGTGCAGAGTGGGGTGAGCTGGCAGTCTGCAGTGAACCACAAAGAAGAGATGCCTGAGGGCATTTCTCCCTTTGCGGGGCTTGGAAATTATGATCACCAGCTAGCACCCACCAACCATGAAGGTAAACACATATGAGAAGTTACTAAAACTCTCATCAGAATGTGCTTTAATCCCATGAAAATGGATGGTATTATGTGAATAATATTAACAACAATGTAATTAAACAGGATTTTTTTTTCTATGCTGGCTCCACACATAGATTGGGGGACAGCATGTGTCATATCATTCATTGCAAGTCCCTCTGGAGACCGCAGGAATAATGACATTCATTTTATTATTTGCCTTGAGAAAGGAAGTTTGTTTACATTTATCTTAAGGACAAAAATAGAAATCAAATAAAAATTCAACTTTAAGCAAGTATGACAAAACCATTCTAAGTTCACTTTATATCACGCCTTTTAAAATTTTATACAGATATAGATTTAGGTTTTATATGTTTTATATTGCCTTTAGTCAGTTGGCCTTCCAATATAGAAAAACCACTAGCTTATTTTATTATAGTTCACATACATCATATTCCAGGAATTGAGACTGCAAAAATGGTAGGGGACCCTTGAAGCCTAGCAATAATGAAAGGGTAGGAAGAATGTTCTTTAAATTTAGGTACATTTAGGTCAGAAGAAGAAGTACACTGTCAAAATGAGATAAATGAAAGTACAATTTTCTTCCATATTTAAAATGCATCCATAAAAGTTAGATAATGATAATAGCTATCATTCACTGAAAGCTTACAAGGTGCCAGGTGCCAAGCTAAGTGTTTTATGCATGTTTTTCTTATTGCATCCCTACAGGAAACCAATGATTTATTGGCCTCAGTTTATTTTTTTAAAAAATGAGACACAGAAAGGTGAACTTATTTGCCCAAAGTCAAAGTATTGGTTAAGGGGAGGAGTTAATAACTTTATGCCATGTTTTTAACCATTACACTACTACCTCTTCAAAGAACACACACACACACACACACACACACACACATATAAAATAGAGGGAGAAATTTTGTTTATAGTGTTACTTTTTTTTAAATTTTTAAAAAAATCATCTCTACACCCAACGTGGGGTTCGAACTCACAACCCCAAGATCAAGTCACAAGCTCTTCTGACTGAACCAGCCAGGGCCCCTACAGCATAACTTTCTTGATAAAAGAAGAAGGAAGTTGCTTAGTTCTGGTATAAACTAATTTCACTGCAGACCGGTACTTTGCATAGCACTGCTCTACACTTCATCAATAAAAGGCAGGTGACAAAAATACCTATCGCAAAGGGATATTAAACATGGAGCTTATGTAACCTATGTAAAGTGCTTATAAAATGCATTGCACAAATATAAATTACGACAATAACCATTACTATTATCAGAATAGAAGAGGATATCAGGGCAAAGAGCATAAGAAAAAAACGAGAAAAGGCATACCACCTGGTATAGTATACTAATTAAAGGTAGCCTGTAAATTTGGTTCAGCGGGTTTATGTAGTCAATACAAAGAAGAAAATGCTATGTGTTACATGATTCATAATGTCCATCAGACTTTTCTTTTTAACGAGCTCCAAAAAAGTACAACCAGTCCTTGTTCTGAATGAAGGTCACTAAAGATTTAAGGTCTAAATTTCAAAATTGAAATGAAGACTACTTTGCCTTTTGCCTTCAATTTGTACTGACAAAAAGAATTTACTGAAGCAAGCTAGAAGTTTTAACAGACTTGCTATAGAAGAAAATTTAGCCATTAATCTGTCATTTCAGTCAAAGCTAAGCTCATTAATAACTTCTATTCAGCTTCAAACTGCCTTCAATTTTTCTATTCCTTTCTGATGATAAGGACCTACATATTCAAATTTCTCAAAAAAAAGTGAACAAATTTTATGAATTCAAAAATGAACAGGTAAATAATATTGAAGATAATACTTTTCTTGTAGGCACTACCTTTCTAAATGCCTTGTGAGCTTTTAAAATTAAAACATTTTAAAGAGTATGTTTGCCATTCTGTCACATAGTCATTTTTATAAACATTTCAGATTTGAAGATTTTTTGATCAGCATAAATTTGCAAGATAAAAATGATACCTTGATTATTTAAAGTAATATTAGCTAACACATTTTGAAATATGACAAAAAGCAAGAATGGTTTAAACAGAGTTAATTTTGGAGGAAAATTAGTCAGTAGACTTATTACAAAAATCCAATTTGGTATAAGGTGATGGATTTCTTGAACTATATTGATACTATATGAAATACTTTGTGTTATTAGTTATTATTAGTACTAAAATTCAGGGACTGTGGGTATCTGTATTTATAGAAATAAGGTTTAATTCTGACCAGATTATAATCAGGATTTTAACATAATTTCAGCTCCAACAAATAAAGAATAAATTACATAAATATTGACTAAAACCAACCACTATTATCCTCAAGTCTCAAAAATCAATTATAATCAGGAAAGAGTAAGAAAAATAATTTACTATATTTGAATAAAAATCTCTGAAAACTGTCTCTTATACCAGAAAGAATTATCCCTTTATATTACAAAATCCTTAAGGAATGAGAAAATTTCTTAAATAGAAATAAATACATTTTACAGAGGGGATAAGCTCTTTCTCCTTGAATTTCAACTTTCCTTACTTATTCAGTTATCTTGCTTTGATACCCTATCACTCAGAAACCAGTCATTTTCCGCTCTCTCTTTGCCTTAAACAAACACACATTCAAACTCTTCGTTTCTCCTTAATTGAGAATGAAAATGAGACAAGCTGGCATTTTTATTTTTAATTTTTTAAATTTTTTTTAACGTTTGTTTATTTCTGAGAGAGAGACAGAGCATGAGCAGGGGAGGGCCAGAGAGTGAGGGAGACACAGAATCTGAAGCAGGCTCCAGATGAACTTATGAGCCATGAGATCATGACTTGAGCTGAAGTCGGAAGCTTAACTGACTGAACCACCGAGGCACCCCCAAACTGGCATTTTAAAACGCAACTGTATTTAAGAATTTAAAGGAGCAATATTCATTAGAAGAAAAAAAAAAAGAATCTCAACTAAAACTCCACATTACATACAAAAATCTAGTAGGACATAGAACTATAAAATTTAGACAAAAACATAGAAGAAAAATTTTCAGGATCTAGGACTAGAAGAAGAGTTCTTAGTCTTGATGCCAAAACACAATCCACAAAGAAAAATAGATAAATTGGATTTCATCAAAATTAAACCCCTTTGCTCTGCAAAATACCCCATTAAGAGGGTGAAGACATTAGCTGCAGACCAAAGGAAAATAATTGCAAACTACGTATGCAACAAAGGACTAGTCATAGATATATAAAGTCCCCAAACTTAATTATGAGAAAAAACACATAATCCAATTAGAAAATGAGCAGAAGACATGAACAAATAGTCCACCAAAGAAGACATACAGATGAGAAATAAGCACATGAAATACCTTCAACATCACTGGCCACTTAAGGAAATGCAAACTAAAACCATAATGAGATATCACTATTCACCTATCAAAATGGCCAAAATAATAACACCACCACCAAATATTTACAAGGATGAGGAAAAACTGGATCACTCATATGCTGGGAATGAACAGTGGTAGAGCCACTCTGGGAAACAGTTTTATAACTAAAAATGCAATCGATACACAATCCAGCTATTGTACTATTCAGTGTTTATTCCTGAGAGCTAAGAGTAAGTTTTTTTTATTCAGAAAAAAACTGTACATGACTGTTCATAACAGCTTTATTCATAAAAGCCCCAAGCTGGAAAACAACTCAGAATGGTTAACCAACTGTGGTGGGTTCATACCCTGGAACACCAAACAGCAGTAAAAAGGAACTAAACTATCAGTACATGCAAGAACGTGGATGAACCTTAAGGGAATTATGCTGGTTGTTAGCAATTGGATGAGAAGAGGTAGATATGGTTATGAAAGGGCAACATGAGAGATCCTTGCAGTAACGGAACTGTTATGATACACATACCTACGTGTGATAAAATTGCATAGAACTAAATGCATACAGACGCACACACACACACACACAAAACTAACTGAACACATGTAACACTGGAAAATCTGAGTGAGGTTAGCGAATTGTATCAGTGTCAACTTCCTGGTTAAATATGATGCTACTACTTTGCAAGTGCTACCATTAGAAGAAACACTAGGTAGGGTCTCCTGGGTGGCTCAGTCAGTTAAGCGTCCGACTGGCTTTGGCCCAGGTCATGATCTCACAGTTTGTGAGCTCGCATCGGGCTCTGTGCTGACAGCTCAGAGCCTGGAGGCCGCTTCGGATTCTGTGTATCTTCTCTCTCTGCCCCTCCCCTGCTTGAGCTCTGTCTCTCTCAAAAATAAATAAATAAATAAACATTAAATATATATGTATATATATATTTTTATATATATATACATATATGTATATATATATTTAGAAGAAACAGTAGGTAAATGGTACACTGGATATCACCTCTGAATTATTTCTTACAGCATGTGAATCTACAATGATTTTAAAAGTTTAAATAAAGTAAGTGAAAAGAAAAAGGATATAAGTTAAAACAATGTTCAAAATAGTTGAAATACCAACATAATTATTTCTGACTTAATAATTCCAATAAAAGAAGCAAAAAAAATTTTTTTAAAACCTTACTAGGTTATTACCTTACTAGGTTACAACAGTGCTACCCTTCTAAAACAATCACCATAGATTGGCCAATGCAGCACATGAAAGGTGGCCTCGAATTCTTTGATAATGGCCCCCTTGAGAAGTAAGGTCTATTTCTTTTCCCCATGAATCTGGATAGGCTCTGTGACTCCCCTGACCAATAGAATATGGTGGAAATGACACTGTACCTGTTTCTGAACCCAGTCCCTAATATACTGGCAACTTCAACTTCCTGTCTCTTTAAACACTCACTATTGGAAGCCAACTGCTAGGTAAGAAATCTGACTATCCTGAAAACCACCATGCTATAACAGAAAAATGATCAAGCTACATGGGGACAGCTGGAGGATGACAACACATGTGGACACAGGCTGGACAAAGAACGCCAAGGCATGTGACATGTGAGCAAGGATCCATCATCATAGATCAGCTGAGCCTTGCCAAATTCTTAACCCACAAATCATGAGCAAAATAAAAGGGTTGCTGTAATCTGTTAAGTTTTAGAGCAAATTGTTATATAAGCAAAAGACAGCCAAGACAGCTGACAGGGCCCACATGAACTTTGCCTAGATGTCTCCCCTCAGTAGGATGGCCTCCAGAGGAGTGGGGCCAGCTTCCCCTTTCCTGATATCCCCATACCTCCTACCAAAATACTCATTTCCTCCTCTTTTCTGATTCTAACACTCGTCTTTTTCTCCTGGAGTCCTCTGTCACTCAGCCCCAGGTTTCAGTCTGAGGGATGCATCTAGTCATAAGTTAAAAGCAGTGTTAACCTAAACACTTGAATCCCAGCAAGATATCCTGTCTAGTGTTTTACAACCTCTTTTCATCCATGATCCACAGCAAAAAAATGTGTTTTATATAAGAATACACACACACACACACACACACACACACACACACACACACTCACACACCTGTAACTCAAAGACAAGTTTCAAAAAACAATCCTTACCCTTACTATACATGATTGATTCCAATATATTCTATCCTATCAGAGTAGTCCATTCTATTTCACTGTAGTCTTTACTAGAATGCAATCTTTCAGCCACTAGGGCAGAGCTCTGCCTTTTCTTTTTCTCCCCTTAGAAAATGAAGGCATCGGGGCGCTTGGGTGGCTCAGTCGGTTAAGCCTCCGGCTTCAGCCTAGGTCAGATCTCACGTTCGTGGGTTCGAGCCCCACATCGGGCTCTGTGCTGACAGCTAGCTCAGAGCCTGGAGCCTGCTTCCGGTTCTGTGTCTCCTTCTCTCTCTGCCCCTCCCCCTCTCATGCTCTGTCTCTCTCTGTATCAAAAATAAATAAAACATGAAAAAAAAATTTTTTTAATAAAAAAAATAAATAAAATAAAAAGAAAATGAAGGCATCATAACTATGACACTATGGAAAGAAAAAATTCCCCATATCTTCTTATTGATAACTTTCTTGAAAATTATGCATTTCAACCTCATCTATAAAGGAAGAAAATAGATACAGGCAACCTAAAATGTTGACCCTTAGAAAACAAACAAAACTGACGCACAAGTCACTTTCCCTCATCCAAGCAGAGACGAACATGTTGCCATTTTGGTAGGGAGATCACCTCTGTCTTCTCCTCTGTCTGTTCACAAAGCTCTTTCTCACATAAGAAGAAGCGTCACAGGAAAACCGAAGGTAAAAAAAATTAAATTTGGGAGAAAAAAACTTTCCAGAGATGCTCTCATAGATCAAATGGAAAGAAGTATCACCAATACTCATGTGAACATAGGAATGGTCTGGAAACATTAATGGTGTGTCTATTGGAATATTCTCACATTTCTTAAAATTTGTTAAATTCTCTCCTAAGGTGGGCCTTTCTATTGTACTCAAACAGCTGGCTGCCCACTGCTTCTTGAAACTCATTACTTTCTGGATAAGATAGAGACTGTTAGTGCTCTTGGAGCCCTCTGTACTTCCCAGCCTGCCTCACATTTAGGTGGGGCCCATTTGACTACTCTGGTCCAAGTAGTTGAGACCATGGCAAGAAAAAACTAGCCCTGCCTTCATCTCATTTTCTTCCTGCCAGTTTCACCATGGCAACTCAAAGTCCACAAGTTCCACCAAGTGTTAAAGCATGAAGGTGATGAGCCAGACCTGCACTGGACTTTGTGTGAGAAGAATTCAACCTGTGTGTAGCTACTGAGACTTCAGTGCTTCTTGTTTCTGGCTTTCGTTGTTACTGTAGCTTGTAGTGATAAGAGTACTTGGCCACTATGATAATACTCTCCATTAACACTCTCTTCCCTCTCTGCCTCCTCCTTGGGCGTGTCCTTCCTACACACTGTAAACATCGTTCACCAAGTCTCTGTCCTGCACCCTGTTCACTGCTCCCCACTTTTTACTGTCCCAACACAATCTCATCCGTGCTCATGGTTTTAATAACCAGGTGCATGCTAATGATTCCCAGTCTATAACAGGACTGTAGGTTCAGACACCTAAGCTAGGCAAGGCACTTTGGCTGTCCCAGAAGTACCTGCAATTCAGAATTTTCTAACCTAATGTCATAAGCTCTGAGTACACCGTACAAGGCTCTCCCATGACTTGGCCCCATCTAATTCTTCAATCCTATTACTCGACAAATGGCTCTTGACCCTCTTCTACAATCTTTACATTTTCTAATGTATGATCTAATTCAGACATTTGAGCTGTGCCTTAAAAGTATTCCCTGAGTAGAACCGGTATTTGAATTTGTTCAAGCCTTGGCTGAGCTAAAGCTTACGAAGCAGTTACTCTATCAGTTGGAGAAAGTATCAAGAAAGATGGACTAGGATGTACCATATGCACTGAGCAACAGAAAACTTAAACTATACAAGTCTGTTTCCTTATTCCTACTCCAAATTACAGTGCTAGAGTTTGCAGAAATATGTAGCACTTTCAACAGACCCTTCAAAAGTGTGACGGAACATTTCTCTTTTGTTTGTGTATATTCTCTGATGTACAAACGTATAACACACAGTCGATGGTTCTACCTCACCCAAAGAAAGTATCTAGTAGTAACACAATGTCAATGCTTTCTCAAAAGAAAGATACCACACATGGTTAAAAAGAAAGAGAAATAAACTATAAACTAACAAATTACCCAGCCTTGGACTGGGGTTGGGATGGGGGTGGAAAGACTACCTACCTCTGCAGAAAGAAAAAAAAATAACACCGTCATATATTTGTATATAAAAACTAAGGCTTGTTATGTGTGTGTGTGTGTGTGGGTATATATAAAATGCAAACTGAACACTAGTACTAAGTATAATCCCCATAAAACAGTTTTTTTTTTAAAAAGCTAAGAAAATGCTAACAAAATATTCTCTACATCTTTGATCTTTAATGAATTTAAGAAAATAGTAAAATGCAACATTTTGGCTGGAAAATGGAGTAAAATAGTATGTGACAAAACAAACTAATAGATTTACATGCATAGATATATACCATAACTTGGGTCAAGGTTTTTAAAAATATTTTTTAATGTTTTTTTTTAATTTTGGAGACAGAGTACAAGCAGGGTTGGGGTTTGGGGTGCAGAGAGAGAGGGAAACACAGAATCTGAAGCAGGCTCCAGGCTCTGAGCTGTCAGCACAGAGCCTGATGGGGGGCTCAAGCTCACGAACCACAAGATCATGACCTGAGCAGAAGTAGGATGCTTAACCAACTGAGTCACCCAGGCAGGCATCCCTTGGGTCAAGCTTTTATGATCTAATCAACACAAAGTATCAATTCTCTTTGTACAATCTTAGGAAAATTTATTTTTTCATATACTAATTTGAAAAAGTAATTTGTTAAGATAAATGACTATAACAACACCTTTGCAATTTTATAAATATTATGAAATTGAAAAATAAAGCACAGGGGTGCTTGGATGGCTCAGTCATGATCTCATAGCCAGTGAGTTCAAGTCCACATCTGGCTCTGTGCTGATAGTGTGGAGCCTGCTTGGAAATCTCTCTCTCTCCCTCTCTCTTTGCCCCTCCTCCACTCACTCGCACGCGTGTACGCTTGCACGCTCTCTCTCTCTCTCTCTCTCTCTCTCTCTCTCAAAATAAGTAAACTTTAAAAAAAGAAAAAGAGCACAAAATGCTTTTTAAAGAATAATGTCTGACAGTTCGTACCTCAACATAATTTAAATAAGACATAAGCTCAAAAGTTCTTTCAAAGGAGGCCAATTCAAAATGTATCATGTATTTAATTGTATAGTTATATTTGCAGCCTAAGATGGAAGAACTTCGGTAGAAATTGCAAAGCCAATGTGTAAGAACTACATTAATGATGTTGGAGGCACATGTGGGGACAGCACCACTTTGAACCTATATTCCATGGCTCTGTGCTTATGTTTTAGTCAACAGTATTGCAGGTTTTTGTCCCTGTTCATGTATTTTAATATTGTCATCAAGTGAATCTTATTTGTATTTACTTCTTGAAGAGTAAAATGAAGAGTGAAATTCTGAACGTCTACAATAGATAATAAATATGTACATAAAATCCAACTCAAGTGTTGTTCCAATACATAGTGCAAGCTTTTCATATTCAATTCAACCCAAAGTGTAAAACCAATGTCGTCCCCATGAATGCAACATGGAAAGACTAATCCTGAGTAAGAACTATAGCCCCCCAAAAGGATCACAAAACAGACTGACTCAGCACTGTTGTGTCAAAAGCCTTTCATGTGAGAGTCTGAAAAGCCACATGGTTCCACAGCATAAAAATCACAATCGCATTTCAGAACTTCACATTCACTCGGCTAGAAGACCTGGGATACTCTGAGTGATCTCAGAAGCATCTCATCAGTGCTCACCAGGCTTAGGCTTAGAGAGGAGGAGTACAGTGAACTCCCATTTTGCTGTAAAGACACGAGACGATGTGTGATTTCTACTATCCACAATAAGTATTTAAAAGACACAACAAAATTATAAAGACAAATGACAAGCTCCCATTTTGTAAGAATTGTACTGATTTCTCAGTATGTCCTTCATACTGGAGGAGAACAATCATGAAGTATGATATGAACACAGTAGACTTCAGCTTGACTATATTTGAAGCTTCAATTAATTTAAAATAATTAAATAACTGCACTGCTGAGAGACAGGAAACCATAGGTCTTTTACATGGTCCTACAAAGTAACAGGCAGAAAGAGGTCCCTCTCCAAGGTCAACATGTGCACCACTGGCTACATTCAAGAAAGAACTTCACATAAATGGCTGCAGAGAGTTCCGAAGATAGTCCTGGTTGGCATAATTACTCAAAAAGTACTTGCAAATCTCTCCTCAGATCTACCCATTCTTAAGGATAAATAACCGATTCTACATATTTTTCTTAGACATTAAAGAATTCAATTTAAAAAAGACTGAGCATAGGTCATTAATCTCATAACTGTAACTAGTCTTAAGTAACAAGATCTCTTACAGGCGCCTGGGTGGCTCAGTCAGTTGAGCCTCCGGCTTCGGCTCAGGTCAAATCTCACGTTCATGGGTTCAAGCCCCACGTCAGGCTCTGTGCTGACAGCTAGCTCAGAGCCTGAAGCCTGCTTCCAGTTCTGTCTCCTTCTCTCTCTGCGCCTCTCCCTCTCAAGCTCTGTCTCTCTCTGTATCAAAAATAAATAAAACATTAAAAAAAATTTTTTTTTACGATCTCTTACAATGCAGGAGATTTTGCAAAAATGACACGGGGACCTATATTTTTATCATCACCACCACCCTGAACATATTATCTTCACTATGCCAACCCAAATGGGAGATTTCTGATTATAAACTTGAGAGAGATTCTTCCCCCCCACCCCCCACTCCCCCATCAGTCACACCAAATTCAAGACTTGAAAGTGCTCAGGATAATTTGGCAATTTCCAACAATCAAAAGAGACCAATCTCATATGGGAATATTGGCCAATAATTAAGGATATATCAGTTGCCCTGGCAACAGATTCCTTCCCAAATAAGCACTGTTTTCATTCAGCAGCCTTTAGCCAAAAGGGGAATTAAATCACTGAAATCAACAATTCCTTTGTTTAGCAAACAGAACAGCTTTCCAGGTCTCAAGAAAACAGACCCCGCACAGTTGGTCTAGCATTGCCCAAGGTAGCAGTTTAGTTGAATAAGCCAACCTCTTGAATTGCAGGATTTTATCATCAAAACCACTGCTAACAGAACTGCTAGCTTTTGCCAAAGAAACACGACAAAAGAGAGCATCTCCTAAGTGATACTAATGAATATATTTAGCTTTATAGATTTTAGGCTGACATAGAGAATGTATATGTATATGTTTCTGTCATATATATATTGATGTCATTCCAGCTGTCCAGCATAGCTAACTACTAATCAACCCACATTTGCTAATAAAGAGCTTCTTTTTTGTTTGTTTATTATTTATTTATTTTTGACAGAGACAGAGACAGAGCACAAGTCGGGGAGGGGCAGAGAGAGAGGGAAACACAGAATCTGAAACAGGCTCCAGGCTCTGAGCTGTTAGCACAGAGTCCAATGCAGGGCTTGAACTCATGAACCACGAGATCATGACCTGATCCAAAGTGGAAGGCTTAATCCACTGAGCCACCCAGGCACCCCATAAACAGCTGCTTATACTTCAGTTTCTAGGTGTTAGAGTCTAACCCCATATAAGAGAATTTAAAAAATATTTTACATGTGTCATTACCAAAACTGAGAAAATGAATAGCTTCATTCTTGAATGTTGATATACCTTAGACCTAAAATCAAAGTCATGTCATTGCGTGAAGGTTGTCTGGGGAGGGGACGTATCATTCATTTTCTGATAAATAATAATAAAAATAAAAATAAAATAATGGGCGCCTGGGTGGTTCAGTCCGTTAAGTGTCCAACTTTGGCTCAAGTCATGATCTTGCAGTTCACAGGTTTGAGCTCCACGTCGGGCTCTGTGCTGACAGCTCAGAGCCTGGAGCCTCTTCAGATTCTGTGTCTCCCTTTCTCTCTGTCCCTCCCCCATTTGTGCTCTGTCACTCTCAAAAATAAACAGTAAAAAAATATAAAAATAAATAAAAATTAAAATAAAATAAAAATAATAAAATTAGTAAAGGCTCAATAGAGACACATACTTAAACTCCCACTGGCTCTCCAGGTTAGCACTCTTGCCACAAAATGCTTACATCCTAGCTACACCCCAGGATCACTGATGTCATTATTTCAAGCTATCACAATAAACAATCACCTCAATTTCTCAATCTTTCTCCACTACTATATTCTCTCTATAGTCCCATTTCCTCCACAAAGACACCAACTGGCCACCACTGGCCTGGCTTCCAGATTTTTCTTCTGGCAAGAAGACTCCATCAGCCAGCAAGTGTCTGAACTGATTGATCTATGTCACAATCAGGTTCTAATGACCACAATCTTCACCTCTCTTGCCATCCTCCTACTTCCTAATGCCCTTCGCATTTTCTCTGTCTCTGTTTCTCTCTCTCTTTGCTTGTTTCATAATTTTTTAAAACTTTTTAATGTTTATTTATTTTTTCAGAGGGAGAGAGACATAGAGCATGAGCAGGGGAAGGGTAAAGAGAGGAGACACAGAATCCAAAGCAGGCTCCAGGCTCTGAGCTGTCAGCACAGAGCCTGATGGGGAGCTCAAACCCATGAACCGTGAGACCATGACCTGAGCCAAAGTCAGATACTTAAACAACGGAGCCACCCAGGCACTCCCATAATTTTTTTTAATTATAGAAATAATGCATGATATTCAAAATAAACTATAGTAATATGAAGGCATATAAATAAAAAACAGAAAAAGTCCTCTGGTTATAGTTTGAATTAAAAAATAATCGAATATGAAAGAATGGATTCCCCAAATCCATCCCATCCCACACCTTGAGCTGTACATACGCACTTTGTATTTCTTACTTCAAGTACTTTGTTCCCCCATGTGCAATACTATACTATTTCCCTTTCTATTTATGAAAAATACACAGTGTCCAATTCTATGCTATTTATTTTTATGATGATGAAAAATAGAGACAAAGTATCCCCACTGAAACAGAAGTGTTTAGTTCTTTGTCAATATCCCCAGTACTAACCGAGGTGAAATACTCAGTCAGCTACTAGAATTTAAAATTGTGATTTCTCTATGAAGATATATGAAACCAACATTCTAATTTAGTTTGGAGCCTTTAAAACTATACTTGGTTTTAATTCACATTTTGTCTCATTTTTAACAAAGGAATCATAACAAATGTACTGCATCTATGAATAATAAATGAGGATATTCTCCCTTTTCCAATTAAAACCAAAAAAAAACCCCACACCTGAAAACGGCTGAGTTTCTTTGGCTAGCAAATAATTCCAGCCAACGACTGACACTTAACTTCTAAGTCCACTGTCACACTAATGCAACATATGATGCCAACAAATATGACTGCCAGGAACACCGAAGGTTCTCATAACCAAATGAGTCTATAGAGTCCCTAGATGCCTACACTTGAGACTCAGATGGCCAGTAGAACCAAGCATTTACATGACTATGGGTTGCCATTACTCACTCAAGTATCATTCCCCAGGTCTCAAACCGGGACAACCGCTTTTGTGACCTTACAAATTTATTTATGATGAAAAGAGGTAATTCAAAGTCCTATTCTCTTTGGAATATAGAAGACCACCAGACATTAATTAACTCAACCTAGAAGGCTTGGTTACCTCACGTGCAGTACTGAAAAGCAGGGATATTCAACTTTCATCCGCAGCTAATATTTAATGAGTGCCTGCAGGGTAGATGGTAATATACCAGTCACCTACAAGGGCAGGGGCTAAGGGCTCTATTAGTCAACAGTGGAAAATGCTGTGGTTACTCTATGAAATATACATGAAATCTGACCATATTTTCTGCTGAGCTCTACCTATGCATACACAATAAAGTAGGGTGCCTGTTTCTTTCCATCTGTAGGGAGTGTTCACCTTTCAGCCTTCACTGACTAGACAACAGCTGTTCTCCTCTTCAAGTATTGACAATACTGTGCAGTAGTGTCTGGAAAATAGGATTACTGAATACTCTTTATTGTTATAGGACAGTAAGGGATCAGTTTATTTAAAGAGCTTTGGTTTATGCTGGGGGAAAAGTGTAATAGTACTTGTTAAATTAACAGTCAAATCTTTAGATCAGTCAGTATAAAGGATGATGTAAAATAGTACTGAGGACTTTACCACAGAAATCTAAAAAACTTCAAATGCTCTGACAGTTTGAAAAACATTATGGTCCAGTGCAACCATGGCTTTATTCTGCATGCGAGAGGGGGAAAATCTTTGCTGAATTTAAGGTGTAGAATTATTTACTGCTCTTTACTCTGAAATTCTAGACTTCATGAGAAAGTAAGAGATTCTGCCAAAAAAGTGATTCAATATGGAAGAAATCTAATTTAATCATTTATAAACATGAAACTCAACAACAGCCCAACAGAATGACAGCGAAACTTCTGGCTAATCCATATTCACTGGCAGCAATGTTTGTGGCCTCCTACTGATGGGGAATCAGAAATGTGCACACTCTGCTTGAACTTTACACTATGACCACTGTTAAAGAAGGGGGTCTGACTAGACCTTTTAGCTTCAGCTTGGGTCCAAATCTGTCCGGTTCACATCAATGGCCTACAACTAGTAGTAAGAACTTTTTTTTTAAGTTAGATATTTTATTTTATTTTATTTTATTTTATTTTTTAATGTAATTTATTGTCAAAGTGGCTAACATACAGTGTATACAGTGTGCTCTTGGTTTTGGGGATAGATTCCCATGATTCATCACTTATATAGAACACCCAGTGCTCATCCCAACGACTGCCCTACCCAATGCCCATCACCCATTTCCCCTCTCCTTTGCCCCAAGAATCGCTTTTGATTGACATCCTTGGCCCCAGTAAAGGATAGTATTGACATTAACACTACAAAGGATTTTTTTTTTGAGAGAGAGGGCAGGAGAAGGTGGGGGAGGGGCAGAAGGGGAAAGAGAGAGAGAGGAAATCTAAAGCAGGCTCCACACTCAGCATGGAGCCCGACATGGGGCTTGAGCCCATGAGCCCAGCCTTGCTCCATCCCAAGAGCCTGGATGGCTGAACCACGCAGGTGCCCCTACAAAGGCTTTTCAAAACCCCAAAGCAGTCAAGTTACCAAAATCAAGTGATGATATTTCTGGCAATATATTTTTACTAACATTTTACATACTATAAAACCATAAAAAAATTTGATATAAAACTTTTACATACACATAATTTTTAATTATCAGTCCTCAAAAAAATAATACATATCAACTCTTCTGGAAGACTGCACAGACGTTGGTTTCTTAATGAAAAGGTAGAGAGAGTGTTTTCAAACCAAAATATGCAACTCATTTTGATGTAAAGATGTGGACGTAATTAGGGTCTGTCCTCATCTCTCTACACCTGATATTCATTCAACAGATATTTCCTGAGCAACTGCTGTGTGACATGGGTGAGACACGAAGCCAAATAAGATACAGTCCTTGCCTTTACGAAGCTCTCCAACTAGTGATGATGTGCTAGGCGTGAGGTGTGTCTCACACAGAGAAAACAAGACAACCAGCATTACTTACAAGAGCTTCACAGGGGGATAGTGACCCCACAGGTGTAGGAGATGAGACAGGTCAGAGAAAGCTTCCAGAGGATGTTTTTCTTTTAATTTACTAGTTATAAATTTTATGTAAACCTTATCTGTCATGAAAGAATCTCTCTTTCCTATACTAGCTGATATGTTTTAGGTAACTGTAGTCCACATTCTTTAAAAGAAACCATATCCTCTTGTCACAATTTAAAGTGGTAAAGAAAAGCAACTAAAAATATTTCTTTTTCTTTTTTTTTTCTTGCAGGAAGGGATTGCTGTTCTAACCTCCCAGCACACTATTGTCTTAGAACCACAATGAAGCTCCAGAAGAGCTTGTTTTCTATTATTCTTCCACATCTTATCCTGTGATACCCTTTAATCATTTTAAATATAGAAGACAGACAAACAGGTAATATGGGGAGTAAACTGGCAAACTGAACACCTCACACCCTTTCCAGACACAGATCTGCCATACGTTCTGCTGCAGAACACTGGAGAAAAGTTAAATTGCTCTTTAACAAACTGTTCAAGTTGTAGGAAACTGTTCAGTTTACAGAAACTGATGTAAAATGAATATGGTGGGTACACCCATCCACGGAACAGCTCACCTGTTTTTTCCTGGTCTAAGAATATTAACCCATCTTTAGTTGATGGCTACTAAATTTAATTTGTTGCAATTTATAAGGGATGTAAAGGGGCTGGGAGGCAGGGGGACTTGAACTTCTATAGCATCAAGTATTTTTAATGCCCCCCTCTCCCTCAATATTTTTATGCTAGCCAAAGAGGCTAAATCTGGGGCAGTGGTTCATATGCACTTTACCCCTTCGGGCACCTGACACTGTCACACCTCCCATAGTGAGTAGTGAGTGCGTCTGCTAGTCTTTGCTGTCAAAGCAGAATTCAAACTCACAGACAAAGCCTGAGCCCCTGTGGCTCAGAAAATAAAATGACTCGCCCAAAGTCACACAGCTAATTAGAACCAAAACAGGGACGGGTATCTACCCCTGCTAATTTCTTTATTCCTTAGAATTCTCAATCAAAATATCGCCTGTGCTTTCTGAACATATGAACAGGAACACACAGAATCTACTGGCTGTGAATTTCTCTACTACCTGTTTCACTTCATTGAGTTTAAAACAATCCAACACTTTGAACTGCATCTAGACATTGAAAAAGTTTCCATTTTTATGTCTTAGTCTTTGATGTTAATAACATTTTGCATTCTATACCCATTGCCCCATGGCAGCACAAGTTTTAAAAACCTGCACCAAATCCTAGAGAATGAGTCTCAATTTTCAATATCAACCAAGGGAAGAAAAAAAAAAAAAACTGACGAGGCATCTGTCTCTTGCCCACCTAAACACAAAAGAAATATATTAAAATACCACTCACAGAATTTCAAGAGGACACAAATCAAAGGATAATAATAAATGCAAGTCACCACGAGTTGACATTTCCATGACCTAAGCTTGCCGTATACTGTACCTCCCGCTCATGTCTGCTGACATCCAGGAGTAAACCCTAAGGGAGTTGTTTTGAGTGAGGGTTTCTGTATGTCTCTTTGAATAGGAATACAAAGTGACAGAAAAATAACTCAAAATTGCTATAAAATGAATGGTATTTCCAAATGCGCAAGCAAACAACGTGCACTTTAATGTAACACATTTCTTCTTATTTGGCAGTAAGTTAAAACATATGTTGTTTGAAGTTTATATAAAATGGATGAAAAGGTGTTATTTGTGTTAAAAATGAAACCGAATTACTAAGTGGTTTAAAATCTATGGCTTTTATTATCCAAATGTAGCCAGTTAAAAGTAATGTCACTTGAAGAGTAAAAATAAATTAGGGTTAACAGTTACTGGTTTGCTTGGTTTTTTTGTCTTTTTTTTTTTTGTTCTGTTTTGTTTCTTGATGAAGGAAATAAACAAAGTAAAAACCTTCAAAAATATGCACTCAGTCATTACAATTTCACAATCTTAACACAATTCCAAAAAAACAGACAACAAAGAAATTTAGTTACCCTTTAAAATCAAGTACAAATATTTTTTTCCTGAAGGCTTTTGCTTCTACCAATTACCAAAGAAAGAGCTGTCAAAAGCTTAGTCTCACTTGAAAAAGGAAAAGTCAATGGCAGCAAGTAAAAATCCGCTGGTCAAAACGTCCTCATCAACTGACCCTGGGGAAAAAATCTCATCAAGAAGAACATCAACAAAAAGCAAAAATCATTACTATTAAATAATTTATTTTTACCACCAAGAGTTTGACTAGCACTTTGCAAAGCAAATAAAAACAAGAATACATATTCTTGAGTTGTTTAGAGACAGAAAGAACAGGCTTTCAAACAGGATTGGAAGATTAGAAGAAGTTCAGAGCCAAAACCTGAAGTTTTGTTGCTTGCTTTTTAAATACAAAGTATATCCAAAGGCATTTGTTTCTTAGCCCTAACGTCCCTGGCGTAGATGACTTTCTCATAATTTTCTTTTCTATAACCTATTTAGGATTCAGAGTAATTTTCTTTTCTGTTGACTATTGCTTAATAGAGCCAAAATAAGATCTTGTATAGCTACAAAAGATCACATAATTTAGCTCCAATGAATACAATCAAGGAAGCATGTTGGGTTACAGTAAATCCTTAAAGTAGATGAGTGCCTTAAAAGATAAGCTTTTATCTTCATATACTATATAAAGAATTGTAGCCCATTTTGAACACTGATCATTTTTTTCAGATTCATTTATTTATTTAAGTGATCTCCACATCGTGGGGCTTGAACTCACAACCCTGCTATCAAAAGTCATACACGCTTCCAACTAAGCCAGCCACGCACCCCAAACACTGATAAAAATATCTGTCATGCATTGCATCATCATCATCATTGAATGGCAATGAAGATGGACCAATTGGTGGAGAAGAGCTGACCCACAAACCAACATCATCAGTGACACTGGGTCCAAGGAAAATGTGTCAAGAGATGTGATCATCATGCTCAATCACTGCTTTTGCACAGCAGGGAAGTATACATCCAGAGTCAAAATATATTACATCATATTACATTACATTGCTTACCATTACCAATTTTTTTAAGTTTATTTATTTATTTTGAGAGAGACAGTGCAAAGAGGTGAGGGGCAAAGAGAGAGAGAGAGAAAGAGAGAGAGTAAGAAAGAATCCCAGCAGGCTCCATGCAGTCAGTGCAGAGCCTGACACGGGGCTCAATCTAAGACACCGTGAGATCATGAACTGAGCTGAGTTCAAGAGTTGGATGCTTAACCAACTGAGCCACCCAGGCGCTCCTAATTTTTTAAACATTTCTGAAACATGTGTTATGTTTGTATTCTTACCTAGAAATAAGAGGAATTAAGAAATTCAGAGCACTTTAGAAACTTTCTGTCTAATATTATCCATGTTGGAGAGAAACATTGAATGACCATCAAAAGATTTTTAAAAATACAAGATAAAAAAAAGTTTATGTAAGCTGATAACAATTTTAGGAGGAAACAAACTCTTAACCATAGACTATTCTTCCTTTGCAAATATAATCTGCTTCTGTTAACATTTCAAATAAATGTTGGGTATTCGTGAATATTCTCCTTTGTTCTCACATGCCTTCATTCTGCAGACAAATGAAAACCCAAATGCTTTATAAGAGACACAAGTTCACTCATCTTCATATAGTCTCTGTGAGGTTTATGTTTAATCCCTATCTGTTTTCCTCTGTCCGTCAAAATCAAATAAGTAATAAAATCATAACTGAGATCTAGGAAACAGTACCTGTAGTACTCAAACTATTAACTAGAGTATCACGTTTCAAAAAGATGGTCACCTGGAATCTGGATTTCAGATGAATCAATTATATGTCAGTTATATACCTCAGTAAAGCTGGGGTGGGGGGAGATGAACCAATAATGTTAGTGGAACTGAGTGTGGATGTTTAATTTATTTAAAAAAGAAGGCAGTCCTGTCCCAGTGTAGGCACTGATTGAGTTGCCATGGCAATGCAGTAGGCAGGTGTCTGGTTTGTGCATGAGGGGTGAAAGTGGGGCTTCACGGAAAGGAAAGGAAAGGAAAGGAAAAGAATGGAAGGGAAGGGAAAGGGAAGGGAAGGGAAGGGAAGGGAAGGGAAGGGAAGGAAGGAAAGAAAGACGGAAGAAAATGTTTTCTGAATATCATGCTTTCCAAGATTTGGCTATAAATTTTTTTGTGTCCCAAATAATGTTTATTCTCCGGGCACTTTTAAGGTAATTAGTTACCAATTAAACAAGGCCCATTCTAGTTTGGGAGTGTGGGGGCGGTGTGTGATGGATAAAAGAACAGCAGTAAGAAAAGTGTATGATCCAGTCTTCACAGTGACAAAGAACATCCAAAGGAGGTCATACCTATAGTCATAAGAGATACAGTGACAGAGGGGCACCTAAGTGGTTCAGTCAGTTCAGTGCCTGACTCTTGATTTCCACTCAGGTCATGATCCCAGGATCCTGGGATCAAGGCCCACACCCAGCTCCACATTGAGGACGGATCCTCTTTAAGACTCTCTCTCCCCCTCTACCACTTTCCCGTGCTTGTCCACACATGCGCGCTCTCACATAAAAAATAAATAAATAAATTGAATTTTTCTTGTTCTTTATACAATAATCCAATTTTTATATTATGTTACCATTATTTTTCCCATGCTGTTATAAAGTTTTCTTTTTCTGTTCTTTTCTTTTCTTTCCTTTTATTGAGAGAGAGAGAGAGAGAGAGAGAGAACATGAGTAGGAGAAAGGGCAGAGGGTGAGAGAGAAGAGAATCTTAAGCAGGTTCCACCCTCAGCGTGGAGCCCAAAGCGGGGGGCTCAACACAGAGCTCAATCCCACAACCCTGGGATCGTGACCTGAGCCAAAATCAAGAGTTGGAGATTCAGTTGACTCAACCACTTAGGTATGAAGTTTTCAGAGCATAAGAATCACAACTGCTACTTCTCATAGCAATGAGTTTGTAAAGATTTTGTTTATTTTACATAATTTTAATCCAAGTATTACAACCCACTATTATAGCTCATGCATCCATTGTGTAGTTCTGCCATGACTTCATACTGTAGAAAGTATTCCATGGGCAAATAGATCTGGAAGTCTTTAAGCTAAAGGAAGAGTTATAAACTTCCAGAATCAAATAGTACAGCAAGACAACACTGGCTAGTGAAATCAACTCAAATTTAGAAAAATAAATCAAAATTAGAGATATTAATAAATTTAAACACATCTAATAAAACAAAGGCTTTTTCTACATAATAAATATCCTTGTGCTTAAAAAATATCCTGACTCCATATTTTAGAGCAACACAATTGAATATAACTTTTTAAGTTATTAAAATAATAGTAAAGTATTATAGAATTATATACAGGTAAATTTACACATTTCACAGCCCTAAAGCTAGAAAACAGATACATATTAAAAACAAAACAAAGCACGGTTTTCGGAGACCTAACGCCATTAATGTTGGTATGAGCTGTGTATTTCATTCCACTCCTCACAAGTCTAAAATATTTCTGCTACAACTACAGATGAGACACCTGAACTTTAGAGCTCTCTCACCTACAACAGAAAGCTTTACAAAGCTACCACGAATATAAGGCAGAAACCACCCAAAAGCCAAGTGTGCCATGATAGAAGGAAAGCACCCAAGAGCATTTGGAGTCCAGCCTGTAGGTCACAAACACGAAATCGACCTGCTTCAGCAGAATTACTTCCCTGAAGAAGACATGATGTCAAAACCCTGAGATATGGTGAAACTGAAACCACTGGCCAGTCACTGTATTGAGAACTGTGGGAATTCCTAAATTAAAGAGCCTCATGGTCTTCTATCCATCTGAATGCACAAAATGATGAAATTCAAGGACGCGCATCCATTTCACATCCCAGGACACAGATTATGTCTGCGATTGCCTTCACACAACGACCAACAAATAAATACAAAAGGAAGAATTTCATTTGTCTTTACTCTAGTTATCTACTTTCGGTATTGTCATTAAATCAAACAGTTTCTATTTGTGGTATGACATAGACATCCATTCCTATGACTGCAGTGTGAAAATTGCACTTATTAAAAACATAGGTAATTTGAGAGAAAGCGTACCAATGGTAAAAATATGAAATTCAAGCCTTGCTTCACTACTGGATTATAATTATGACTGTAGTTCATATTTCAACTTTGGACAATTAAAAAAAAACACCAACACTCAAAACATTTGACTAACTCATCTATAATAACTTTGCTATAAAGTTCTTTTTCAGCTGTGATTCAAGAGCAATTTGAAAATATCACTAAGCTCCATGTTATCAGGAAAAAGAAATGATTTCACATCTTCATAATAAGCTGAGACTTCAAGAAAGGCCCACTCTTGCTTTGAGAAAAATGTTATCTCGGAACCAGGAATATCGGACTTTTTCTACCTTCTGCTTGGTTCTGCTTTGGTTCTAAAGGCAGGTGCCTAAAAAAGAGTTGCAAATTCTTCATCCTAATTTTTAGTGCTGACAAGAATTATGTATTTCAAACAGATCAAATCTATCTATAAAACAGTTAAACACAGGGGTGCCTGGGTGGCTCCGCCAGTTAAGCATCCTACTCTTGATTTTAGCTCAGGTCATAATCTCACAGTACATGAGATCAAGCCCGGTGTGGGGCTCTGCACTAACAGTACGGAGCCTGCTTAGGATTCTCTCTCTATCTCCTCTCTCTCTCTCTCTCTCTCTCTCTCTCTCTGCCCCCTCCCATTCACACTTTTTCTATCAAAATAAATAAACTTAAAAAATAAAAAATAAAATAGTTAAACATAGGCACTCATCCTATTATGAATTGCTAACTTCCAGCCATTCGTGTAATGGTTGAGTACCAGCCATTACATGAGGCGCTGGGATTTGATACAAGACAGTGTTACTCCCTTAAGAAGCTTACAGTGTCTGGGGGGCATGGAAGTTGGGTACACCAAGGACTGCTACTGTGGGAGCATAAAGAAGAGTACCTGGCCCAAACTGATGGGTCAGGAAAGGCTTTTAAGGGAAATGATATCTTGGCTGAGCAATATAGGCTCAAAGCTCAACAGCTTTTTTTTTTTGTCTTTATTATTTTACTTTGAGAGACAGAGACCGAGAGCGAGCAGGGGAGGGGCAGAGAGGGAGAGAGACACAGAATGCAAAGCAGGCTCCAGGCTCTGAGCTGTCAGCACAGAGGCCAATGTGGGGCTCGAACTCACAGATCACGAGATCATGACCTGAGCTGAAGTTGGACACTTAACCAACTGAGCCACCCAGGCGTCCCTCAACAGCTTTAAGTTCTATGACTAAGCCCCTAGCCACTGACAGCATTCAAGCACTTTATAAACACCATTGCATGTAGGTTAAGAACCACAGCATACAGGAGTGCCTGGGTGGCTCAGTCAGTTAAATATCTGACTTCGGTTCAGGTCATGATCTCAAGGTTTGTGAGTTTGAGCCCCGCATTGGGCTCTGTGCTGACAGCTCAGAGCCTGGAGCCTGTTTCAGATTCTGTGTCTCCCTCTATCTTTGTACCTTCCCCACTCATGCTGTCTCTCCCTCTCAAAAATACGTAAACATAAAAAAATTAAAAAAAAAAAAAAGAACCACAGCATACAGAACGTTACAGCACTGTTGTTCTATGAACATCAGCACACACTATGAATTTTTGGCTCAGTGAATGAAGCTGATTGATCTCATTCGTGAGTCACCTCCCCCAAACCAGAAAAAACTTTCAGGGCTCTTTCCCCCTTCCCTGGCCTGTTTCTCCTCTGCTCTCTACTTTAAAAGCCTGCACCTGCATGGCTCAGTTGGTTGGGCGTCCAACTTTGGCTCAGGTCATGATCTCACAGTTTATGAGTTCAAGCCCCACATCGGGCTCTGTGCTGACAGCTCAGAGCCTGGAGTCTGCTTTGGACTCTGTGTCTCCAGCTCTTTCTGCCCCTCCCCCACTCACACTCTGCCTCTTTATGTCTCTCAAGAAATGAATAAACATTAAAAAAATTTTTTTGAATAAAATAAAATAAAAAATAAACAAAAGCCAACCAAAAAACTGTCACCTCTCTTTTTGTAAAATGTGTTTGTTGAAGTACAACCTACATAGAGAAAAATGAAAAGATAATAAAATCATTGCTGTAAAACTTCCCACAAGTTGAACACACCCACATAACCATCATCAGTTTAAGAAACGGGATATTCCCCACACCCTTGGGAAGCTTTCCTTGTGCCCTTTCTCTCCTCCCCAGATGTAACCATCGCTCTGATCTCAACATTACAGTTCTGCCAGCCTTTGAATTCTATATAAGTGGAATGACATAGTAGGTATTACCTTGAGCCCGGCATCTTTTGCTCAACATTATGTTTTTGACAGTCATTCAGGGAGTTATGAGTAGAAGTAGCTGATTTTCTTTGCTTTTATTATAAAGTATTCCATTGCACGAATGAACCACAATATTTATTCAGTGTTGTTGGGCATTTGTGTTATTTCCAGTGTTTAGCAGTATTAATAATGTTATGAACGTACTTGCATATGTCCTATACACATTTCTGTATGGTCCATTATACCTAAGAGGGAGACTGACAGGTAACAGGATGCTTACATGTTCAGCTTTAGTAACTACAGGTTCCAGATGGTTTCTGCCACTGCTATCAGTTGTCTGAGTTTTGTGTGTTTTGCATCCTTATCAATACTTGGTTTTGTCAGTTCTCTAAAAAATTTTAGCCATTCTCTTGGGGATGGTGTATTGTTATCTTATTATGGTTTTAACTTGCATTTCCCTGGTGACTATTTAGGTGTAGTATCTTTTTCTGTGTTGACTGGCCATTGGATATCCTGTTTGTGAAGTGCCTGATCATGTCTTTAGCATTTGTGAAATCAGGTTTTCTTTCACTGATCTGTAAGAATCTGTTATATATTCTGAAAACAAGTCATTAGTTAATTATATGCATTGCAAATATCCTCTCCTATTCTGTAACTTAACACTTCCCTTTTTGAACAGTAAGAGAAGTTCCTAATTATAATGTAGACCAATTTATCAATCTTTTTCTATTGGTTGTTTTTCATCCTGTTTAAAAATTCTTGGCCTACCTCAGGGTCATGAAGATACTCTTACATTTTTTTGTTATCAGCATTACTGTTTTATGCTTCACATTTAGACCCTTAATCCACTTGGAATTGATATTTGTAGATGACGTGAGGTAAGGGATCATGATTTTTTTTTCCTCTATGGCTATTCTGCTAGCTCATAATACTTGATTGTTTCTTTATTGATTGTTTAAGCATAGAATGCTTTACTGAAAATTCTACCTATCTCTATTGTTCTGTAGAGGCACCTATGTCATAAATCAAACTCTCAGATACATATGGGTCTGTTTTTGGATCTTACTCTATTCTATTAGATTTTGTCATCTTAGACATCGTCAATGTTTAAAGCAATACCACACTTTTTTAATTCCTATAGCTCTATAACAAGCCTTGATATCTGGTACTGTAAATCTTCCTTCTTTTTCCTCAAGATTATCCTTTGCATTTCTGTATAAATATTACACTCATTTGTCAATTTCTGCTAACATTATCTCAACTGTCTCCTTCCCAATTACCACCTTCTCCCTGTGAGGACTCAGTGTGATAGGGAGCACCGAGTTCTGCAGAGAAAATATGAGGTACCAGAATGATGGGTTTCTGGCTGAAGGCTCATGACTAAAAGCTGAGGAGAAGCCCTTATTTCTTAGAAACTTGCTTGTGTCCCTTAGAGATTTTTTTAAAAGAGATAACTATTCAGACTTCTCTCGAAATACACTTTACATAACTGCCAGCATCATGTACTTCTAAAGTCTCAGGGCAGATTCATAAGTTCCATTCATATGACCTTTTAAAAACAAGGGATGGCACAAAACAGACACATAGACCAATGGAATAGAATAGAGAACCCAGAACTAGGCCCACAAATGTATGGCCAATTAATCTTTGACAAAGCAGGAAAGAGTATCCAATGGAAAAAAGACTGCCTCTTTAGCAGGTGGTGCTGGGAGAACTGAACAGCAACATGCAGAAGAATGAAACTAGACCACTCTCTTACACCATACACAAAAATTAACTCAAAATGGCTGAAGAACCTGAATGTGAGACAGGAAACCATCAAAACCCTCAAAAAGAGAGTAGGAAACAACCTCCTTGACCTCAATCGCAGCAATTTCCTACTTGACACATCCCCAAAGGCAAGGGAAATGAAAGCAAAACTGAACTACTGGAACCTCATCAAGATGAAAAGCTTCTGCACTGCAAAGGAAACAATCAAGAAAACTAACAGGCAACTGACAGAATGGGAAAAGATAGTTACAAATGACATATCAGATAAAGGGCTAGTATACAAAATCTACAAGGAACTCACCAAACTCCACACCCAAAAAACAAATAATCCAGTGAAGAAATGGGCAGAAGACATAAACAGACACTTCTCCAAAGAGGACATCCAGATGGCCAACAGGCACATGAAACAATGCTCAGCATCACTCATCATCAAGGAAATACAAATCAAAACCACACTGAGATACCACCTCATGCCAGTCAGAGTGGCTAAAATGAACAAATCAAGAGATTATAGATGCTGACGAGGGTGTGGAGAAATGGGCACCTTCCTACACTGTTGGTGGGAATGTAAAATGGTGCAGCTGCTCTAAAAAACAGTGTGGAGGCTCCTCAAAAAGTTAACAATAGAACTCCCCTATGACCCAGCAATAGCACTGCTAGGGATTTACCCAAGGGATACAGAAGTGCTGATGCATAGGAGCACATGTACCCCAATGTTCATAGCAGCACTTTCAACAATAGCCAAATCATGGAAAGAGCCTAAATGTCTATCACCTGATGAATGGATCAAGAAGATGTGGTATATATATACAATGGAGTACTACATGGCAATGAGAAAGAATGAAATCTGGCCATTTGTAGTAAAGTAAAGTGGATGGACCTCGAGGGTGTCATGCTGAGTGAAATAAGTCAGGCAAAGAAGGACAGATACCATATGTTTGCACTCACAGGTCTAACAGGAGAACAGGATAATGGAGGACCATGGGGAGGGGAAGGGGGAAAGAGAATTGGGGAGAGAGAGGGACACAAAATCTGAGACTATTGAATACCAAAAATGAACCAAGGGTTGAAAGGGGAGGCGGAGCGGGGAAAAGAGGTGGTGGTAATGGAGGAGGGCTCTTGTGGGGAAGAGCACTGGGTGTTGTATAGAAACCAATTTGACAATAAACCATTTTTAAAAATATGTTAAAAAATGAAATAAAAACAAGGGAAATCACAAAGTTGTTAGAATTCTAGAAGGCAAAGGTTTTTCTGGGATTACTTTTCTTTTGATTAAATCCAGTTTTACTTGAATACCAACTTTTCAAATAAAATTCTCACATAATCATTATTGTTTTATATTATTATGAGAACTGCAACAGCATTATTTTCTCTTAGAACTTCAGCTGGATAATGACTTTCATATGTTCTGACAGCTTTGGACGGGGTGGGGAGTTGGTTTTTTTAATTAATTAATTTTTTTAGTAATCTCTACACCTAATTTGGGGCTCAGATTCATGACCCTGAGATCAAGAGTCACATGCTCTACTGACTGAACCAGCCAGGCACTTCCGTTCTTACAGCTCTGAATTCTCAATGTCCAACTTATAAGCAAACTTTAGAAGTACAAATAGTCTGAAACTAGAAGTGAAGAATTTAGGATTCTGGTTTGAGCTATGCCATCAAGTGTTTATAACTACTCATAAAACTCATATATAGATTTTCTATATATAAAAGAGAAACTCTATTGCCTGTGTTTCATCTATTATACTAACTGCATGATAATTTTAAGGCTAGTACAGTCCATGAGACTACAAAGGACTTCAGGAAAGGGACTGCTGGATACTTACACAGTAAAAATAGTAAAAGGTAATAATTGTGGTTGAATTCATGAGCAATTAATTTTAGCTCATCAATGTTCTTCTGAAAGAACATAAGAGAGACTGAGAAAAATACTTAAACGGAATGGGAAGTTGACTTACAATGTCAAGTTGGGAAAGTAAGTTTCTCTCTGGGCTTTGTTCTGGCAATACTGACTGAGGGGAGTATATCCACTTAGATGAGTGAGTAGATGGGGCTGCTCAGTCAGGTCTGAAGGGCAAAATGTCAATTGCGGGGTCTTCACTGCATATTCATGCCGCGTAAACACATCCTGCCCACAGTGCATGTGCCATGTGTACTTACTGATTTGATGTGAGAGCATTCAAAACTAGAGCACTGATATCATAATTCTTTACGATATTGGTGGTAGATTTTAAAATGTAAACTTTAGGGGCACCTGGGTGGCTCAGTTGGTTAAGCCTCTGACTCTTGATTTTGGCTTAGGTCATGATCTCATGATTCATGAGTTCTAGCCCCGCATCAGGCTCTGCGCTGACAGTGCAGAGCCTGCCTGGGATTCTCTCTCTCCCTCTCTCTCTCTGGCCCTCCCCCACTTGCTCTCTCTCACACTCATGCTCAAAATTAACACATAAACATTAAAAAAAATTGAAATGTGAACTTTAAGCAGAGCCTGATTTGATATGCCCAGGGGCTGGGAATGGCCCTTTGTGGGCTGTGGAACCAGATAAACATGGAGACAATGTGCCACCCATAAAGGGAGAGAAGAAGTCTCCCAAATGCTGGAATATCTGGCATGTTTATGCACAAATAAACCTTTCCAGCCATCATTCTGCCATATGCAGAAAGAAACATGTCCATGATCATGCCCAATGTGAACTCTGTGGGGTGCCAGGCCTATGAAAGAATAAGGCTCTTCCTGAGTAAATAATAAAACCATTTTGAGGGTCCAGGAATTTGTAGGAGCAACTCAGAGAAAACGTTTCTTGAGGTCCTATTATTTTAAATTATATGAGTCACAAAATAACTATGCTTATATAATAACATTTTAGCAAAATGTTTATAATAAATACCCTTTACTTAAATTGACAGAATTGATATTAACAAACTCTCATTCATCTGTAACCCAAGCAACCAGAAAACTCAATCACTATCAAATTCTTTCCCCATAAAATATGACATTAAAATAGTAATAGATGCTCAAGATGGTGATCAATAAGATTGCCATAGGCCTCCTAAATAATTTCTTAAAAGCAATTATTTTTAGTATATGTTAAAGTTAAGTTTATCTGATTATATATTTTTTTAATTTTTTGATGTTTTATTTATTTTTTGATACAGAGAGAGACAGAGCATGAGAGGGGGAGGGGCAGAGAGAGAGAAGGAGACACAGAACCAGAAGCAGGATCTAGGCTCTGAGCTAGCTGTTAGCACAGAGCCTGATGCAGGGCTCGAAACCACGAATGTGAGATCTGACCTGAGTTGAAGTCAGAGGCTTAACCAACTGAGCCACCCAGGCACCCCTAACTGATTATATTCTAATGATTATAAAACTGGTCACATGTATAGTCTACATATGGATAACTGGCTAAACAGAAAAATTCAATTAATGAGAAGTTCCATTCACCAACCATTACACAGAATCAAGGGTTTACTGTATCCGCTGCTTTCGCAAAGTCAGACATATCAGTCACTGTTTCCTCCCTTAAAAATCTTTCCCTATCACTGTAGTACATTATTCCATAAGCCCTAAAATTCCCCTCAAAATATGTGAGTTAATCTTATTCTTTCCTTTCAAACCTTAAGTCGTTTCTATGAACATCTTTTTTAGGTGATATTTTATTAATATTAAAGTTCACTATCATTGAATATGGGGAAATAAAAGTACAAAATCATTTTTAAATAAACTGGCATGATCTTTAATTATAAGAAAGGAAGGAGAAATGCTAGGACATGGATTTAAATGAAGCCAAACCGGTCAAGCATAACCAAATAGCTCATTTTCCTTTTCCATATTTAGGATACCTAAAATAATTTTTGCTATAATTTTAAAGCCTACATACGTCTGAATGCTGAAAACAACTCCGAGAATTTATAATATCTGACTCATCGAAAGCTTTTTTACTCATCAAAATAACTTTACTTACAAAAAGTAGAATCAATGTTAAATATCTTGTTAAGTTGCAATATAAATTCATTAAAATACTTCATAAAATCTGTAAATCAGCTTTCCATGTTCACTATTTATATGAGAAACTAGCAAGTTGGGATTGATTTTAACTAAGTTTCTAAAGAGGAATTGCAAAAAATATGGAATTTATCTCATACCTTGGTGTACACCTGGCTGAAATACTTTGGGAGAGGCTACCAGGCTCCCAGATAACTGAGAGAGCCCTGCCTTAAGTGACGGAGCACTGCTATGCAGCCAGCTGTTTCAAATATGCTAAGAACAACAAAGACAAAAGAAACATATTTGCACATAATTAAGTTGCTATGCTGCCAATATAGGCTTTCTATGAACATATAATATTAAAAGTATTCAAAAATAAATTGACTTGTATTTTTGCTCCTAGGAGCTGCTTTAAAAACAACCAAGGTTTGTTATGTAGCAGACAATGCACATACAATATAACTATTCAGATCATGAAAGGTATCTAGCAAACTTTTTTGCTTTTATCATTGTTTCCTTTCATAGCCATCAAATGGGACAGTAGGTATATGTAACACTCATCATTCTTTATGAAAAACACCATTCTGAACATACAGATAAATACGCATTTTGATACATGGATGAACAATACAGGCATATATCTCTTGTATGATCCAAATATTCCAGAGCTCATAAAGCTACATTTCCTTTATCTACAAGAAATGTACATATGCGTGTCTGTATATATGTACAATACATGTAGATCTGCATGTTTTAAGAGTTTAATAATATTTAATAATTTACTTAATAGAAGCAGATTAATTCTAAAAACTAAGATTCAATAGAGTTAAATGCTTTCTAATTAATAAAAATAGATGAGCCCCAATATCCAAGAATATCCAAGAATAAGTTTAACCTATTCCCTTCAAAACATATTAGGATACTTAGATAGTACAGTTAATTTACTAATCTGGTGTCTCAAATGATAAATTCAGAGACCTTAGTCTTTCCTAAATTAAAAAAAGATAGGGCTCCCAGACTTTGATGTTCATTTGAATACATTATCCTTTTTAAGTTCTGGATAACTAATTTAAACAATAAGACAAAGCTTGCCAAATTTCTCAACAAACATTTCAGAGGCAGGCTTAACTCTATTTTAACTTGAACCAAAAACTAGTTTCATTTAGGATTTTGCAACTCTGAATTACACAAAATAATAGGCAGGGAAAATTGTTTTTAAATAATCACTTTGACTATGAAAATTAAATGAACAACAATCCTCCTACTAGATGTGGGGTTTATTTGGGACAGGTGGAGGGCCGTGTGTGCGCGTGTGCGCATGTGACACTGACCATGACTGATGCTTCTCAGAGGCAATAGGTGGCTGAATTGCTCTAATACTTAGTTGCTGAATTCTCAGTCAACTAATAGGAGAAACTACAGTATTATTCAAAACTCCTTTTATTAAAGACAGTTACAAAGTCACTCTTTTACAGGTGCTACAATTTGGTTCAAAGCCTCCTAGAAGTTGAATGGCAATGTTAAACCATTAACCACTCAGCTCCTGAACGCGAGGAAAATTCTGCTTGTCTAGCAAGTAAGATTTCCTTCCCAAGATTGCAGGGGCAGTAAAAACTAACAATGAATTATTCTTGTCATGGGGGCGAGAAGAAGGGGACGGAAAAGGAAAAAAAATAGTTTTTATCATGTCTTTCCCTCAGATTCCCTAAAGGTTTATACTTCATAATGTAACAACCATAAAATTAAGGCTGTGAACACGTTTCGGGACACGATTTAAAATATAAAATGGAACTTAAAAGAAAGATAAGCTACTTAAATCTTAAAAGAGAAACTAAAAACTAATGGTAATTTTCTCACGTATCGCATTTCAAAGAAGAGCCCTTACAGTGTAAGGATCCCATGAGTTCATGACAGCTTTATTCTTAGACCCACAGATCAAGCCATTGTTATGCCCTGAATCTGCGGGAACTGCTGCCACCTATAGGATCGGAACGGTAATGGCAGTGTTTTACTCAGCAGTACCCTCTACCGGGAACAGAAAGGTGCTGGATGTGTAAGCACTTTTCTTAACAGCAGGTGGCCTCACTTTTGCTACAGATTTACCTCAAAGACGTTGGTTTAAAAGCTTTTTCGTGTTTTGTAAAATAAACTCCAACTTCTGCTTGAATCTAAAGTTGCCAGGTGAGCTGAGAAGGAAAAAACACAGTCTTGAACTCTGCAAATTTCACATCCATAAACAGTTTTACAAAGTCATTCTCCAGTTGCTAATCTGATGTCACTTAGTGCCACGCTGTACCAACAAGGCCACAGAAGAGAGAGGCTTCTGCTGAGGGTCACTGCAAAGGGGTAAGATGAAGGAAAGTGTTTCTAGAGTGTAGAATGCCAGTTACCATAGCTAATCCCCATCTTCCTGGAATTTATTAAATAGGTTCTCTATAATGAAATAACCAGAAAGCCGACAGCTTCTTGTGAAATTCTTAGGTAACTTAAAGCAGGGTATACATTTTAAAAGTCATTTACTGTTAAGGACTCCAAAGCTCAAACCCTTATGGGTAGGAATGTGTACCAAAGAGGCCAGCATACTTTTTCTTAGAAAAGCAAATGAACTTTTCTGTGTTTTTACTGTAACCATCAAATGACAAAACAAAAAGTTTCCCTTTCTTTTTATTTTGTCCGTATTGATTAAAATAGCCAATGCTTTTATTATGGTTAAAGGTTTGGGAGCATTTTTAAATGTTCAGAAGTAAAAGATGTTCTAACCCAGGGCAGAGGTGAAGGATGTCCGCATATTCAGAAGCCGAGGTAAAATAAGCTTGGAAATAAAAATCTTGTAACAGAAAACTATTCAGAGTCAAGTTGAACTCATGCTATGAAAATATTGCCCCACATACTGCCAGGGAACTCAACAGCGAGGTAGCACAACTGCTAAACTCTAAACCTCCAACTGTGATCCGCACAAATGGCAGGAAAAAAAAAGTAGACTTAAGACAAAACAAGGAAACAGAACGATACTGAATCTGGGGCTATGAAAATGCAAATAAAATTATCACCAAAATATGGGCTATCCTGAAATAGGAGACAGGTGCATATTGACAAATATCACCACCTATCCAGAAGTTTATCATGTTTTTATAAGGAACAAAAACAAACAAACAAAAACCTTGGAATCTGTTTCTGAGTATCCTTCAGATCTTTGGTCACAGAATCACAGATTCCTAAAATACATGTAATATACACTGCTCTTAATTTTACACATTACATCTATGGTACATACAGATGTTCTCTGAGGCTACTGCAGCCTCACATACACAGCATCTGCCATTTAGACTTGTACCCAGAAGTACTCTCCCTCCCTGCGGGCGAGCTGGCTCGTGAATCGCCCCAGGAGTTCCCACATTACCGTCCTTCATCTGTGATTCGGCTTAGCCCGCACCTCACCATTGTGAATATGGTGACAGTCCTGAACTGAGGCCCAGCACCTCATTTTTTCTTTACATGTCTAGCCTGCCACCATCTTCCTCAAATGACTTTTATGCTGCTACCAAAAACTCTCACAGACTTTCAGTCCCTTCCATAGTTGAAAAATGGCAGGTAGGCAAAGTGGAAGAATAGGACAAGCTATATGTGCTCAATCAAAAACATACTGGCATTTTAGAGTTCTAGATAACTGGGCTTTTCATCTGTATTTTTAAGTTTCTATAATTTTTCCCCCAGCTACCTACACAAGCCATTTTTAAATTGCTTATGTAATCAGTATAGTTGCAACCTTAATTTTCTTTCAATTTCCAAACCATGGTGGGCAAACATAGCTTTAAAAGTTTTTATTTGTAATAAGGCTAAGCAAATTAGACATATATTTGTATTAAACAAAATCATTGTGGTGAACCTAATGCAGCAGTCCTCTATCTGTCTGCCGGCTCTCAGGACGGATATACGTGTACACCCTAACCCTGGGCTTCTCCAAAATTTATGATGGTAGATCCTATTAACGCAATAACGAACTGTTTCAGGGGCGCCTGGGTAGTTCAGTCGGTTAAGCATCCGGCTTCGGCTCAGGTCATGATCTCATGGTGCATGGGTTCGAGTCCCACATCAGGCTCTGTGCCGACAGCTCAGAGCCTGGAGCCTGCTTCAGATTCTGTGTCCCCCCTCTCTCTCTGACCCTCCCCTGCTTGCACTGTCTCTCAAAAAAAAATTTTTTTTTAATTTTAAAAAATAACAAACTGTTTCAAATTGGACTTTTACCATGTAATTAAAAAAATTTTTTTAATGTTTTATTACTTATTTTGGAAAAAGAGACAGAGCATCAGTGGGGAGGGGCAAAGAGAGGGACACACACAATCTGTAGCCACTCCAGGTTCCAAGCTGTTGGCACAGAGCTGACGTTGGGCTCGAACTCACAAGTTGTGAGATCATGTAACCAGTTAAGCCACCCAGGCAGCCCTACTGTGTAATTTTTAAATGAAGGTGATTTGACATATGGACAGATATAATTGTATGCAGTAATATATTTTCAAAGTTTTCTTCTTTCTATTTTCCTCGATTCTCTATGTCCTCATTATAATGCTTTCTCAGAGTCTACGTCCTGGAACTATCTTTGATATAATTATGTGAAAACTTTCTTTTATTACTTCAGTAATAAGCCACTTGGATAATAACAATAGCTATGATATACTTTGTATCCACCGTCTGTCCTGGGTTAGGAGCATTTTATTCATAAACATTGGTCCTTAAACCATCACTGTGAGATATTATCCCCATTTCACAGATGAGGAAACTGAACAACAGGAAAATTCCATGACTTTCCCAAGGTCACCTGGCCTAGGGATTAAGTGCTCTTTGCATTAAGCAACTGTGGATATAATTTAATTCAATCCAAAGAAAATTATTGAGCAACTGCTATATGGAACATGTGATACAAACACATTTTTTATAAGATGATTTGTTTTACAAAATTGGGTCACTGAAAATTCTTAAAAATGCATGAAGTATCGTAAAAACCTGAACATGACAAGGTTTAAAATTTCACTGTATTCTTGACATATATCATCACACGATGAAATAAACACATCTCATAGCAAAACAAAAAAAAGGGTTTGGCAGCTGAAATGTGTCAATAGCTGACGCTGTAAAGTCATTATCTACCCCATTTTTAAAAACACATTGCAATATGCAAACCCGTAAAGGGACTCCCATTATCGATAATGAGTGGGATCATCTGAATTTACAATATTCGTGATCTTTAAGGAATTAATAATCTCCTACCTCATTTTTTTCAACAACATACTTTTACCACTTTTGTAGTATCTTCATTCTGAAAGCACTCGGAAGAAACAGTTTAAAAATTGTAATTTTCTTTGGTACAGCATTAAATGCAATATCGACTCAAGCTCCTAAGAACTACAGGGCTAGCCTGAGGATAAAAGGCATTTTAGATGTCTTAAATACATTAAAAAGAAGCCTGTTCTTTAAGTCATCACGTAAAGCCATCTCATTTTTTAAAACAGCGATTCAATCTCGTGTTGCACAAAAATTCAAATGCAGTCACATCAGTCCCCACGTGTTACATAGCAAGAAACAAAGGAAGAGGTTTACAGGGTATCCTGGAGCTTCGGTTCTGAGGGACATAGGTAGGTGAGCAGATGGTTCTCGGAGAGTGCAGTCACAGACTATTTCCCCTTCACAAAGTCCTAAACGATGATGCATTTTGATTTGAAGGGTACTGTTGATATGCCCACCATATGCCTCTGGTAAATCGGGATGAAAATGAGATCATGCATGAGGCTCTTTGAATGAAATTTTCCTTTAAAATAGTGGGCTGTCCCTCTCCTGTAACAGTCCCCTGCCCTGTGGGGTCACCCTTGCAATACACACGCTCCCTTGGGTACACCAGTTGATTCTTTCCAAAATTTCGACCCATTCCTAACTATGCTTACAAATCACTACTTTTCAAGTAAAACTCGATCTTCTGTTCCTCATTCAATATAACAAGTTCCTACCATTTACTAAGCCTCCTTTGTTTTTTATCTACATTAAACTTCAAATCAGATATTAATAACATTTATTAAATGCTTAAGAGGAGAGGCGTCTGGCTGGCTCATCCGGAGGAGCGCATGACTCTTGATCTCAGGGAATGAGTTCAAGCCCCACACTGGGTATAGAGAATCAACTTTACAAAACATGCTCAAGGGGATACAAAAGAAATACAGAACATAACGAATACTAAACGAATGCCATATGCCACAGGAAGATTACATTTTGGGTCTTCTCAACCATACAGATAAATATTTAGGTAAATAATTAGAATCAAGTTTCTTCCAACAATAATCTACCTGAATCATGTCAATCACTATGTCTCAGGTCTTATTATCCTTATGCCGAGCCAGTGTTTCACACGGAGTGTCTATAGTGTTGTTCATAAGTATTTGGTTTACTCAGCCTTCAGTTAACTTAGAGCTTTCTATGTACCAGGCACTGAACAAGGCAAAGCTTTTAGCTTGAGGAGCCTGTGTTTTAGCAAGATAAGAGAGAAAGTGTGGAAATACATTTCAATTGGGAGTCCCTCAATGCATCTAAAGTGGTGTTGATGCAGTTGATAGAAATAACACACAGTGCTGTCTGGAATACAGAGGAGGAACGCTTGGCCCAGTGAGGAGAAGAAGATCAGGAAAGACCCCAGCTCAGTTGTCTGCTGAACTTGAATCTGAGGTATTCATTGTCTTAAAGATTTGAGATCTCACTGGGTTGGCAGACATATAGGAATTAAACAATAACAGAACATGTTAACCTGGTTATATTTTTTTCCAAAAAAATTACCTTACCACTCTCTTTCTAAATGCTTACATTCTTGTCATATCCTAAGTTTCTATTCAGTTCAAAGTATTTCATACTTCCAAAGAACTATGATGTTTATTAAGGTGTTCATCTACCATGTATCACATGGTGAAATTAACTGAGTTCTAAATCATCATTCTTCTTTTTGTCCTATGCTGCAAGTATACAGAAAACTTGTTCTAGAATTCACATAGTTGCTGCTTGATAGTACTTGATTGGATGGTGCCTCACAGATAATCTCTAAAGAGCACAGCTGGTTTCAGTTTGCTGTATACAGGCAGTGGTAAATGAAGGGCACAAATAAATGGTGAGGACCCCATTAACCAAAATTCAGAAGCAAAGGACTATGATCCTAGCAAGTCTACCACCTCCCTGAGTAGTTGGTTTTCTCTTCATGAACTGTTTTAGCTTTTGCCATTTGGGTTTCTACCATATAGTTTACTTATTCCACTTTAAACTGTAAATCCAAGGGGTGCCTGGGTGGCTAAGTCAGTTGAGCCTCTGACTTTGGCTTAGGTCATGATCTAAAGGCTCATGGGTTCAAGCCCCCCACTGTGCTCTCTGCTGACAGCTCAGAGACTGGAGCCTGCTTGCCAATCTGTCTCCATCTCTCTCTCTGCGCTCCCCCACTCACGTGCAGTCTCTCTCTCTCTCTCAAATATAAATATTGTTTTTAAAATTAAAGTTAAAAAAATAAACTAAATTCCATAAGAGACTCTTAAATGCAGGGAATAAACTGAGGGTTGATGGAGGTGGGGGGATGGGTTAAATGGGTGACGAGCATTAAGGAGGGCACTTTTTCTGGTGAGCATTGAACGTCATATGTGAGAGATGAATCACTAGGTTCCACTCCTGAAGCCAAGACTACACTGTATGTTAACGAACTTGAAAATAAATGAATGAATGAGTGAATGAATGAATAACAAAGAAACAAGCAAACTATAAATTCCCCTAGGATAGAGCATTCTTTTTATAGTTTGTAACCTCAGAGTATCTACTCAAAAATTCCACACAGAGAAAAATCATGGGATGTAAATGTTTCATTGTCTGGAAATGGGATCTTCCATTTGAGATGCAATTTGTTGTATATAACTCAAATTTTCTCCAGACAATGTCTCTCTCTAAGTCACATTTTTTAATTCAAATTGTATTGCTAAATTACTTCTGAAATGTGCCCTTTAAAAAAAAAGGTCCAGTATATCAGTGGTAATCCACCACCGTTGGTCCTTCTCCAACAATGAAATTATTTATTTAGTTCTAATTTATTAGTGGTTCAATGTTAACTTTTCAAACATAGATTATTGGCATTTTGGTAAATAAAAGGTAAAATCTACTACCAATGAGGTTTCAATTATATAAACTATTTGGTTTCTTAAATACAAGGCATATAATTTTTCATAAAGCAAAACAGAAGGGGAATGCCCACAAAACCACATACTTTGGCCCATAACAATCCATGCCTCTGATTTTCTTTTTAGTAATAATTTGATAGTAGGATGTACCACAGGGTGGGTAGTACCATTATTTCACCAATGGAAGCATTCCTTCTGCCTCCTCCCCCAAATTCAGGAGGCACTGAAAAGACATCATGGTAGAGACTTGAGGTAGAGCTATCCATGTAGACATACACATTGGAAGAGTGAGTGAATGTCCTGTCAGCTGCCCCCCACCTTTCCTCTCTTCAGGCTTATCCCTCATGAGGATAATTGAAATGGGCTGGTTGCACATCAGTCTCAGAAAAAGTAGGAAAGAAATGTGCACAGATTTCAAAGCAGCTGGGAAAAATACAACCTGATGATTATATAAGGAAGTAGTAAATGTATATAAATAAGTATAGTTTATTAGACTCCAACACTTAATCTCATCATCATATAACTTTTGTTTTATCTGGAGAATCAAAGTCAGTTAAAAGCCATGTTCCAAAATGTTGTATTCTGGCTTATATAATTTGAAGAAAGCAGTCTCTTCTAATAACTGCCTGCCTTCTCTACCAACTGTGACTCCTAAGTGACATCAACCATATCTTACTTTTTCATACCCTCAGGGCCTACCTTACATTGTATCACTTATAAATACCGTTAAAACAATAAAGGAGATATGGGATATCTGTATGAACAATGTTTTTAAATAGCATATTTTAGGGGTGGCTCCAATGGTTAAGCAACCAACTTCGGCTCAGGTCATGACCTCGCAGTTCACGAGTTCGAGCCCCACATCGGGCTCTGTGCGGACAGCTCAGAGCCTGGAACCTGCTTTGGATTCTGTGTCTCCCTCTCTCTCTGCCCCTCCCCTACTCACGCTCTGTCTCTCAAAAATAAATAAACATTAAAAATAATTTTTTTTAAATAAATAGTATATTTTAGTACAAAGAGGTTTTCAAGACTGATACACAAGTTCAAACCTTAGATAAGTCATAAGATTAAGCCTCACAATGGCAGTAGTAATAGCTACCATTTATTAAATGACTACTATGGTATCTACTTTATAAACATTATATTTAATCATCACAAAAAGAAATAATAACCACACAAATGAACTTCAAAAGCAAGTTTTCATGCTCTGGTTAAAATAGGATTGTTTAGAGGTGCCTGAGTGGCTCAGTCAGTTAAGCATGCAACTTCGGTTCAGGTCATGGTCTCACAGTTTGTGAGTTTGAGCCCCGTGTCAGGCTCTGTGTAGAAAGGTCAGAGCCTGGAGCCTGCTTCAGATTCTGTGTCTCCCTCTGTCTCTGACCCTCCCCTGCTCACACTGTCTCTCTCTCTCAAAAATAAACATTAAAAAAAATAGGATTGTTTATGTTATTCATTTGGAAAAAATCATAAATAACTCCATCGAAAATCCGCACAACAACCCCTTGAAGTAAAAGGTGCTATTTTTATCTCCTTTTTCCAGGAGAAAGTCAAGACTCAGAGAGGTGCAATCTGACCAAAGTCCCACAGCCACTCAGTGGTTAAGCTTACTCTAAAGTCCATGTTCTTTCCAACATACCAGTTCCCTTTCCCAATGCCTATTAAATGGCCATAATAATATGCACCACACTGGGTTGTTGTAAGGTTTACTCACATATATCAGCTTTCTTCCTTCATCACCGACCTGCTTCTGTTGCTTCATGGATCTATAATACCTAACAACAACCCAAATACCTATTTTATGTATTATGTATGTAATTTATATATACAAAATATAATTCACATATATACATATTGTACCTATGTACAATCTTTGACAAAGCATGAAAAACAAAAAGTTGATATCCCTAATATTCAAAGTGATCTTAGAAATTAGTAAGAAAAAGGATAAATATAGTGATGGGGTAATGGAGAAAAGAAAAAACAATTCACAATAGAAAAAATGCAGTATACTATTAAACATAAACAATAGTTAAACCCCAAATAATCAATAAAATATAAACAAAAGTTCAATAAAGTCTTATTTTTTGCCAATTGACAATTCAAAAAAAGAGCTAATCAATCCTAAGATAGTTGAAAGAAGGGAAAAGGACACACATACATACTGTATAAAAATATTTTTTCTGGCTATGCCTTTACTAGTCTATAGCAAAATTCGGATTTCTTAAATCAGGACAGCAGCATACTTCTTAATCAGAAAAACCAAAGTCCCATGTCACAACTATGACAAAGCTAGTTGACAAGGTATTTCCATGAATGACAGACTACAACAGGTGGGTATGAACCACGGACACCTCCAGTTCACTAGCAGATACTCCCTGGAAAGCAGAGGAGGCCAATATGAGAACCAGAGCTGAAAATGAATGAGATTATTGCCCACTCCAAAGTGCAGATGAGAGCGCAAATGGGCTCGTGACAGACAAATGGCCAGAAGTGCGACGCAAATTAGACAAGATGGTATAATAGGGCCAAAGGAAAGAGAAGATTTAGATAAAAATGAGGAAGGGTAAGAAACAGGAAATCTCGTAAAATATGAGATCATATTTTCAAAATGATCTATTTTGAGTTCTAGAGCTATAAACCTGGAAAAACTATTCTGACCCATCCTTCCTACCTAAATGTTCAGGATAATTACTTTCACATAAATCTGAGTAACAAGAAAAGATTGGAGTTGAATCCTATGGAAAGTTACTATTAGAGAAAAAAGAAACAAGAGAAATATTGTATCTACAGATAATAAAAGCATACCAGAAAGATAATGCCCATACAACAGATAGAAACTCTTAAAACTTATTATCTCAAAACAACCTGAAAGAAATTAAGAAAATGACAAAAGACATCAAAGGATATAAACCAGAATTAGAAAACTGAGAAATAAAGTTTAAAAACCAAAAATATTGGGACCTCTGGGTGAGGCAGTCAGTTTTAAGTATCCAACTCTTGATCTTGGCTCAGGTCATGCATGATCTCACAGTTAGCAAGATGGAGCTTCACACATTTTTTAAATGTTTATTTATTTGGGGGGGAGGGGCCGAGAGGGGGACAGAGGATCCAAAGCAGGCTCTGTGCTGACAGCAGAGAGCTGATGCAGGGCTCAAACTCATGAACCATGAGATCATGACCTGAGCTGAAGTCAGATGCTTATTCACTGAGCCACCCAGGCACTCCTCCTTTACCTATTTTTAATTGGATTGTATTTTTGTTGTTGAGTACAGAGGTTCTTTATGTATTCTGCATACTGATCCCTTATCAGATAAACAGCTTGAAACCCCCATTCCATAGACTGCTTTTTCACTCTCTTGACCGTTTCATTGCTGACACAAGTTTTTAAGTTTGATATGGTCCCATTTGTCTATTTTTGCTATTCCTGCCTCTGCTTTTGTCATCATATCCAAGAAATCACTCCTAAATCCAATATAGTGAAGATTTTCCCCTATGTATTCCTCTAAGAGCTTTACAGTTTTAGGTCTCACATGTAGATCTTTAACCCATTTTGAGTGAAGTTTTGTACATGCCGTAAGGTAAGGGTCCAACATCATTCTTTTGCATGTGGATATCCAGTTTTCCCACCACCATTTGTTGAAGGTTCCATCCTGTCCCCATTGTGTAGCCTTGGAAACCTTATCAGTTACCATTTTGAACATTTATGTGAGTGTTTGTTTCTGATATTTGTTTTTGGGAATGGCACCCTAGAACTCTATTCTCTTCCATTCTTTTTTATTTCTGTCTTTATGCTAGGTCCATACAGTTTTGATTACTGTAGCTTTGTAATGTTTCAAAACCAGAAAGTGTGAGACTTCTAGCTTTCCTTTCCTTTCCTAAGGTTGTTTTGGTTATTTGAGGTCTTTCGAAATTTCATATGAATTTAAAAATTTTTTTCTATTTCTTAAAAAAAAATGCCATTGGAATTTTGTTAGAGACTGAATTGAATTTGTAGACCATCTTGGATAGTATGGACATTTTAACAATATTAATTCTTCCAATCTATAAACACAGGATATTTTCCCGTTGATTTTTGTCTTTAATATATGTGCTGCCGAAGCGAGCACTGATTTTTGTCTTTAAAAAGTTCTTCCAGTGCACTCAGGTGATTCAGAGAGTTAAACGTCCAACTCTTGATTTTGGCTCAGACCAAGTTTTGTGAGATTGAGCCCCACATCAGGCTCTGCCTTGACAGTGCAGAGCTTGCTTGGGATTCTCTCTTTCTCTCTCTCTCTCTCTCTCTCTCTCTCTCTCTGCTTCCCTGGTCTCTCTTTCTCTCAAAATAAATAAACCTTTTTAAAATAAAAAAATAAAAATTATTTCAACAATATTTTATAGCCTTTAGTGTTCAAGTTGTTTGCTTCCTTACTTAAGTTTATTCCTAATTATATGAGTGTTTTAATGCTATTGTACATAGGATTATTTTCTAAATTTTATTTTCATATTGCTCATTGTTAGTGTAATAGAACCATAAATGATGTCTGTGTGTTGATTCTGTGTCTTGAAGTTTGCTAAATTTCTTTGTTAGTTCTATTATTTGTGAATTCTTTAGAACTTTCTATATATATTATCATGCCATTTGTGAACAGAGATAATTTTACTTCTTCCTTTCTGATTTGGATGTCTTTTATTTTCCTTGCTTGATTGCTCTGACCAGGACTTCCAGTAGGATGTTGGCTAGAAGTGGGAAGAGTGGGCATCTTTGCCTTGTTCCTGATCTTACAGGAAAGGTTTCAGTTTTTTCACCATTGAGTATGATGTCAGATGTGGGCTTTACATATGTGGCCTTTATTATGTGGAGTTACTACCCTTATATTCCTAGATTGTTGAGTGTTATCATAAAAGACTGTTGAATTTTGTCAGATGCTTTTTCTGTGTCAATTGAGATGGTCATATCATTTTTGTCCTTCATTCGGTTAGTGTGGTATATTGCACTTATTTTTGTACATTAAACCATCCTTGAACTCCAGGAATAAATCCTACTTGACCATGAAGTATAATCCTTTTAATACATTATTGAATTGAGTTTGCTAGTATTTTGTTGAGAATTTTTTGCATCAATATTCATCAGGATATTAGCCTGTAGTTTTCTTGTCTCACAGTCTTCTGATATCACGGTAATGCTGGTCTCATAGAATAAGTTCACAAGTGTTACCTCTTCAAATTTGGAAGAGTTTAATAAGAATTGGTGTTAATTCTTTAAATGTTTGGTAGAATTCTCCAGTGAAGCTATCTGGTCCTAGGCTTTTCTTTGTTGGGAAGCTTTAGATTACTGGTTCAATCTCTTTGGTAGTTAAAGGTCTATCCAGATTTTTATTTCTTCATGATTCAGTCTTGGTACAATGTTTCTAGAAATTTATCCATTACTTCTAGTGTCCAACTGATATATAGTGCTGTTCAAGTCTCTGTTTCCTTATTGATCTTCTGCCTAGATGATCAATGCTGAAAGGTACTGAAATCTACTACTATTTTGTTACTCTTATTTCTCTATTTGGCTATGTCAATATCTGCTTCATATATGTGGGTGCTCTCCTCTTAGGTGCATATATATTTATACTTTTTATATCTTTCTAATGAATTGAACTTTTATCATTATATAATGTTTTACTGTGTCTCTTTGACAGCTTTAGACTTAAAATCTATTTTGTCTAATATATGTATAGTCACACCTGCCCTCTTTTGCTTATTATTTGCATAGAATATCTTTCTCCATCCTTTCACTTTCAATCTAAAATGACTTTCATATCTATTTCTGTATTATACATATTTCATATCTAAAGTGAGTCTTCTGAAGACAGTATATGGTAGAATTGTCTTTTTAATCCATTCAGCCACAGTATGTCTTTTAATTGGGGAGTTTCTCCATTTAAAGTAATTAATGACAAGAAAGGAGTCTTACTACTGCCATTTTGTTAACTGTTTTCTGTATGTCTTGTACTTATCTTGTCTTTCAGTTCCTGGTGCTTTCCTTTGTATTTCAGTGATTGTGTGTGTGTGTGTGTGTGTGTGTGTGTGTGTGATGACATGCTTTGATTCCTGTCTCATTTTCTTTTGTGGATCTTTTGTAAGTATTTTCTTTGTCTAATTACCATGGAGATTACATAAAACACCTTTTAAAAAAATTTTTGGAGACATAGCATGAGTGGGGGAGAGACAGAGAATGGGAGAGAGAGAAAGAGAGAATTCAAAGCAGGCTCTAATCTAAGCTGTCAGTACAGAGCTTGGCACAGGGCTTGAACTCATGAACCATAAGATCATGACCTGAGCCAAAGTCAGATGCTTAACCGACTGAGCCACCTGGGGTCCCCATAAAACACCTTATAGTTATATAACAATATTTTAAACTGGTATCTTCAATCACATACAAAAACACTCTCCTTTGTATCCCCCATACTTTATGTTATTGATGTGATAAATTACATATTTTGTATTTTGTATCCAGTAACAAAGTGTTATATTTTTATGCTTGTATCTTCAAATTCTATACCTATGTTAAAAGTGATTTACATACCCCATTAGAGTATTACAGGATTCTGTATTTGTCTACATATTTACCCTTATCAGAGAGCTTTACATTTTCATATGCTTTGGTGTCACTGCCTAGTGTCTTTTTGTTTCAATTTCAAAGACTCTCTCCATCAATTCTTCCAAGGCAGGTCCAGTGGTGATAAACAACCTCAGTTTTTATCTCTATTATTTTGGAAGAACAGTTTTGCCAGATACATTATTCTTGGTTGACAATTTTTTCCTTCAGCACTTTGAATGTATGATCCCACTCCCTTCTAATGTGTAAGGTTTCTGCTGAGGGATCTGCTAGTAGTCTTATGTGAGCTCCCTTGTACATGACAAGTTGCTTTTCTCTTTCTGCTTTTAAAATTCTGTCTTTTAATAGTTTGGTGATAATGTGTCTTGGTTCTTGGCCTCATTAAGTTTATCTGAGTTGAAGTCCCTCAGCTTCTTCAATTTAGGTGTCCATTTGCTTCCTCAGATTTGGGAAGTTTTCAGCCATTATTTCTTCAAATAAACTCTCTGACCCAGCCACTCTCTCTCTCTTCTCCTTCTAGGACTCTCATAATGCAGATATTGGTCTGCTTAATGCTGTGTCCTAAGTCTCACAATCTTTCTTCACTTCTCTTCATTTTTTTTCCATTTTTCCCCCTTTCACTTGATAATTCCAAATGACTGGTCTTCAAGTTCACTGATTCTTTCTTCTGCTTGATCAGGTCTGATCTTGATCCCCCTCTAGTGAAATTATAAATTCAGTTATTGTATTCTTGAGCTCCAAAATTGATTTGGCTTTTTTTTATAGTTTGTATCATCTGTTGATATTCTCATTTTGTTCATGCATTGGTTTCCTGATTTCATTTAGATCTCATCTGTGTTCTCTTGTAGCATACTGAACTTAGAATGATTATTTTGAATTCTTTGTGAGATAATTCATAGATCTCCATTTCTTTTTTTTTAAGTTTATTTATTTATTTTTGAGAGACACACAGAAAGAGCAAGTGGGAGAAGGGCAGAGAGAGAGAAGAAGAGAGAGAATCCCAAGCAGGGTCCACACTGCCAGCCCAAAGACCAATGCAGGGCTTGAGCCCATGAACCATGAGATCATGACCTGAGACAAAACCAAGAGTTGGACGGTCAACCCACTGAGCCACCCAGATGCCCCAGATCTCCATTTCCATAGAGTCAATTTCTAGAGATTTATATTTTTCCTTTGATTCTAGACATATGGACCCTGTTTCTGTTTCTTCCTGTGCTTTGTTTTTTGTATTGTGATTTATGCATTTGAAATCACAGCTACCTTTTCTGGGAAGGAAGATAGGAAGGTCCAAAACACTCAAGCCTCTAGATCTATCAATTTACAGGGAATACAGAAAACAGAAGCTTGTGTTAAATAATAATCTGGACATATATTTGGCAAAATTCAGATTCTCTAAGAAAATCTATAGGACAAAAATATCAGGGTCTATGACAAACTGCAAGGGGAAAAAAATATATAAGGAAACCTATAAAGAAAGAGACAAGCATTTTTTAAACACTTGATGCCTAAGTTATATATATATTTTTTAAATGTTTATGTATTTTTGAGGGAGGGCAGGAAAAGGGCAGAGAAAGACAGAAACACAGAATTTGAAAAAGGCTCCAGGCTCTGAGCTGTCAGCACAGAGCCTGATGCAGGCTCAAACTCATGAGCTGTGAGACCATGACCTGAGCTGAAGTTGGATGCCCAACAACCTGAGCCACCCAGGTGCCCCTACCTAAGTTATATTTCTGTTCTCTCATATAATGTTCCTTTTGCACACACATGTTTTCTATGTAGTAAATACAATGACTTTATACAATGACACACAAAATAAAATCTTTCATCCAGCAACAATTCGTGTGTGTGTGTGCGTGTGCATGTGTGTGCGTGTGTGTGTGTGTGTGTGAGAGAGAGAGAGAGAGAGAGAGAGAGAGAGAGAGAGAGAGAACTTCAATTTTCTTGGAATACCAAAAATAAAAGAAAGAAAGGAATTTAGATTTCCTCTTAGGAAGTCATTTACATAAGGATAGATCTAAACAACAGCACATTAAGAAGTCATAAAAAGTAATAATGATGTTCATATAACGTTTGTTGACATAAAATAAATCCAAAACTAGTAAGGGAAAAAAATGCAGGTTATCCCATGCCATGTAAAATATAAATTCATTTATTTAAAATAATGCATAAGTGCCTAAATATACATAGTTCTCTGGAAAATAACCAAAATGTTAATAGAGAATTAACAGCTTTAAATGATGGGAATATGAATTATTTTGAGTCATGAGGATATTTTATTATTTATCCTTTTCTGTATTGTTCAAAATTCAGCATGAGTATGTATGTGTATTGTATTTTTAAAAACTGTTTTATTTGTATCATCTAAAAGAAACCACAGAATAGAACCCTCCATTCACTTAATTATTTAATATCAATCTGATAACTAAAAAAATATTATTATCTTTTCCAAAACACACAGTAAGAAAGGAAATAAATTGAAGGTAAAGATATGCAAGCCTCTTCTATTCCATTTCACTCAAAACATTTGGAATCCAGATTACATTCTACCTATTAGTTGATGCACTTCCAGAAGAAAACTGCTCATATTTTAGAAATGAATTAACCCTTTGAGAACACTAGTATAGGAAGTATCATGCAAGGATACAGGATGAGCCCATTCCGATGTGATCCACAGAGAAATCCCACATACCCGGGGTAGACAGGGTATGAAACCACACAAGGTCAAGGAATTCTGGCTCTCCCCTTATCTCATCATTAATAACTGGTTATGTTGCCATTCTAACTGGTGCCAAAATTATACACACAAGGCAATTACTTAGAACACCAACAAAGCAGAAGTAAAATAAATCTTGAAAGACTTTGATATAGAATATTACTTTGGATATAAACTTAATACTCATTTACATTCATTCATTCATTCAACAAATATTCATTTGGCACTCTCTGTAGTTCAGGTTGAGTGCTAAGTGCAAGGCTAGAGATGAACAAGACAGTGATATTCCCTGCCATCCTAGAACTTGCAGTTTAATATAGCGACACATTTTCAGCCACATAAATTTCCTCTGGCTGCCACAGAGCAATAGTGATTAAGAATGCTGACTCTGGAGCCAAACTATCCCACCTCACCCTTTTACTGGCTATACAACTTTGGGCAAGTTATTTATCAGTCTTTGCCTCAGTTCCCGCAACTGGGAATGGTAATACCTCTTCTTAGAGTTTTTTTTTTTAATTAATTTATTCTTATTTTTTGAGAAGGAGAGTGTGCATGAATGAGGAGGGAAGGGGCAAAGGGAGAGGGAGAGAGAGAATCCTAAGCAGGCTCCATGCACAGCACAGAGCTCAACATAGGGTTCAACTCAGAACCATGAGATCACGACTTGAACCAAAATCAAGAGTTGGATGCTCAAACAACTGAGCTACCCAGGCACTCCAGAGGATTTTTTTTTTTTAAAGTAAGTTAATAAATGCCTAAAGTGCTTAGAAGAGCCAATACATCCATTAAGCACTATGGGAAAGAATTATACACATAGAATTTTATTAGCTTTTTCATAGAGATACCAGCCTGGATGACAACTAGGTACACAAAAGCACTTAATTTTTCTTTAACAAAATATACTTATTTTCTTTATATTCAAACATTTTTGAGGCAGTTGAAAACCAAGGGTTGAAAAAATAGCGCCATATTTGATATGTGGGTCTATTTGGCAGAAACTCTTTCCCAGATGGATAAGGCTCTCCTTAAGAATCTATCATTGTCTGAAAAGATCTCTTTGTTTACTTATTGTATTTCTCATTTGAAAAAGAAAGAAAGAAAAGTTAAGCCCCAAGAGGACAACTATACTGCCAGTGCCCGAGACAAAGCCTGAAATAAATGGATGCTCAGTGTTTTCTAAATGAATGACAAAAGATTGTGCTCATATCACAAAAATGGGAACCTAATAGAAATTTGAAGTAAGTGTTTTTGACAAGTTTGCAGAGCCAATATCCTCAAATGAAAAGTACTGAACTTGATTTTATATGAAAGTAATCATTAGTTAAAAACAGTGTTGTTCGCCATAGTTGTAGTATCTTAGACACAAAAAGTGAGGGGTTAAAAATAATAAAGAGTGGTATATCTGAGTGGAAGATGTTTTTTCTTATATCAGAGTCCTCTTAGCATTTGTGCTCCATAAAAGTAAACAGTATTTCTGGATCCTTTCCATTCTGGTGCTGTTCGTTAATTTTTTTTTTTGCCATGAAACAAATTAATTCATTTTCTCTTCTTTGAGAGAAAACAAAATCATCAATTTCCCTGTCATTTTGGTTACAGTATTAATTTATATCTATTTCAAAGCTCACATATTAAAAGAAATATGACTTACCACAGGCAGTAAAGTTTTTGTGCTTGAATCAAATCACTAAAAAGACACTTAAAAAAAAAAACTTTTTTACATTTCATAGCCCCAAGATCCTCATTACCTAACCTGCATAACTGTGCCTACAGTTTAATTCCAAAGAAATAACTATCGAATCTTTCAATTATACTCTTTTCTTTTGAAACAAGTTATTTACATTTTTATGGAAATTATTTGCTGTGATTGAAGATTAACAACATAATAGAAGTAGTCACAGCTGTTTTTTCCCCCTGTTATGTTATCTATAGGTGGAAAAATGAGAAGCTTTGATTATGCAAATGAAAACAGAATCTATTATCTCCTTCCTGATCTATGTCCTGATCCTGGAGGGTTTTTAAGCAATGTTAGTTTCCCACATTAGGAATCACAGTCAGTTAACTACTGCTGCTAACCGATGGGGCTATATTTGCAGACTCTATCAGTTTGACCCAGCTTCCAGAGCTTAATGGTCCTCCAGGCTAAAAAAGAAAGCTGATCCATCAGGCTTACATTAGCATAGAATCACACTCGAAGCTTATTGATGTGTGTTCAGCATAACTACCACCCCCAGAACCCAGCTCAGTCCATTATTTTCATTTTATCTCAAGTCATTTGTATGGTTGTCTGCCCCAGTTAAAGCTCCAGCAAGACTGGTACTTAAATGAATTTGTGAGAAAGGAGACAAATGCCCCCTGAACTTTCAGCACTTTGCTATCAAGGCTTGCTAACATAAAATATACTAGTACTCTTAGGTCCACTTAGTGAGCATATCAAGAATAGCCTATTGCAGCGGGGAAAAAAAAGTCACTTAGTACCCTATTAGCCAACAAGGAGTGTAATGATTAAATGATTTTTTTAACTGTAATTTTAAAGCACTGCTCTGATTTCTGCTGAAAGCTATTTATAAAAAATAAATTTCATAACAGCTATGTCTTTGCTGCTTAAATACCTTTCTTTTTTAAAATACAGAACGCACACTAAAATAAATGTTCCCAGTAATAATACATTTCATCACCTAGGGAAATGTTACATTTAATGGTAACAAGAAAAACAACAATCTATAACAACCAGGCATTTAATGTGCACAAAACCCCATAATAAGAAGGGATTTAATGTGTGCATAAACCCTGTAATGGGTTTGTATATAATCAGGCATTTGAGGTATACATAAAATCACTTTAATTGTAAATCTTTAAAATGAAAATAAAGTGCTTCTGTAGCTGTTTTGAATATACAATAACCATTGAAATTCTAAAGCTGGTCTTCAAAACTATTTTTTATGAATTTACATAGTGCTTACAGCTATTATTCCAAGGGAATCTGAAAAGGGTACTGTTCCCAAACCTTTTTTTTTTTTTAGTTTCTAAGAAGGAATCTAAGGGCTACAAAGGTGAAGTGACTAACCCAGATCCCATAGTGAGTTTGTGTAACTAAAACCAAAAAGTTGATGGTGAATTTTCATCTGTCACTTAAAATTCAGCCATACTTTGGCCCACTGTTTGTCTTATTGCCATATGGGAAGTCAAAACCTAATCTGAGAGTCTTTCTATCACAGTTAGTTTTTCCCTTTGTGTCCATCACTACAGCCTTTGGAAACCCCACAGTACTCCAACTGGGGCAAAAAGGAAAAAAACAAACACTTGAAATAATCTATCAAATATTGCTGTAGATGTCTTCATCTGTAACCTCCTTTCATTCATTCCTCTCATCTCCCTCAAAGAGAGATTAGGCAGAGAATGGAAAATTAACTTTTGCAAACTGTTAAAGCACAACACAAAGGCTGGTTTATAGATTTTAAAAAGTTCTGACACTCACAAGATGAATGATCACCTAAAAACTTCTTTTAAAATGTGGTTTTTCAATTCAGAGAAACACCATCAGACTGAACACCATAATCCGCTGAAAGTAGGATTAAATATCATGGTGGACTGGCCAAAAAAAAGAAGCTAATATTTACTGAGTACCTACTTTGTGTCAAACATTATTCCAGTGAAGTCATCGCATTTAATCCTCTGAAATACACCAGAGGATTTGATTACTCCCAATTTACAATCTCAAGAGGTGACTCAGGCACTGGCTAAAGGTCACAAAGCTACCACATCCTCATGCTGGTCTCCAAACCCAGATAAATCTGATCGAAATAGAACATGTTCTTGTTTCTACCCTTGTGCATGCTGTTCCATGCTTTTAAGGGAATCTTGGGGCTCACTGTGACTTTTCAGAGAGATCACGTTATCCTTCAGCAAGTCATGGAGGAACTACCCATCTCAACTTTATCAAAGCTGGAATTTTTGCCCTGAGAAAAGAATTTTCAAGAGGAAAACAATTACTGAGACTTCCTAATCCTTCTTTGGTTTCTTTCCTTATTTACCTCCATTTTCAGAGACTCTTGCACACTTAGTCACTTAAAATATATGACAAGGCAAGCTGACACTCTCAGAAGGAGCTCTTGGCCTTCTTTGGTTTTTGTCTCTTGGCTCGAATGTGATACATTTGCAAAAGGAAAGTCGCTTCCATTTTCAAGTATACAAAAATGCATCTAACCATATATGGTTTTGTTTGTATGTAGAAACATATAACGAAAGTGTATAAACGAAATTGGTTTGTGGTTGCTTCCAAGGGAGGTGAACTGAGCTAATGAAGGGCCAGGAATGGGAAGGAAACTTTCCATACTATATGCTCTTGTGAACTTCGAATCATAGGAGTCCACTATCTACTCAAAACATATCTACCTACATAAAAACATAAGTAAATTGCATTCTACTGTCTTTATAATGAACGTTGATCAGTATGCCTGTAGCTGCAAGCTAAAACAATAATTATCTTATGAATCCTGTACTTTACTAAGCATTTTTGATAGAATTTATTCTAACAATACAGCATAGGAACCTGTTTGTATGAGTTAGAGATAGCATCCCAGACACTAGCTTTGTATAAAACATTCTTAAGCTGGGGAAGAGGAGTCTTAAAATAGGAAAACAGGATAACTCACTACGGAGCTTCGAGAGAAGAGAAACATTTAGCATGAAGATTTCTGTTCTAATTAGAGTCAAGATCACGAAGGCAAGGCCAGGTAGGGTGCCCCAGCCAAAATATATTTTTTTATTAGCTTCCTCTTCCTACCATATTTACCAATAAAGCAAAAAAAAAAAAGGAGGGGGGAGTCATTGGAGGTGATTTCTTTAATTTTCCCCTAGTTCCTTTCTTCCAAGAGAGATGACATGTAGGAAAAGAAAGTTGGCTGTAAACTTTTTCATTCTGAAATCTTTCTGCTTCTCTCATAAGAATGTGCGATTTTTTATATTTAATTTGAGAATTAGAGGGTTAGAGGTTTAAAGAGGTCAAAAAAACCCTAAATACTCTTCTACAGCAAATAAAAAGCTAAATATCCACTAACAAACTATTCTTTACAACTCTGTAGATTCTGGTATTTCTCTTAATAACAGAACTGGAATATTTTCCCAACCCTATAATCAGGATGTGGCCAGTTATATCTAACTTAACACTTATGTTATAAATTTAAGCCCTCCAACACTAGTGAAAATAGTGAACACTTACTTTCACACACATACCACAGAGGTATAAATATTTTTTCATTTAAGTTGCATTTTTTAAGAGTTTAATGTGTACTAGCAATATATTAGGATTCACGTTGATCTTTCATAGAACAAATATTTTAATTACACAAGGCACAATTTAGGTTACAAAGATAGGCAGCATACAGCATGCCCCCTAGTATCATGAAGTTACTGAAAGGGTAGAAGTCATGATTTCAACCTTTTAGAAATCTGACCCCATGCTACTTAATATTTATCATTGATAAATGCCATCAAATCAACCTGAGTTCTCACTTTGATTTTCATTTCTCAGGATAACCTATAACTTTAACCTTTCAATTAAAGACTCAGATCTTTATGAGCATTCCAGCTATAATGGATTTTGAAAATATTTTTTACTTATAAAAATGTAAATATAAATAGAAAATGAATTTTGAAACAACAAAAATAAGAGATCACCTGTATCAACCTTCTAAATTCCAAGCATTGTTCTAAGAACTTTATTTTCGAGAGAGAGCGCGCGCATCCATGCACACAGGCGGACACGCGCATATGTGAGGGAGGGAGGGGCAGAGGGTGAGGGAGACAGAATCCTAAGCAGGCTCCATGCCCAGCATGGAGCTCAAGATCAGGTTTTATCTCACACCTATGAGATCATGACCTGAGCAGAAATCACGAGTCTGGCGCTTAACTGACTGAGCCACCCAGGTACCCCTGTCCTAAAAATTTTTAATGTTTAACTCATTTGATCCTTATGCTAAACCTAGAAGGTAGGTGTGGCTTTTATTATTTTCTAGATAAGGGAAGTAAATTACTTAGGCAAAGTTATACAGCTAGTAAGTGATGAGGCTCAAACCCAGGCAGTAAGGCTCCAGATAAAATATTTCTTAACCACGACAACAATGTTGACCCTCAAGAAACTAGAGTTTAAGAAATTTTCAATGGGTGTGTTTCATTGTGCCATGTCCCAGGAAATTCTTCCATCTGAGATGGGTGATAATTGGGTTGGAAACCTTCTCAGCATCTTGCAAACCACTGCCATATCACATTTGCCTCAAGCCCTTCACGGTGTATCATGGCAACACAGTTTCTTCTTTTCCTGCATAGTTCAGACTTGAAAGTACAGTTTAAAGGGAGAGTGGACAGAAAGGATTAAGCCAGATAATATAAAAAACACTTGCTCGAATCACTGGTGACTTCCTTCCTCCTGCCTGTCTTTAGCACTAAGCCTCCTTCTAAAAAACATTATCCCTAGGCTTGGCTCTGACATCACCAGTCCTGCCTTTGTTTTGCCACTGGTTTTCTCCCCAAGAATAACATCACCAAATGTGACAAATTACTAGTTTTTTTAAATGTTTATTTATTTTAGAGAGAGAGCGAGCACGTGTGAGCTCGCGTGGGCAAGCGCACAAGTGGGGGATGGGCAAAGAGACAGGGAGACATGGAATCCAAAGCAGGCTTCAGGCTACAATGTGGGGCCTGAACCCACGAACCACAAGATCATGACCTGAGCTGATGTCAGATGCTTAACTGACTGAGCCACCCAGGTGCCCCAAGTGTGACAAATTATTTTAATTGAGCACCTGAGTACCGTGGGAGCCTGCTCAAATTATTCTTCAATCAAGAAAGTAAAAATATCCTTCAGGTACTTGGGTTAGTTCCCCAGGTTGCCATAGAGAATCAGGGCCAATATGGTAATGCCCTTCTGCTTCATACAAGGTCATCCGTCTATCCACAAGCAAACCAAGATTTCAAGAGGGTCACTCCACAACAAAATCAGGAGCTCCAAGTTCAGGCTACAAACTGATGGCAGTTGCTAGAAATAAGCTAGATCCTATTCGATGAACAATACCCTCTCCAAGTTTAAATAAAATGTTTACTGAGGTGTATCAATTCTTTCATGTCAGGAAATTCCTTTGATTCACTGATACAATACAATTCTAAATGAGAGTACAGTAGTAACCTAACATGAAAGTCTCTCCAAAACTGCTTGACTTGTACACAGACACATTGCTACATTATGTGTGGGGACAGTATGTCTTTCAAGAGAGAAGTAAAATAGAGAAACAGATGGGAAATGAAAAGATCTACTGGAGGGGCGCCTGGGTGGCTCAGTTGGTTAAGCGTCCAACTTCAGATCAAGTCATGATCTCACAGTCTGTGGGTTCGGGCCCCACATTGGGCTCTGCACTGACAGCTCAGAGCCTGGAGCCTGCTTCAGATTCTGTGTCTCCCTCTCTCTCTCTGCCCCTCCTTTGCTCACACTCTGTCTCTCTCTCAAAAATAAACAAACATTAAAAAAAAAAGTCTATTGGCTAGTAAAGATGATTTGTAGAGTGCCTGGGTGGCTCAGCAGGTTAAACATCCGGCTCTTGGTTTTGGGTCAGGTCATGATCTCACAGTTGATGGGTTTGAACCCCAGGCTCCAGGCCTGATAGCATGGATCCTGTTTGAGATTCTCTCTCCCTCTTTTTCTCTCTGCCATGTCCCCCACTCACACTCTCTCTCAAAAAAAAAAAAAAAAAAAAAAAGATGATTTGCTTTATTTTCCTAATTTCATGCATAGACACTAAGCAAGGCTGGCCCTCAGGCACCAGCCCTTTGGGGACCCAGGGGAGGTGCCCTGGAAGTGTGTAAGGGCAATGAAGACCCATGAATGGAGGTTCCTGGCAATGTATTTAGAAGGGGATGATTCTGACATTTGTAAATTTCTACCACTCCCATAGACACAGGTTCTCTTATAGGATGAACCATAATTGGATAATAGGAGAAGTATTCAATTTATTTACTTAACTCACCCAATTTTTTAATAATGTATTGCTACTTTATTAAGATTACATTTAACACAAATCCTTATTGTTGAACCTAAGGTTTCTATCTTAAAAGCCCCAATATTTGGCTGCACTTAGAAAAAACAGCCATTAAATTTCTCAGACAAGTTTTGCTATAAACAGGGGGAAAAATGAAATAATTTACTGTGATTTACTCTATTATTTTTATGAGTTTTTAAATATACTTATTTTATTTAAGAAGTGCAAAACATCTCCAACTTTTCTAAGGTTGCCAAAATCTAAGGTGACCATCCTTAAAAGAATTTCTCCAACATATAGGGTCAGGTAGATATTTTCCTTCTTTCCTGACATGCTATTCTAATTCTTAATTCCATTAAGACAACACTGCCTCAAGCTTTATGTCCATTTCCAAAGACTCCCTTATTTCTAAAAAGCTACTTCTTTTAAACTCCGAAAGATTAGAAAGCAGCATTGAAAAACACATCGTACGGTCACTCTTAAAGTCATTTTACTAGACTGAATATTTCACCCATGGCAGAGGAAAAAAAAAAAAAGAGGAAATGTGAGTTTAAACTGAGGACCTAGAGATGATGTCTAAGTAATTCATTAAAATATGCATTAAAAGCTGATTCCACACTCTAACAGTGGTATCAGTCCCCCAGAATGGACAAATTTACCTTCAATAAAAATGTGTGCTTTATAAACTACATGATACAAATTTCCTTAAACTAAATGGAATCCACGCTCTATCCTAAAGATGACAAAAATTATCCCACTAGCTGAATTTCATTGCCAAGCTGTCAACTTGAATTTCTTCTGTTTAAAAATAGCTGTTCATTACGTTTGGTAATGGGCTGTCAAAGCGGTATACCACTGAACCTGTATCATACATCGAAGCAATTGGGCAATGTGCATTACTATGTTTAGATTACTTGCATTCCTTACGAGACCCCTGGGCTAATTTTAAATGAGATGGTTCACTTGAACTAAATCAAAATCTATTTTATTTCACCTTAAAGCCAATACCTATTTTCCATTTATGACTCACTAGTGCAATCAGGTAAGACAAAAACCTCATTGAGTATAAGTAAACATGTACATACGTGTGTTTAGGGGCTTGTATGTGGTTTTGCTCCCTGTAGTCATATCTATTTTTAATAATAGATGATTGAATTACAGCACCGGGCACACCAAATGAGATAATATTGCCAACATGTGAGCAAACATGTCGCCTCCATGAATACACAATAGGCTGCTAACTGGAAGCATTACTCCTAAAGCATATAGTTTTTGATATTTTCGCATAGAGAATCAATTAGACATCTTTTAAACTAGTTAATGAATAATAACTCACCATATAATTTGGTGTGGGATATTGTGAACAACTCTAAAAAAGCACATAAAATCCACAGCTGGACCATTCTTCCACAGCATGATATCATAACCCCAAAGGCACGCGAGCACAGCTCCGGGGTATCAAATAGATGGCCACTCTACTGGCCACAAACGACTTGTAAATACGTCTAATGAATGCAAGGCCCAGGTTAATATATCTTTTTATTTTTTTATTTTCACGTCTTTATTTTCCTTAATACACAGAAGCTACGGGTAGAGTCATGAGAGAAGAGTTGATAATTATCCTGACATTGAAAAAATAAATCTTACTTTTAAAAAATCATCTCCAGATTCCAACCTTAAAATACCAAAGGTATAATGATTTGCAAACTCTTAGACTCCCATTGTTGGGGAAGGTAAAACAAAGGTCACTATCTAGGCAGGATTAAATTCTGTAACCCAAATCTGCCAAATACATATATATTTTTAACGCAGGAACAAAAATGTTTCTTTGTTTAAAAAAAAGTATGTTTTAGAAAAGGGGGTAGGCGTACACACATTACATTTCAACGTAGCTTCTGTGAGCCACCAATACATCAGGCACACGTTTGGTTACCAGTTGAATAAAAACAGTATGAAAAACACCCAAAAGACGCAGTTATTGTATTTATTTACTTTAAGGACAAAATATTCTGCCTACAATCTGAGATAATCAGAACTATGCCTGCTTAGAAGGCTGATAAACATGATTTATTGACATGAATGCTCTTCACACTCCAAGATATAGTGGAAATAAGAAAATGTATTCTATTTTAAACTAACTCAGGTCCTCATACACATCCACATGTTATTCCTAAAGCTCTCCAAACATTTCATTTCATCATGGCCCCTTAAACAACATGGAAGATGATTCTGGCTAAAAATCCATTTTTGATGTAACTTCCCTACTTCAGTTAAAAATGCCTAAAATGGCTTTTTCAATAGTGAACAGATTTACAATTAAGAATCAGTTTTGTGGGATGAGCACTGGGGGTTATATGTAGGGAATGAATCACTGGACTCTAGTCCTGAAATCATCATTGCGCATATATACTAAAACTTGGATGTAAATTAAAAAAGAGAAAAAAATCAATTTTGTGTTCTGCTAACTGGTCAAATATGTGATAATGCCAACACATAAAATGATATTGGGTCTGCAATGTTTTGCTTAAATATGAGAAAACTACAATATTTATATTCTTTTTCAAAAATGAAGTAAGTTATTTTGGCCATTTGGCTATGACATTCAGTCAAAATAGAAAACTCCTCTCCGAAACTTTATTATGAAAAGTTTTGAATATATAGCAAAAATTAAAAATTTTTATAGATAAGACCCATATGCCTATCACCTAGAAACTATCATTAATATTTTACTCTGTGTGTATTATTACAGATCCATCTATCTGAAAGAGTAATTTTTAATGAAAGATAAACATGTTACATAAAAATAAAATAAAGAGTAACCAAAAGTGCAATGCTTTCCTGAATAATGAACTTATGAGGTTAATAGTTACTGCTTTTGATTGCAGCTAGATTCTCATAAATTGTCAGCTCCATTTTATAAACTATGATATCATCTGGTCTTAAGAAAAGGCAAACATGGTCTACGGTCACTAAATTCCGTATCTAAATTCTACAATAGACTCTGATTGTTGTATCTTAATATGGAGGGCAAAATATGACAGTAATGGTGGAACACATTTCATCACTCAGGAAGAAAAAATCATGTCAGTTTGGTTTTGAATTACAAACCATGAATTAGGATAATGCCTTTTTTTCTAATCATCAGTGTATCAGAAACTAGAACTATTCTAAAATTTAACATTATGTCTATAAAATATGTGTATGTTATGAAAAACAACTCTCCTACTTCAAATCTCTACTTTGACAAAAGAATATACCATCCATGGTACTCTCTCTAGTAACCAAATGTGTTTCTGTTACTACAATAAAATTATATTTTTATTAACATCTAAAATTCTATCAGATTTAGGGATTTCCCTGTGCTTTTTGCTTATTTTATTTAGGTGGGAAAGGAGTTTTAAAATTTGAGTCACAAACAAGAATACCAGCTCAGCTTCTAACTTTCATTTTCTCAGAGGAACATGGCAAAGAATGTGCAATACTGTTTCCTCCAAGCCTTTCATTGGGCACTTCCTGCAAAACTTCAACAGGTCAGAGAGCACAGGGATTGAAAAGCAATACGTAAAGCACATTTTTAATGCTCAAATAATCTTTTATACATTAAAGACTTAAGTGGGAGAAAGCTTCCTAAATCTCAAAGGCCACTATTATTTAAATAATTTATAACCAGTATTACTAAAACTTGTACACTGATTTTTGTCTTATGGAAATATTTTTCATACCCCATATTATTCTGACTCCACACAGGTATAGTGAATTGCACTATTTATTTCTCCTTCTTTCAAATGATTAAAAAAAAAAGTGTACGCTAATTAAAAGTGAATACGCTTTTTAATATCTTTTTTCCGAAGTTGAAAATGACTTTAATTTGAATATTTGGTTGTGAAACTATACCTGAACATACGAATGGGTAAAAATGTATCTAAAAATATGTTAGTGTACACAAGAAATTCTTAATCACCATAAACTATGTTTAAGCAAGTCTGGAATGGTTCATACCGCCTTTTAACGTTTTTATTTGTTGATGAACCAACAATGTTTGGCATAATTAACGCTAAGATCTTCAAAACTCAATGGCTGAAAATAATTGCTTCTCTTTTCTTTCCTGAGCACTCTGAAGCCCAACCTAAAGATTTAGAGCTGACTGGACAAATATAAAGGATGTCAAAAACAGTGACCGCTGACAGGCCATTCAAGGCACATGGAAGAGAGTTCAGGCTTGAATGCTTCTAAACTGCTCATTGGTCAGATCAGCTATCAGTGAGGCGCAGTGTAAGTCAGCGTTATTCACTGAGCCTGCTATGACCTTAAAATCATTGCTCCTGGAGTATGTTCATCCACCAATTAGTTTATATGCTCACTAGAAATCCACTGCTCAGTAAATGCACCGGTCTCTCATTCCACAGTGTTGATGAAGTGTGTGTGATGGCTTTCTCTGCACAACTTGACCCCAAAACCTGACCCATCTCAAGCCGAAGCATTCAAGTCACTTGAGCACCCCTTGGTTATCGTGGATTTTGATACTTTACTTAAAAACTACCACAGTGTAACTCATTGGACAAACACAAATGTTATGGGGGCTATGAAATGCCATATGCAGAACAAACTAAAAGTCGGAACTGAATTTTCCAGTTGTAGTCACAAAGTGTTAAGTCGAACACACCCTAATACTTTTGATAGGAACGTCCTTGCTGTTTTTAAACAAGAATAATTAGCCCAGCTCTGCCAAATCCTACCTTTTCTAAAATTTTGAAAATACTCATTTTCAGGGAGGATAAAATCCAATGAATAAAAGGAGACATATTTGAAAAATACTTTTAAGATGATAAGACATGATAAAAGATTGGATCTAAAAATTAGAAAAAAGAGCAAACACCCCCAACAAGCAAAACTAGTTGTTAGTTAACCTTCTAATTTCTGTATAAGTCTAATTACATGAAATAGAAGTTGGGGTTTTGATTTTTTACTTTGCTTTTCTGTTTGGAGTGTAATTGTAACTACTGTATTGTAAATGATGGAAAATAATTGCATATGTTAAAAAAATTGTATTATATTAAAAAATTTTTAAAAAAATAAAATGTAACTATTGGATGAGCAAAAAAAATGGTGAAATTTAAACTATGTTGTCTAAAACATTTTCAAAATAAAAATACTACTAATATATGTTAAAATAATAAAAATAAATAAAATTAGAAAAAAGAAAAAGAAAAAAATCTCCAAGTTTTCTAAATATCAACATACAAAAACTGAGAGTACAGCAGAAATTAGATATTTAAGAGGGGACAAGGGGTGGGTAACACACGTAAAAATGTCATGAACATAATTATAAACATTTAAACAAAAGATCCGGGCTGGGAGTTCTATCAGCAAAGAGATTGTTACTTGAATGAAATGCACGGGTTTATTTTCAAATAACTTAACGACAGAGCTTCGGGACAAAACTGTCTTGATTCTTCCCCTCAGGTTCCCACGGATAGGAAAATGCTTCCCTATTCTTTCCACAAAGGAAGCAAGAAACTAAGGGGTCAGCCTTGAACTCACTTCCAATCTGCTTCTTGGAAAATGATCCAATTGAGGTGTTTGGTCTTTTTTCTCTTAGCAACTTTACTTAGATATAATTTATGGGTCACAAAATTTCATCCACTTAAAGTATTCAACTCAAAGGTTTATCATGAATACATGATTTACAGAGTTGTTCGACTGTTGCCACAATCAATTTTAGAACATTTTCATGACTCCAAGAAGAAATCCTGTATTGTTTAGCATTCATTCCCTGGTCCCCTGTTGGCAACAACTCCTAATTTACTTTCTGTCTCTATAGATTTACCTGTTCTGCATAGTTCATACAAATGGTATCATGTAATATGTGGGCTTTTATGACTTGCTTCTTACACACAGCAAAAGGTTTTCAAAGTTCACTCACATTGTACCATGTATCAGTAATTTGCTCCCTTTATTGTTGCAAAATATTCACTTAATATTTATGCTACATTTTGTTTATACATATACACCTGAGTCTTAGGGTGGCTCAACTGGTTAAGCATCAGACTTCAGCTCAGGTCATGATCTCACTGCTTAGGAGTTTGAGCTGCACGTTGACAGTTCTGAGCCAGGAGCCTGCTTTGGATTCTGTCTCCATCTCTTTTTGCCCCTTCTCCACTCACACACTCTTTCTCTCTCAAAAATAAATAAACATTAAAAACATTTATAAAAACAATTGGGTCTTAAAGCAATAAAATAATGACTAAGAACAATAGTTTATAACATATGCTTATAGATAATCACTAGTGAAAAATCACCTTACAGATGTGAATTATATGTCATGTTAGTGATTTGCACATTCTCAGTTGGGTGAAGTTGATTGACTTGTGGAATTAGAAACATCAATTAATAAGATACAAACCATAAACCTGCTAAACTTCAATAACACCAAGGATTAATCGCTCTGAAAAGTTGATGAAAATATTCAGAGAGTAATATTTAATTACTTAAATTAAATATAGGCATCCTCCATGATCCAGCAATCCTACTGAGTATAGAGCCCCAAGAAATTTCACACGGCATTATTGATTGCGGTAGAGAATTGCAGGCAATCTAGGGGAGTGGATAGGCAAAATGTGGTGGATGCTTACCATGAAATACCATGTATTTATCAGAGGCAACAAGCTGGACGAATATGCAGCAATGAGGATAAACCTTGTAATATAACATTAAATGAATATAATTAAGAAACAATACAATCTCTAGCATAATACCCTTTATATAAATTCAAAACACACAACCCAATCAACGGAATGCATCTTATAAGAATACACTGAAACAAACATGAATAGAAAAAAGAAAGTGGCCACACAGAACCCAGGATGACACTGTGTCACAAACTGAAAAGTCTAACTTACTCAACACTTTACATCTAGGGTTACAGTAAAAAAGATTTTGGTATTATTTGTCAAAAAATATTTGCTGTCCCTACCTGGTAAAAATTATACTTTTCCACCCTACAGAAAATAAGCTTGGCTACATAAGTTGCTCTAAGCAATAAGATGTGAAAACAAGTATTTGCGCTCCAGCACGGCATGCATTATGTCTCTTTCCCAGCTCCAACGATTATTCCAGAATTTGTTTCATCATCCTGGGTCCCAGATGGAAGGCAATATGGACCAGAGACACAATAAGCTCAAGATAAACATGCACACAAAAGGAACTCTGCTGTTATAAGCCACTGAAGTTAGGGGGGAGCCTATGTGTTATTCCAGCACAACCCATTCCATTCCATTCTGACTGATACGTTCACATACATCTACATGATCATTACATCTCCTCCAAGCTTATTTATCCAAAACCACTACATTGTGCTGATGTTATGGATATGGGCTAGGGGGAGATAGAAATACAGCCCTTACCTCTAGAGATTTTATAAAAGAGGTAAAATAAGACGAGAAGAAGAGGAATCAATTACTCTAGTGAAAAGCACACTCGAAGCTAAATTATAAAATGTGGGTTTTAATCCGACTCTTCCCATGTATTATTCACATGCCTTAAGCCAAATCTCTTAACCTCTCTGAATCTCAGTTTCCTTATCTAAAAATTAAAGAAGGGTGTACTCTAAGCTCCAAGGTTTTTCTAATTCTGAGATCCCATGTTTCTGTAATGAACTTTACACGAATGTAAATTAAAGTTCTTTACTCTTGTCTTAAATGGTATGCCATACCAAAGTTTTATTCACTTACCAGGAACATGAGTTACATTAAAGAAAGAACATTTGGGTAACCAAGTATAGACATTGCCTCATAAATGCTAAAACGGAAAAGAAATAAGCAAAGGCCCAGATGTGGGAATTATTATATGCATGACGATAAAAGTAAAGACTCAGGTATGGCCATAATTCCTTGAGTTATAATGAGGAATAGCAGAAGATACGCTTTAGGGCAGAGACTGATTGATGAAAGGCCTTGATCTGGACCAAAAGCATGCAGGGTACACGAGGGGTGGAAAACAAAGGTGAAAGGAGGCCACTGGGTCTGAACATAGGTTGTTGAAGTAAATAAGAATATAAAGGAGAGAACAAATCCAGGAGACGCTGAGAATAAATCACCACTGAACCTGACATAATTGACATTCAAAAAATATTTGTTGATTAGATACAGATCCTGCAACTTTCAACTAAGAAATTTTAGGGGCGCCTGGATGGCTCAGGTGGTTAAGCATTGGACGCTTGGTTTCAGCTCAGGTCATGATCTCTCAGTTAATAAGTTTGAGCCCTACATCGGGCCCTGCACTGGCAGTTTGGGATTCTCTGTCTCCTTCTCTCCATGCCCCTCCCCTGCTTATTCTCTTTCTCAAAAATAAACATTTTTTTTTAAAAAAGAATGTTACTTTTCCCAAATATTTCCATACCAAACACAAAGACCAATTTATTGATGAATCATATTACTAAGACCCTCCCTCTTTCAGTAAACATCACCTCCCATAAGATTAAGATCCCAAGTAAATCATTTCAGGGTTTTTCTACCACCAAAGAACAGAATGTGTGAGAAACAAGCTATTAAACGCCTCATGTGCCTTATCATGCCCGCCTGCCAATGTCTCACACCGTCCTCAACCCCATAACTATCATGCTAGCTACACACCATGCTTAGCAGCCTCTTGATACACTTATATGTACAGCTTCTTGTGGATAAAGGAGAAGTTTTGCTTACAGGAAAAGAAATCTATGCATATTAAGCTCTTATTCACAGTTCAGCAAATGAATTCTTACCTCAAATTTACATATAATAATGGGTGATCTGTTATCAATTCTTTCTTTAGTCTCTTTATCATCATCCAGATATCTCTTGGTTTAGGGTTAGTCATGTTTCGGTCAGTCTACTCTTGCCATGAGGATATGTTCTTCTCTGCCTCTAGCCATTTAGAATGATTTCTCTCATTCCTAACATACATAGGCTTTGTTTGGAAAATTTTACATTTGATAATCATCAGTTTAGCATTTAAGATTTTTTGTTTTGTTTGTTTTAGGTCAAATAGTGAGTCTGGCCCAATGGCTATTTGGTCACATGGAGGGCAAGGGATGTCTTTCTCAGAGAGATTACAAAAGTTCTACAAAACAACACAAGTTATAGGAGTGAGAGAGGATTCAAAGTATCCCAATACTTCCAAAAGTAAAGAAATCAGTGAATGGGACTAAAAACATAGCCTTAATTCTAATCAGCATCTTTAAATTCAGAGTAGTATTTGACCCATAATAGTACTCTACATATTTTACCTTTACCTTCGTGGGGGAGAAATTATTATTTTGGTTGTTGTTACTGTTATTACTATTATTATTGGGCAAGAAAACATAGGGGTTAAAAGATCCTCTAAGTCAAACCTTCAGAGATAACTGCGGGACCACCTGACATCTTGATTTACCTTCTGAGACCCTTGGCCACACAGTTTAGCTCTCTTTAATTACTAAACCCCAAAATTTGTGAGATAATACATTTTTACTTTTGTTTTAAGCCACTAAGTTTTGAGGTAATTTGTTATGCAGCATCAGCTAACTAATACACTCCACCCCACAATGTACCTTTCTCTCTCATTGGCCAAAATATGTCACAAGGTCACCCACCCGAGGGAGTCCTGATAGTATTTTCAATGGGCACATTCCTGCCCTAAAATAAAAATAAGTTCCAAGGGTATCTGGGTGGCTCAATTGGCTAAGCATCCGACTCTAGATTTTATAATGATCTTACTGTTCAAGAGCTTGAGCCCCTCACTGGGCTCTGCACTGACAGTGTGGAGCCTGTTTGAGATTCTCTCCCTCTCTCTGGCATTCTTCCACTCTCCTCTTGCTCTCTCAAAATAAATAAATAAACTTTAAAAAATCCTTTAAAAAAATCAAAGTTCTGGCTCTGTTATTGAGAAAGAAAGGAAAGGCCATGGACAACAGGCAGGCAGCTGCTCACCTTCTACTTCAATTCAGCCTTCTCCAGGAAGAAAAGTAGTCTTCAGAAAGGAAGGGACAGATATACAACATAAAAAAGAAAACACAAGCTACACTAAGTGAGGAAACAATAGATTACCTGGGAGCTGCTTTAAGAGGGTTTGAAGCTCCAGAAAAAGCAATCTCTATTTCACCATACTAACTAAATTTAAAACCAGTATCTATAATCTGCTGTCAGGAATCACACTAAGAAATCATGACAAATGACTGAAAAGAAGGAAACAGGAATATGGAAATGCTGTTTTGATTTTCTGGGAAAGATAAATAAGTACACTTAAAAAACATGAACAGTCATTTGACATCCATGATAAAATTCTGTAACTGACTTAACTAAGTAGTTTATACATGTTTAGAAAATGATGTCATGTTCAAGAATAGACCAAAAAACAGGCTAAGAACAAGTATGAGGAGTGTCAGGATGCGCTTTCCTGCCCCTAATCTTGCCCTTGACTTTTCAATATTTTTAGCAGTAACTTAAGACTTAAAAGGGATGCCTATCAAATGCTCATGTGACACATCTAGGAATGATACATATAATAACAGAATCAAAATTTTAAATGATCTTGACAGCTTACAATACTGTCATTCATACATCCAACAATTTTAAGAAGTTATTTCATGGATTTAATTTTCATCGTCTCAAAAAAGATATGAAATTTGTCGGGACAGGATTGAATCACACATTTCTTTTGAAACCTCCTATGGTATCCATCACAGTGTTGGGAACACAGAAGGTATTTCATTAATGTTTAGAGACTTGAGTTGAACTGCACCAACTACGCATGTAGAAAGTTTAGAATGAATCTGTCATCTGGGCAACATAATATCCTCTTGCTTTTCCCTCATTTCAAGGCGTTTTTCTGCTTCACAAAGACCTCTTCAAAATCGAATTTTTCCAGCATACCCTTCCTGAGCTGCCTTCAGTCCTTTAAAGAAAGACTGCATTGGAAAAAACTTTGGAGGCTACTTCAAAGCCTTGTCACTTTTTTCTTTCTTTATTTTTTGTTTCAGTATTATACCCAGTCTGCGCCATTAGAGTTTAAGCTCACGAGGCTGCTCCCACAGTGTTTTACAGCCTTTCCCATACATAGGAAGTGAGAATAGATGCACACCCCCTTTGCAGAGCAGCACAACATAACATTTTCTTGTTACAATTCAATATCATTGCAGCAAGATAAGCACACCCCATAGTCTCCTTTAACAGACATGAAGAAGTCAAGCTCTATTGTTCAATGTCACAGCCAGCCAGCCCTGCATGATCAACCTTTATTCTTTTCTGGCTTCATTATGAGGATGATGCCTTTCAACTGTGGTGACTAAATCTGTTAAACTACAAAGCAAGAAATTTATAGAACCTTTATACGAGTAATACTGAACAGCTTAAATGTAAAACCTACAATTAAATTCCAAAACTAAGCACTTCACCCCCAAGAAAATGCTAAGTAGTTCTTCAGCAACATTCCTGATTTACATACCCCCAAGATGACAGCAGTTATAACATAGATGCTGCAGCGATATTAATAGTAATTTTTTCAAGTAATGTTCAATATAAAACATGGTAATATTAACCCATGCGTTACAAAACTAATAAATTGCCCCCTGGCATACCAGGGACAGGAACTATGCTTTTTCATTTTCGAAAAGCTTCCTTTTGTCAGATGAAAAGCCCCAAGAGTAAAATATTTCAGTATAGTTCTGTGATAACAATGGATATGCCATTAGATTACCATACAAGTGAATAAAGCACCAAATGATAGCGAACATTTTTTCACACTTTAGATTTTGATGGGAAATGAGTCTAATTATTTATTCATAGACTTTTCCTCTAAGGAATTCGAGGCACTATATTTTAGATCTTCAAACACACATTTCCTAAGCTCTAAAATCTACCAGGTAGGACAGAAGAGCATGTGGCAGGGAAGAAGATAAAGAAAAGCAGCACAAAAGAAAAGGTAGTTGGAAGAACTCAGTCATGTCTCAAACTTGAGGTGGTAGATTTTACTCATTCTTCTCTTCTTTCAGTCATTCAAACATTTATTGAGCATCTATTATAAGTCAGGGTCTGTGCTACATGTTAAGGATATAATCCCCCCCCGCCCCCGCTGCAGAAGCTCTCCAGAGGGAGGACACACATACACAGCAATAATTACTATATGCGCCAAGTCCTTTAACAGAAGGATAAAATAAGTACTGTGGGGGTACAAGGGAAGGAACCCCTGGCCTGAAGGATTTGGAAAGGCTCTATCTAACAAGTGGGCAGCATTTCAACTGCACCTAGAAAAGAGTAGTAAAAGTCTGTCAGAAAACTGAGAAGAGAATCTTCAAGGCAGAGGGTAATATCACATTGAAACACAGGCTGTCGTCAAAAAGGTTGACCTGCTCAGGGAGTGCTGAGAAATACAACATGGCCTGTAGGCAAGAGATGACACTTCGTGCCTAGAAATCACAGGCTTCAACCTTATACTAGGAATAGACTATAAAGACACCATAATCATGAAAACCTTGGCACTAGATTAATCAAAGAAAAGTGAACAGATCTAAACTACACACATATATATATAGTTATACATTATATTAAAAGGCACGATTTTTATTACATATATATTTATGGGGTATATATGTTATATATAGGTTATATATGCATATGTCCTATATAGTTTTGTTATGTACATATTTATTTTATATACATAGACCCAAGGAAGTTATATATATGTATGTGTATATATATACACATACGTGTATATATATACACATACATATATATAAACACACATACGTAACAAATATATACATTTATATATATACACACACATGTATACATACAGCTCTATGGGAATTATCACCTATGCTATTGGGCTTCTGATCTACGCTCTGCTAGCACCACTGACGCTATTGCAAGGCAGCTGGGAGAGCTGGGTCACATACACCTTATCCCTCGTTCAGCTCATCGACACAACTCCTTTTTTTTTTTTTAATTTGTTTATGTTTATTTATTATCGAGACAGAGAGAAACAGAACATGAGCAGGGGAAGGGGCAGAGAGAGAGGGAGACACGGAATCCAAAGACAGGCTCCAGGCTCTGAGCTGTCAGCACAGAGCCTGACACAGGGCTCAAACCCACAAACATAAGATCATGACCTGAACTGAAGTCAGATGCCCACAGACTAAGCCACCCAAGCGCCCCTCAAGACTTTTCTATTTGCAAGCTTGATGATACAGACTGAGGATTAAGACCTCATTTGTCATCATTGGGATTTAGATCGGATCTTATCACCCACAACACTGATTTAAGTAAATTATTAGTCATAATTTAAAGGCCAAAGAATTCTGATCCTGAAAACTCATGATACAGAGAAAGAGTAGCCCCTTATTTTCCAGCAAGTCAACTCAAAAGGCCTGAACCTCAAGTATCCAGAAATCTCAGATTGAAAAAGAGACTTAAATATAAACATATAAAGAGTCACAACACAAGGAAAATGTTCTGATATGTAACAGGGAGCAAATAAGCAAGGGAAAAAATTCTAACAAAGTAGAACCAAAGCAGAATTTCAAAGGAGAAAACATAACCTTATAGATGAATCCCTGAGGTGCTGACCAGGTAAGCACAAAGTATAATGCTAAATTCAACTCATGACGTGGAATTCAAAATAGTGGAAGGGCCAAGACTAATGTAACATAGGCCATTTTGAGAATACAATGAGTGTAAGCTAAAAGATTTATACAGAATCCTGACTGCCCCAAGCCAAAGAGAAATTCTGTGGAAAATAATGCCAAGATATTCAAAATGGATGAGAAAAAATCAGAGAACAAAGATTCTATGATTAGAATCAACACAAATAGTATAGAATTGTCAGAATGTGCGATTCTTCTGTGAAAAATGAATGTCTTAGAAGCAGTGTTGCTTACTAGATCTTTCTTACAGAAATATATGACCCCTGCCCAACATAGTAGTCATTAGCCAAATAATGATATTGAGCAAATGAAATGTGGCTAGTGGACTGAGGAAATGAATTTTTAATATAAATTTTTTTAATTTTAATTAAGCTTAATTTTAAAAAGTCATGGGGTTATGGCTACCACATTGGACAGTGCAACTTAAGACTTAAAAAGTTTGGGGACACCTGTGTGGCTCAGTGTGTTAACTCATCCAACTCTTGATTTCAGCTCAGGTCACGGTCTCACAGTTCATGAGTCCGAGTCCCACACTTGGGCTCTGTGCTGACAGTGCAAAGCCTGTTGGGATTCTTTCTCTCTCTCCCTCTTTCTCTCTGCCCCTCCCACTCATTCTCATTCTCATTCTCTCTCTCTCTCAAAATAAACAAATAAGCTTAAAAAAAAAAAAAAGACTTAAAGGAGTCTGTTAGGCCACCTGGCTTGCTTAGCTGGTGGAGCATGCAACACTTGATCTCAGAGTCATGAGTTCAAGCCCCACAAGGGGCGGAAAGATTACTTCAAAAAAAAAAAAAAGTTCTGTTATAGATGTAACAGTGGACTAAGTACATACTTTGAAATCAGACCAGGGTTTCAGATCCCAGCATTGATATTTACTAGCATTATATCCTGGGGTAATCCGAATGTCAGGTTCTTTAATTCCAAAAAATGAGAATAATCCTGTATTTTCTATTACTGCTACCAACACCCTCTCTTTCAATGAGATCTTCCCTGAGATCCTTAGGTAGTTTAGAAAAGGATACAACAGTCTAGCTTTCAGAATCTTAAGATTCCTTAAGGAAATCAGAAGGCTACAACACCCTAAGCCCTAGCTGAAATCAGTACACTTTGATAAGACCTATATTAAGTCAAAAAACCTTTTCCATTCCCTCCCACATCAGCACCTTCACCTCCAACCAGCCCCCAACCTGTACCATAAGAAGCTTGAACGTGCCAATGGGAACTTTGCCTCCAATGAAAATATGTTTATTTCAGGGTTTTTATTCAGTAACTTTGTTGTCGCCTCCTGACATCTCCTAACCCACAGTATTTAGGAAGATCGGAAAAGTTTTCAGATGAACCCAAATATACCCAGTATACTGACATCTCTTAAATCCAGACCAGCAGTGAGGGGAAACAACTAGAACCCATTCTACCAAGAAGTTTTTCTGTGAAAAGGAACCAAAAAGGAGGCGGGTGACAGGGGACTAGAACAGTAGCTAGGATGGAAATCAGGTCAAGAGGAATTACTTTTAAGAAGGGAGGTATGATGGCATGTTTGTTAGCTGATGAGACTGATTCTATGGAGAAGAAGGATGTGGAAGAGAGAAGATTAACTGCAGGATAAAGTCCTCGGAATGGTAAAAGGAGAAAGATCTAGGTACACATGAAATAATGTACTACAGTAAACGGTGCCCCAAAATTAGAGTTCTTAATTTTTTGATGACAGCTGGCGGTGGTTTCAATCTGAGGCTTCAAAAAGCGGTTGAGAGAAAAAGATGGTGGCTTCAAGAAAAAGAACTCAGGGACGGCTGGGTGGCTCAGTTGGTTAAGCCTCCAGTCATGATCTCATGGTCCTGGGTTTGAGTCCTGCATCCGAGAGCCTGGAGCCTGCTTCCAATTCTGGTCTCCCTCTCTCTCTTTGCCCCTCCCCGCTCATGCTCTGTTTCTCTCTGTCTCAAAAATAAATAAAAAGCATTAAGAAATTTTATTTAAAAAAAAGAAAATGAAGCCAATTGGGTCAAACAAGAATACCTTTAACTATAGTTGTTTATTCAACCCCCAATCTCTTTGCCCAAGAGTTATCAGTCCAATGGAAAACAGTTATAACTTTAAAACAATCTGGTGAGTGAAATGATAGAAGGCTGCAATAGAACATTGTGAGGTTACAAAAACAAGGCCACTAACCAAGTTCAGGGAGGCACTGAGGGGATGCTGTTCAGTCTTCCTAGAAGGAGTAGTGTCTGATCTGAGTTAGACAGGAGGTTTGGGGATGGGGAGAAATAAGAAATAATCTTTTATAAGGGCAACAAATGAGGCAAAAAAAATTGCATCTGAGTAAAGTTTAGTGTCGCAAAAGTATAAAGTATAAAGCTAGAAATGTAAGAATAAAATTGAAGACACAGGTAACGTACATACCTTTAAGGATCTTTATACCATATTAAAAACCGAACTTTATGTCACAGTGTTTCTTAAACACAATTATTATTTTTTAAAAAAACTTTAAAAGATTTGAGGGGCCTCTGGGTAACTCAGTCACTTAAGCATCTGACTTCGGCCCAGGTCATGATCTCATGGTTTGTGAGTTCAAGCCCTGTGTCGGGTTCTGTGCTGACCGCTCAACCCACAAACTGCAAGATCATGACCTGAGCCAAAGTTGTAGCTCAACCAACTGAGCCACCCAGGCACCCCAACACGTACAATTCTAATCAGTTGAGGAGCTATTCTAAACTCAGAAACTTTTGTTTCATTTTGTTTTGTTGTGTGTATTCCTAAGATTGGTCATAGAATCACCTGGACATAGTTTCAGGTTTTTACAGTCTCCGTTTGTGACTGTAATGTCCTCCTTTCAGTTCTGTTCTGTTCAAATGGGGACTGTTGCACTAAAGGTCAAAACATTTTTTTTTAATGCGTAGTTTTCTTTCATTTAAGAGCATGGGTTTGGTGTCATATTGTCCATGATCAAATTATGCCTCTGTAACTTACTAGTTGTGTTATTGCAAACAAATTACTCAACCATCTAAACCTCCTTTGCACCCCTTTTTTTAACGTTTATTTATTTTTCAGAGACAGAGAGAGAGACAGAGTGTGAGTGGGGGAGGGGCAGAGAGAGAGGGAGACACAGAATCAGAAACAGGCTCCAGGCTTTGCACTGTCAGCACAGAGCCCGACACAGGGCTTGAACCCACGAACCGTGAGATCATGACCTGAGCTGAAGTTGAACGCTTAACAGACTGAGCCACCCAGATGCGCCAACCTGAGTTTGTTCTTAAAGTGGCTGTGAGGACAGAATGAGATCATGAACACAAAGCACTTGGGGCAGAACCTGGTGCACAGCAAGTGCTCAGTAAACATCATTTGAAAATCCCCTCTACGTCAGAGCTTGGCAGAGTGGTTCAGTGATTGAACTACTCAAATCATTTAACATCCCTGCTACTGCAAGACTGTATGTTTGGTCGACTGGATATTACTTTTTTAAAAAGGAAGGGTGATTTATAACAGCCAGATTATGGAAGCAGCCAAAGTGTCCATCAATTGATGAGTGTATATATATATATACAATGGAATATTTACTCAGCCATAAAAAAAGAATGAAATCTTGCCATTTGCAACGATGTGGATGAAGCTGGACAGTATAACGCTATGCAAAGTAAGTCAGTCAGAGAAAGACAAACACTGTTTGATTTCACTTGTATGTGGAATTTAAGAAACAAAACAAATGAACAAAAGGGGGAAAAAGAGAGACACAACCAAGAAACAGACTCTTAGCTACAGAGAACAAACTGATGGCTCCCAGGGGGAGGTGGGTGCGGGATAAAATAGGTAACGGGGATTGAAGGATATACTTATTGTAATGACCACTGGGTACCGTAAAGAATTGCTGATTCGCTGTATTATATGTCTGAAACTAATATAACACTATGTTAATTATACTAGAGTTAAAATACAAAACAATAAAAATTTTTAAAAATAAAAAGGAAGGGCAAATAGGAACCAAAAGCCTGCCTCACCACCTAAATCATGACTCAAAATTCTTGTCTCTATAATGTGATACTATACATTATATACATACATGTGTGGGTGTGTGGGCGTCTTTTGTAAAGTCATTTAGGAGGATCTGTGGGACTGGTTTTGTCCTGGCAGCCCTCTGAGGGGTAGAGGAAAGGGTCTGGGAAGGCTCCCTCCAAAATGGAAGGACGAGGAGCCCACTGGGGCGACTGTGATTAGCAACACTCTTGCCTCCTCGGCATCCACGATCTAATCTGGTGAAAGATACAAATATCTCTATCCTTTCTTCGTTTGACCAAAATAATACTGAATTTTTCAAAAGCAACATCACTAAGAGCTTGAATAAAAACAACGAAATCAGGAAATCATTGGTCACATGGAGTTGAGTAAAATAAGTTTCCAAACAAAGTCTGACGGTCCCAGGTCTGCTGCCGCTCCTCATGCCCCGTCAGGACACTGCCCCCCAGTGACCCTGCTTGGGGTTTCTTTAGGAAAGGACCTGGAGTCTGTGTCCTCTAAGCCAGTTGAAACTAGAGCATAAATTTAAAAGCTGAAAAAAAGACACATTCACATCTAGGTAAACATTAACCTGTCAATGAAAATCTTAGATGCCCAGGACCTACATACAGTTAAAAGATGCTTTTCCTTAAGAAGAGTAAAGGGGTGCCTGGCTGACTCAGTTGGAAGAGCATTTGACTTTTGATCTTGAGGTCATAAGTTCGAGCCCCATGTTGGGTGTAGAGATTATTTAAATAAATAAAACTTAAAAAAAAAAAAAGTAAAGAACATTTTCTTAGCTTTTCTTTAGTACTCCTCAATAAAATGTGTGCCAGGGGCACCTGGGTGGCTCAGTCAGCCGAGCATCTGACTTCAGCTTAGGTCATGATTTCACAGTTCACGAGTTCAAGCCCCACATCAGGCTCTCAGCTCAGTGTGGGGCCCACTTCAGATCTTCTGTCCCTCCTTCTCTCTGCCTCTCTCTCTCTCTCTCAAAAATAAATAAATGATTAATTTTTTTAATAAAAACAAACAAAATGTGTACTGCGAGGGAACCAGTTGTGTGCAATTTCAAAAATATAGGGACAGGAGCAGCTTGCTTTTGGCTCTGGTCATGATCAGGGTTATAGGAACAAGCCTTGCATCTGGCTCTGTGCTGAGGGTGGGACCTGCTTAAGAGTCTCTCTCCACTGGCCCCTTGCTCCTGCTCACGCTCTATTTCTAAAAATAAAAAAAAATAAATGAAAATAGGACAGAGTAGTAAGCACTGAAATGCCAAGGTGAGATTTTTTTTTAAATTTTTTAAAATGTTTTTATTTATTTTTGAGAGAGAGAGAGAGACAGCATGAGTAGGGAAGGTCAGAGAGAGGGAGACACAGAATCTGAAGCAGGCTCCAGGCTCTGAGCTAGCTGTCAGCACAGAGCCCGATGTGGGGCTCAAACCCATGAACTGAGAGATCATAGCCTGAGCCAAAGTCAGATGCTTAACCAACTGAGCCACCCAGGTGCCCCATGGTGAGATTTTTTAAAAAATAAACACTTAATTTAAAATGGTATGTTACAGATTCTCTGTTAAAATCGACTTATAACCTTTCATTTTTTTTGTTCTAAAATGAATAACTTCAAAAAATTTTTTTAATTTTTTTATACTGTTTATTTATTTTTGAGACAGAGAGAGACAGTACGAGCAGGGGCGGGCAGAGAGAGTGGGAGACACAGAATCTGAAACAGGCTCCAGGCTCTGAGCCATCGGCACAGAACCCAATGGGGGGCTGGAACCCATGAACCACGAGAGCATGACCTGAGCCAACACTGGACACTCAACTTACTGAGCCATCGAGGTGTCCCTAGCTTCAAAAAGTTTAATCTTCCAGATATCTAAAAATACCACAATAAATACTAAAACTTTATTTTGATTTCTTTGATGAAAATCTAAGATGTCATGCTTTTATGCCTTCTTAAATAGGAGATTGAGAACATAATCTGTCCATTTTCTTGATGTTTAAAAGTCACTGTTATAAATTATTTTATTGCGGACTATAACCACTGAGTAATTACATAAAGGCTGAGAGAATATGTAGGGCTTACTAACACTGTCCTGAATCAGAGATTGGCAAACCAAGACTTTTGGTCAAATTTGGCCCTCAGCCTCTTTCTAGGTGACATTCAAGCTAAGAATGGTTTTTTTATTTTTTAAAGTTTGTAAAAAAAAAAATTAATATGAGGATATGTGACAAAGAATACCTAAAATATTTACTATCTGACCCATTACAGAAAAGGCTTGTCCAAAGGCATCCCCACCTCATGAGCCTGCTAAGGTATCGTGTCCTCTCTCTCTCTCCTCTATCTGAGGAGCCAGAGGCTCTGGAGTGAGAACTGTGTTTGAGTCTCAGATTAATCACACGCTATCTGTATGCCTTTGGGACTCACTCAGCCTCTCTGTGCCTTTGTTCAATCATAAGCAAAATGGGAATAAACATCATAACCTCCCAAGATTTTTAGAGGAATGAATGAGGTCTGATGGTAGAAATTCAATAAATGAAAGCTATTCTAATTGTGCTTCATTATACAAAGACTACCTCCATACAGAGGATAGACAACTTTGTAAATGGAACTAAAAAGGCAGAATTCAATAAACTTCATTTAAAATTTTCTTGAAAAGGTCCTTCTTCTAGATAAATTCACACATCATGAACTTTCTATAACCTTAATATTAAACATTCTCAGTTTTTAAGGAGTAAATTTGACTAAAAGCTCAAGACTTACAAAATAATAGCCATGACAGCCAAGTAGCTTCTGAATTCAGAAACATAGTGATTAAGTCACTACTGGAAAGCCAGAATCTATTTTTGATTCACTTGGATCACCTTTATTTCATTATACATTTTATAACATCAAAGCAAAACATGGCATAATTTCAGGCACTGAATCATCATCAAACTGAGCTGCAATTAAGGATAAGAACATCATTAAGTTTTAGGTAATGCTTGCAATTGTAAGTAAGCAGTGCCTTTCTATTCTTCTGGAAAATGTCATTTAGGAGGCTTCAACAATTCTCCTAAACCCAGACTGTAAGTGCCATGCTTGAATTTTTTTGGATGCATGCCCAACAATAAATGATCCACAATGATCTGAGGACAGCACTCCCATCCAAGAACTTAATCAGATTAATGATGTATTTGTTTTATAAAAATGAAGTACATTAAGCCTGAGAATACCTAATTTACATACTAAATGGTTGCTAGGGACCAAAAATACTAGTGGTTTTTACAAAACAGAGGTTACAAAATTGTCTATTGTCTTGAAATCTGTTAGTAAATAGCAGTGAAATGCAAAATAATAAACAAATGTTAATGAGTGGTATTTATATATGTAAATTTATGAGATGACATACAGTTGTTCAAAAGAACCTAACGATGCTCATATTCCAAAACATATGTGCCCCAGAGACAACGCGATGCCATTATATGAAGTTGGAAATAACAACAAACTTACTTAGGATGCTTTCTAATTGGTTTGACCTCAAATTGTGATTAAGCTTCTAATTCTAATTTTTTCATTTGGGGTCCTAGTTTAATGTATGCAAACATAAACGGTAAATTAGCAGTCTAGGTTTCTGCCATTTTTGTTGGAGGCCTATTAGCAACCTTTATCTAAAAAGGGGAGGAGAGCTTTCACAAAACAGCTGAATTTCATCAAATCCTTAAAGGTATATTAACAGCATGCCCTGGGGAGCTCAGTCCTTTGAGCATCAGACTCTTGATTTCGGCTCAGGTCATGTTCCCAGGGTCACAGGATCAAGCCCTATGTCAGGCTTCATGCTGAGTGTGGGGCCTGCTTAAGATTCTTTCTCCCTCTGCCCCACTTGCTCGCTGTCTCTCTTCTCTTAAAAAAAAAGAAAGAAAGAAAGAAAAGATGCATTAACAGCATTTCTGGATGTCCTGTAATGGATTCATTCTCTCTCCCTCTCTCCCTCTCTCCCTCTCTCCCTCTCTCCCTCTCTCCCTCTCTCCCTCTCTCCCTCTCTCCCTCTCTCTCTCTCTCTCTCTCTCTCTCTCTGTCTCTCATACACACACACACACACACACACACACACACACACACACCACTACTTCATTCAATAAACTTGTGTTTATTGAGCTTGGGAGGCAAAATAAGTAAGACAAAGCCACTGAGCAGATAGCAGGTAAACAGATAATTATAATGTAACAGGACACGAGCTACAATTAAGGTATAAACAGAGAGCTCTGGGCACAAAAAGAAGCCAGCCACCAACTCTGCTAGGGGACAAGGGATAAGCCATGCAACCAAGTAACAGTCCCCCGTTCCTGTCACCTGGGAGGACAGAACAACTCCTGCAGGAAACAGTGAGAGCAGAGAATGGGGGAGAGGTGAAGTCCACAGGTCTGTGTCTATAAATTCTTGCACTTAAAAAAAAAAAAAAAAAAAAAACTCAAATTTTATTTAAATCATGTGAGACCTGGGGCGCCTGGGAGGCTCTGTCAGTTAAGCGTCCAGCTTCAGCTCAGGTCTTGATCTCATGGTTCATGAGTTTGAGCCCCTCGTCAGGCTCTGTGCTGACAGCTCAGAGCCTGGAGCCTGCTTCGAATTCTGTGTCTCCCTCTCTCTCTCTGTCCCTCCCCCACTCATGCTTTGGCTCTCTCTCTCTTTCTCTCTCTCAAAAATAAATAAAAACATTTAAAAAATTTAAAAAATAAATCATGTAAGACATAAAAATTGAGGCTACATTGAATTAAGTTAACTATTTCTTATACAGAAGCTTAATGTTAATAACTTGCTTTTGCATTCAGTAAATACTAGGTAAGGAAAGACAGGGGGTAAAAAAAAATGAATTATAAAAACATCTGAATGAAAACTTGATTAAACATGGCAATTCAAATTTTAAAAACTGGTTGAATCCAGGGCTCCTGGAGGGCTCAGTCAGTTAAGCATCTGACTTCGGCTCAGGTCATGATCTCACAGTCGGTGAGTTTGAGCCCTGCATCAGGCTCTGTGCTGACAGCTCAGAGTCTGGAACCTGCTTCGGATGCTACATCTCCTTCTCTCTCTGCCCCTCCCCCATTTGCATTCTGTCTCTTTCTCTCTCTTAAAAAGTAAACATTAAAAAAAATATTTTAATTAGCTAAATCCAGATTCAAATATCAATTTTTTATAAGAATTAGAAATATATATGCTAGAAAAGTAAATTTTGATGCCTCTAGGTAAACCTAGAATGAATACTGATACATCATATAGAAAAATTAAACCATGTTTTTGCTTTAAAAATTTGGGAGATGTTAAGATAAGAGTGATAGAAGAAACAAGAACTTAGGGAACTAGAGTACACATTAAAAAGCTCAAGGGCGCCTGGGTGGCTCTTACTATCCGCTCAGGTCATGATCTCGCAGTCTTCAGATCGAACCCTGCACTGGGCTCTGTGCTGAGCTCGTGGAGCCTGCTTGAGATTCTCTCCCTCTCTCTCTGTCCCTCCCCCACTCACCCATGCACATGCATGCACTCTCCTTCAATTAAATTAACTCTTTTTTTAAGTTTATTTATTTTGAGAGAGAAGGAGCATGCACACGAGGGGGGAAGGTCAGAGAGAGAGAATTTGAAATAGGCACTGAACCAGCAGTGTGGAGCCCAATGTGGCGCTCAGACTCACAAACCATGAGATCATGACCTCAGCCAAAACCAAGAGTCAAACACTTAAGTGAGCCACACCCCAATAAACTTTTTTTTAAGTTGATATAGGGGTGCCTGGCTGTCTCAGTCAGAGGAGTATGTGACTCTCAATCTTGGGGATGTGAGCTTGAGCCTCGTGTTGGGTGTGGAGATTACTTAAATAAAAACCTTAAAAATTTTTTTATATAAAAACCTTATAAAAGAACTAGAGAAACAGGGATTAAAATTATCATATACAATTACATCACCATCAAAATAGCAGACAGCATTTACTGAACACACATGTCTGAGTACCTGGAATTCTGTGGAAAGTGCCTGCAGTTGGTTCAATGTTTGAAATGTTGGCCAGCCAGCCTGTAACCATCGTACTTAGCTAACAACTTGCTGCCTAGCTACCATGGTCAAAAATTTGTTGGGGCGCCTGGGTCACTCAGTCAGTTAAGTGTCCTACTCTTAATATTGGCTCACGTCATGATCTCACAGTTCTTGAGCTCTAGCCCCATGTCCGGCTCTGTGCTGACAGCACGGAGCCTGGTTGAGATTCTCTCCCTCTCTCTCTGCCCCTTCCCTGCTCACGACTGTGCAAGTGCTCTTTCGCTCTCAAAAATAATAAACAATTTAAAAAGGAAAAAAAACCACCTTTGTTCAGAGAGAAAGGATGTTTCCTATATAAACTTTACTAGCTGGGCTTTGGATGAGTACCCATTTCCATGAAAGACTGTTCCGGTCCCAACCCAGCTAAACACATTATATCACCATTTGCCCCTAAACATCCATACATAAGCTACCTTCTTACTTACCCTGGATAATTCACTCCCTCAATGTAGTGGATTCATGGATATATGTTGTTCCATTCATCTTTGTCTCTTATATAAATGATTATTTTGTATCTATTCACCATCTTAACTAAAAACACTATACTTAAAAAGGTTTACAGAAAGAAAAGAAAGAAGGGCATCATTAAGGACCTTACAGAATACTTCACAAGAAAGAAAACAGTTTAAGAGCTGTAGAAAATTTAAATAAAGAAAACACTGTTAGCTGAGATATATACACAATAATAAAGAGTTACCTGCATGTCACAATCCTTTTTATAGGTAATCCATGTCGATCTGCTATAACTGAAATTCACAGAGATCAAGGGTAAATATTTGTAACCTTAGGACCTGGCAAAGTCCTGGGGCACTTAATGTTTCTGAATAATAATTCTGATAGAGAATAAAAAGCATGAAACATGTCAACGGTGGAACTTGAGTAGAGCACGGAAACTGATGATTCAGAGTAACCACCGCTCAGCATGTGGACCACACTGCCAGGGAGAACATTGTTTTAGAAGGAAAACAAACCTCCCATGTCCTAAAGTGTGCTAATATTGAAAAACAAAGGTTTGTTACTTTCAGAAGCAACAAATTCCTTCAGAAGGGTAAATCTATTGCTGAGCCATCTGTTATTTGCAAAACACATAATAAATTCAATAGACGGGTGCACCCCCAGTGCTTCCTATAATCAGATGATTTTTTTTAAGATCTAAAATATCCTATGAATGGAGACCACTACCAACACCCCCCGCCCCCTCCCAAAAAAAAAAAACCCCAAAACCAAATCCCTCACAACCTCACAGCCCACAGCTGAATACTTGGTTTCTTTTCATTCTGCATACATGTAATAAAGGTAGTCCTGCAAACCCTAGCTTGGTGTCTCTGTCACCACGAGAGCAACATCGTTTCTTTGTGAAATACACATGGAGACAAAGGAAGACTGTTCAGCTGACCTGGTTAAGATCTTTGGTCTGTACCGGGAATGTCGGTGATCTACCCAGCCGGCAAGCACAAGCAGGTTGGTCGATAAATAGCTCGCCTACTTTGCTTATTTACAAACACACACACACATAGGCCCAGAGACACCCCACATAAGTGTATGCATTCGGTATGTAAGGAGACAGAGCAGGGTCCTATGACAGCAAGATATCTAATCCTAAGGCATTTCTCTTAAATTTATGAGAAAATAATACTTTTGAATGAAACACTGATACCTAAAAACTCTTTAAAAATCTACTCAACAGCACTTACTTACATAACTGTATTCAAGCATGTTTTCAAATTCTCATCAAATGTTAGCCTTTATGCCATCACCAAATCATCCATCCAACATTCAGATGCACAGTAGTTATTTTTTGGCGAACAGTTTGGGGGTCAGCCAACAGAAATTATTTCATACAGAACGAAGGCAAAAATGAAACTTAAGACAGTTTTTCTCTATCCGGGCTTAATGTAAAATGTAGTATCGGACACTTTGCATTTTTCTCATAAGAAACATTCTGCCTATGAAACATCTTTTAGTATAAAAGATTCTGAAAGTCTAAGATCACCAAACATTTCTCATATCACTGACAATTTTGAGTTGAAAAACATATGTTTACAATTTACACAAATAAAAAGTCCACTAAATTTATCACTCATTCTTTTAGTGTGTCTTAATTTCTATTATACCTATCATAAATGTCCAGATGTTAGCCAACCTGAATCACTTACTTGCTTGGAATCTATTACAGACATACATACAGGAAAAGGGACATGAAATATAAATGTATTTCAAGTCCATTGTATTTAAATATTCTCAACTATTTTAAATTGAATTAAAATTAATAAAAAGATGTAAACCAAAAGACCAGCTCTAATGTAACACAGCTACAGAAGAAAATCAGCAGGGCATCTGATTCTTCCCCACTAATTTGACCAAAACATTAGTAAGCACACAAGAAAATACCTCTGAAGTTTAATAATAACTACATCATGTTTCAATATAGTTGATATTCACTACAGGCCAGGGAGGTAAGTACTTTTACTTTTCATTATTTAGCTTATTTTAGCCCCAGAAATTCACAGTATTATCTGAGTAAAAGTATAAAATGCTGCTTTGAAAGCACATGAAAGCTACAGGAAAAAGGCAGCCCAAACAGTCTCTCTTAGCCACCGAAGTTTACAAGATCATCTATCACAGAGGGAGAGATAATGTGTTAAAATTTAAGGCAGACTTGCTATATTAATCTAAATGAAGACTTAGTCTGACTTCTATCTAAAGTATCAAATAAAGTTTCAGAGAGCCATAAAATAATACACATCAATTAATCATCATCATCTGCTGAGTCAAACATTGGAAAATAATGTCAAGAAGTTACCCTGTAATTACTTTGTGGCTCCTTGAAAACCCATTTGACATAATCACTCTCTGACAGCTGCAAGAGGGAAAATGTTCTATTTCTTCTCCCACCAGTACCCTCTTCTGAGAACCAGGGGCATCGCTTTTCAGCACTTCCTGATCTGCCAAATGTTTACGAGGGAAGTGTGTGGGGTGCCTCCAGTAATCAGTGCTCCTGAGGCCGTCAGGGGTTGAGAGTTTCCAATCAAAGCTGCGGATTCAGGAGAGTCACAGTCAGGGGACGGGCACCGGGCTTATTATTACCAGCACACAGGGAGGAAAATTACTCAAGTACAAGAGTATCTGGTTTTATCTAAAAGATCACTGGAATACTTCCCCTTTCTTCTGTCAATGGCATTACATTTCCATTTACACTCAATAGCCACCGCATGATGTTAAACATTCTTATTTCCCAGTCTGTGAGTCAATAGTTATTTAAAACTGAGTCCTGCATGTAAACTAAGTGAGAAGTTAAAACATCCTGAAGGCAGCTGACAAAGCCTCTACTTCCCAACAAAGGTGTCTGCACCTTGGGCCACCACAGGGTTTCCTGCCTACACCTAAGCTGATGGAGGCTAACAGAAACGCCCTCCCAGATGAAGGATGGTATCTGACGGTGCATTTCCCACCTGTGGGTATAATGCTCCGTCTTTTTTCTGAACACCTACCTTTGAGCTGACATCTGAGGCCATTTCTCCACCTTCCAGCGGAAGTATTTTCTATCATAACTACTGCTGGTTTTCGGTCAGGGTCACCCTCCAGAAGAAAGACCTAACTTTCTTTTCTTTCCTTTCCTTTTCTTTTTTCTTTTCTTTCTTCCTTACTTTTCCTTCCTTCCTTCCCTTTCTTTCTTTCTTTTGTTTTTTTAAGACCTAACTTTCTGATAGCACAACATGATTAGCATAAAACCCCAGTACCTCAGCAGTGGCTGAATATGAAAGGAGCCTAGACAAAAAAATTCCTGCCAAACAATCCTATTATGAGGAACTGAAGCTGTAAAAATACTGTGCTGAGAATATCTGTGTTCTTATGGTTGATTTTTCATATTTGGCTTGTGACACAGCAAGATACAGAACGTCTTGCATTAATGAAAATGTCATCGGTGCAGTATCTTAGTAAAAATGGGAAAAATAAAGTGAGGAAAAGAAGAAAACAATAATGAACTAACCAGACAATACTATAATAAATATTACCCTCTCGCAGGCCTTTTATCCAGCTCACAAGGACAAAACGGGAAAAGTCATTGATATGGTGTGGCACTTACAACTGAATTGGGAAGTACTAATGCTAGTTTTTAATTTCCCTAAGTTTCTGAGCTCTTCCTCAGAAGTCAACACATTATAGATGTTAATACATTATAGATTAACACAGTAAGATAATTTATCCCACTTCTCAAATGAAAATGAAAACCTGAAGAGGGAAAAATATCACTTTACCAAAAAAAAAAATGTTATTTATAATATCTTCAGGTTAAAAACAAAACTTACTCAATAAGGAAAAAAAAAACCTTTCATCAAAAAGGAATAGGTTAATTTTGCCCATCTAATTTAAGTCAATATAATTTTCGCTTTTCTCCCCAACAATGCCACTTGCATATTTATGAGTAAGAGAATTCTGGATGGCTAAGAGTGAATTTACAGACTATTTCAGAGCTGGTATTTTAAAGTAACTTTTTAATAATCTTTATTATGTGCCACAACAATGACAATCTTACTTATTAAAGCCTTATTTATTTACAGTGTTGATATCTCTTATAGTACTCTTGCTAATTTAACATTACAACTTCATATCTTTTCCTAATCTCATGTAATTTACCCTACTTAATTCCTTGCTTCTGGATATGCTACATTTGCCACCCAATGAGTTTATTTCACTGGTCATTTACTTTTAACAGTAAAGCCAAACTATTTGAAGGGAATAATCTCCCTGCAAATCCAACATAGGGGGGGGGGGAAAAAAAAGAAGTCTTATTTATCCAGCATTTTTGTGCCATGAATCGAAGCTTTATTGCAAAGAGTAAGCAATAAACAAAAACACCTCAGGGGCCTGGGAGGAGCAATGTAACCAATTACATTTAATTAAATCAAAGGATGGGAGCCCCAGGGTTGAATGAGCTGAAGAACAAATTTGCATTAACACCTAGCAGCCAAACAAGTAGCTCCGGGTCTGGTCTGCTAGTACAATTGTTGCCATCTATTCTCTGCACTGAAGGGGGGCCATTAGCTAAATTCTTAGGCATTGTTTGTCCACTGATGAGAGGCTGCCTTCTCAACATTTCACTTCATCACACATGAAAATTGCCTACTAAAATAAACAGCTTCCTGTGAAAGCTCAGAAACAAACATTATTACCTGACTCCAGTTTGCAATTTGGTGAAAACTCTTCAGAGCTGCTAAAGGAGAAAGGAAAATGAAAGGTGTGTTTCCAGGCCCTAACTTTACATTTGATGGAGATCCTCTGTTTGAGCAGATACTTCTGTTAACATCAGAGACTACAAAGCAAGGGCTTCCTCAGGCCCCACCAACAGTATCTTTGTTCTACATGGACTACCTTGACTTGATCTCACAACAGGAGAATCTCAAACATTCAGAGCTGAAAGCCCACTCGGTTATTCAGGTCACAATTCCAAAACGATGCTCTCACTTTATGGACAGTTTCTCCCTTGGTAACTTACTGTTTTGATTATTTAGGGAGTTTTGTCTTAGTCTATTTTGATACACACATCATATATCTATATGTATCTATCACAAATTCTATTTATCCCTATTTAATGAAACCCCACCTAATCATGATAAGTTGACCTAACTCTGGTAGGTTTTATTTAGTCAGATTCCTCTTTCACTCTCATTAAAATACTACACTCTCAAAAACAGAACAAAACAAAACAAAAGCCAAACCTTGGAAGGAAACCTGGTAAGTCATTAGTAGTCCCACTGTGGTAGAAGATGCAGAAGTATGATAAAACAGGGACCAAGAGGCAAAGATACTGGCTAAGGCTATTTCAGACTGAACAGCCATCCAAAACTATAGTTGGAATATGACAAATATCTAGAAATATTAGTTTGAATTAATAATTAGTGGGGCACCTGGGTGGCTCAGTCAGGTAAGCACTTGACTTTGGCTGAAGTCATGATCTCATGGGTTCGTGGGTTGGAGTCCTGTATCGGGTTCTGTGCTGACATCTCAGAGCCTGGAGCCTGTTTCAGATTCTGTGTCTCCTTCTCTCTCTGCCCCTCCCCCACTTGTACTCTCTCTCTCTCTGTCTCAAAAAAAATTTTTTTATTGAATTAATAATCTATGAGAATTCTGTATCTATAATGATTGAAAATTTCTTGTAATATATTAAAGTCACCAAGATATCAAGACAATGTAAGAACACGAGTCTGAACCTAACAGATGCCATGACTGGCTGTTTCCCCCTCTAAGCTAAAAGGTCTAAGGTCAGTCTCTTCGGAACCATTTGGCCATTTGACAGTCATACATTGCCCGGGGGTATCTAATCAGAATAGCCCAGC
>NC_043703.1:91311345-91385033 GCF_006229205.1 Suricata suricatta | reverse complement strand
AAATCTCCTGTAACTCCCCCTTCCCAAAGTCATAAAAGTCCTGCCCCGCCTTTGTTCGGGGCTCACTCGCTCTCAGCATGGATCCACCACGCCTGTAAAGTCTGTGAGCCCGAGTTTAGGCCCCGGCGAGCCTAAATTCGTAATAAAGCCCTTTGCTTTTGCATGCGTGCTTCGGCCTCCCTGGCGGTCTCTGGTTTCTGGGGGCGATAAAGAAATCTTGAGTACAACAACACATTTCATATTGCTTCAAACTCGGCTGCACAGCTTGGAGGATGGGGATTCCAGCTTGAGTCTGAGTGGGACGCAAACATTTCTGGGCTGATAAGGTGGGCTGTGAAATTAATTAAGGGAAACCTCACTAAAATTGAGCCGGGAGGCCAGAAGGAGGAGCTCTAACGCCTACCACTCTTAGTAAATTGCACACCCGACAGTAAGAGCAGGACCTTGCAAGCAGATACTACTATACAACAGTATCCAACTATACTATCCATCCGGGGGTGAAGGGGTAGAAAGAAAGGTTTTCTCTTTCCCTGGAAACAGCCTGGCCAAAGAGAGACTCACAAATCAGTCAATGAAAACCACTATACTTCTCTCAGTTTACCGCAATGTTCTTTTCATTTATAATAGTCCCTTCCAACTCCCTCCTTTTGTAAGAGTGGTTCTCTCCTTTGTTCTCCACACTTGCTTATGGTTTTGCTATAACCTGCAAGCCCTCAAATTGCAATTCTCTGTTATTCCCAAATAATGCCATTTTTTGCTGGTAAAATAACTTAACAGTTTTAGTTTTAAGGTTAACAAACCCACCTGACAAGACCTGTTTTGGTCAGGGGCTCAAAGGGTCCTCTAAAAAGAGTTAGGCTCTTTGACTTGACCTTGTGTTCAAGATGGCTGCAACAAAGATCTCACAACCTATATTTCAAATCTCTTCCTTAGACTCGAAGCCATTCTTAAAGCCCCCAGTAGATGAAGAAAAGACAGGAAAAGGCAAAATAACCTCGTCTCCTACAGTGTCTGGGTTCAGACTGTCACAACAGCAGACAGAGCACACTGCACAGGAACAAATGCCTGCTGCCCTTGCTTCAAGATCCACGGAAGTCTGCAATAGTTTTACAAACTCACAGAGTCCTGACAGCTGGAGTTGTGCCCCCCAAATTTCTGGCTCTCTTACACAAGCTAAAGCCATTAAATCCTTTCTAAGGAAAACAGAAACAAAAAACAAAGATAAAGACAAAAACAAAAACAAAACTAATACAAATAACAAGGTTACTTGTCAGGCTGACAGCATGGTTGCGAATGGAGCCTCGTGGGAAAGAACGTAAGCTCTGCCAGCTGTTGGCATATCTAGTACATTAGTGGGTAGTGGCCAACAAAGCATCAGGGGCAAGGTGAGGAGGTGGGAGTGGGTCACTGAGGAAACTTCTAAGAAATATGTCCTAAAAGTAAGTAGATAAACACAAAGTAGTGGAAAGTGGAAACTAGGCACATAGATGTGACCCTGAAGGCTTGCTGGTCAGGACAAGAGGTGGCTGAGTATCCTCCATGGGACTCAAGAAAAAAACTGGAAGAATGGCTTCTGTACAAGACAGACATAAGCAGCACTGTTTTGTTTTGTTTTGTTTGGAAAAAAAATTTTAATGATTATTTATTCTTGAGAGAGTCAGAGAGAGTGCAAGCAGTGGAGGGCAGAGAGAGAGGGGGAAACAGAATCCGAAACAGGCTCCAGGCTCTGAGCTGTCAACATAGAGCCTGACACGGGGTTTGAACTCACATGAACTGTGAGATCATGACCTGAGCCAAAGTCGGACGCTCAACCGACTGAGCCACCCAGGTGCCCCAACAGCACTGTTTTAGAATAATGAAAAGAAATACAAAAGAGAGCGGTTCTTGCTCCTCTGTCTCACCACTGATGACTCCATGTTCTACACCGCCATGCTATCCTCTCCAGGATACTGAGCAGAAAGGGTAGGGAAGAGAGCATGCTACTTTACTAGAAGAGCACTAGGTGTACCCAGCTAATTCCTGACAGGCATAGGAAGAGCAGATGAAAGACGCCTTGTGTGGGAGCACTTGTGATACTCCTGGGGACTCAGGAATATGTCAGAACGCATTAGCTGAGGACCTACAATAGTGGCAGTTATAAGAGCCTGTGGAATTGGAGTTATTATGTGACTCCATACCTCGAAACCGGTGCGAAGCCTAAGAAAATTAGGTGAGCACACACAAACACAAGAATTCTGGAAAAATCTTGTACTGCATTTATTAAAAGAAATAGCTACCGGGGCGCCTGGGTGGTTCAGTCGGTTAAGCCTCCGACTTCGGCTCAGGTCAGATCTCACGTTTGTGGGTTTGAGCCCCGCATCGGGCTCTGTGCTGACAGCTTGCTCAGAGCCTGGAGCCTGCTTCCGGTTCTGTGTCTCCTTCTCTCTCTGCCCCTCCCCCTCTCATGCTCTGTCTCTCTCTCTCTCTCTATCAAAAATAAATAAAAACATTTAAAAAAATTTTTTAAATAGCTACCATCTACAAACTGTTACATATTTTTATCAAAAAGGAAAATATACAGTCTAACTTGGGTTACATATTCATTACAACAGGACTCTACTATATGTTGTAGTGGCTCTTGGCATCTTGGCCTCCATGTTAGTTATGTTTGAAGCCTAACTATTAATGTTTTGCAGTCAATATTTTTATGCCAAAGGTTATAAAGTATCTCATTTTGGTATGTGTGGTGGTAATCTGACTAACCTGTAGTACTCTTCAGTCTCACCAAACTACTAATCTTAGGAACATATTTGATTGTAATCTGTGCTAACATAAATTCTTAACATTTTTCTCCATGATGAATATTTTCCCAGATATTCTTAATCACTATGTATTTAGATTTTCTTAATGGCCAGGAAATCATTCTCAATGGTACAACTACAAATTTCTATTTGTACAGACATTCAAATATTTATTTTTCTTAGAGCCAAGCAACCCCTCCACTAAGCAAATTTTCCTTTTAACAATTATGTTGAGTTGCCGTTGCCTTTGCCTTAACTTAGTTCTGTTTTATACAAACACTAAAATTTATTTTTCAAAATAAAATATATTTTTTCAAAAAATTTTTATGCTTCAGAACTGGCATAATTTCAAATTATTCTTGCAAAGCAAATTTCTTGGTAAAATGATTTTCATCTGTTTTTTTAAGTCATGGACAAAGCCATTAAGTTTTTTGCTTAATGGATTTAATCTTAGACTCAGAGAGAGAATTAAATCAGTCTCCCTGAAATAGTCTCTATTTTACACATATGGCTTTTAACAGTTCTTTTGCCCTTTGAAAATTGTAACATCATTTACTCATTGTATGTTACCAAAAAAATTAATAATTGAAGGGTCAATCTTATAAATCTGTAAATTTTCTTAGAGATACATGAATGTAAAAATGAGTCATAGCCTTTTCTGTAATCAAAATGGTTCATATCAAACGTCATTGTTTTTTGATTGCTCTATTAACTATCAACGAGTCTATAATGACCTCATCTTTATATCTTTATGATAATTCACAGTCGCTGGTCTCTTCTTTTAGTCATGATATTCTTCTTCTCACAATGTCAGTAAATCCTCTCCATCAAAATGGGTGTTACAACAACGGTTAACACATGCTGGATAGGCAGGTCATTAGTCTCAGCTAGATTTGAAATATTGCTGTCTTTTGTTAAGATGAGTCGTATTCATTTGAAAACCTGGCCACAATCTATACTTAAGTAGCTTTCTTTTATGTTTAATTAGTCTTTATAACTAATATGAATGAGGTCATTATAAAAATATCAGCGTCATTTTCTTTATCAACTTTAGGTTGAATCCATTTTTATGAGACCAAGTACAGAGGCATATATAATCCTGATGACATATCCTAGCATTATTATTATGACCATTATTTTATTAAGGGGACTTAAGAAAAAAGAGTAAATGAATGTAGTTAGAAAAAAGGTCAAATCAGAGTGAAAAATTGTAATCAAGGAATGAGTTTAGAATCTCTGGGATGAAAGAGTCTCCAAGCAAATTATTTTTTTCATATTCCTTTTTAAAAGGATTCCTGCTTCTAGAAGGCAGCCAAAATTTTGTTTTTGCTTTTTTTTTTTAAATTTAAATCCAAGTGAGTTAGCATATAGTGTAATAATGATTTCAGGGATAGAATTTAGTGCTTCATCACTTATATACAACATCCAGTGCTCATCCTTCATGAGCCCTCCTTAATGCCCATAATGCCCATCGAGAAGACAGCCAAAATTAAAAATAAAAATACTATTTAAGTTATGGTAGACAAAGGTCCAAAAGAAGTGAATCAATACATAAAGTAGGCTTTCTCTAAGTATTAAATAGCACAGAAGCAAATTTAATAGAAGATATATAGGATAACTAATAGTTTTCTTGAATTCATTAAAAACTTGACCTATAAGTATCCTTACTTTTATAATGCTATATCATGTGGTTAGAAATATTGTTCAAAAATTACCCTCAAATGTGTGCTCAACTTTTCTCATTAAATGAAATTAAACATTTACTTCTTTTTTAAAGTTTTTATTCAATTTAGATCTACACCCAATATGGAGCTCCACCTCACAACCCCAAAATCAAGAGTCTCATGCTCCTCTGACTGAACCAGCAAGGTGCCTCAGAGCATTTGCTTCTTTAAAGAAGCAAAGGTTACCATATATGATGCAATCTTTAAATTAGTGACTCTCTGGGACGCCAGCTCAGTCAGTTAACTGTCCAGCTCTTGATTTTGGTTCAGGTCATGATCTCACAGTCATGTATGTGGGTCTACACTCTTGGTGGAAAGTCTGCTTGAGATTCTTTCTCTTCCACTCCCTCTGCCCCTCCCCTGCACGCACCTGCATGTGCACGCTCTCTCTCTACAATAAATAAATGAATGGATAGGTGAATGAACAGATTAGCAATTCCCTAAAAATAGGATGAAATGGTAGTAGGGAGTAGATTCTAAATCAAAGTCTCTTAAAGAGTCTCTGCAGGGGCACCTGGGTGGCTCAATCAATTGAGCATCCAATTTCGGGTCAGGTCATCATCTTGCGGTTCGTGGGTTCAAGCCCCACTTCGTTGGGCTCTGTGTTGACAGCTAGCTCAGAGCCTGAAGCCTGTTTCAGATTCTGTGTCTCCCTCTCTCTCTGACCCTCCCCTGCTCATGCTGTCTCTCTCTCTCTCTCAAAAAAAAAAAAAATCATTAAAAAAAGTGTGCAGTTTGAAAACAAAGCAATACCTTGTCTCTTAAGTCAGAGTCATGATGTTAAATGTGTTCTAATTTTGAAAAATATTAAAAGAGGGTGTGAGATTTTTCTATTTTACCAAAGGGGGCAATTTTTTTAGATGAAAGGTCTTGTGGACTGTTCTAGGTCACATAATTTAAAAAACCAAGTCTCTAAAGGTTTGGTTTTGCTCCCATCCTGCTCTCACTTTTCCCAGCAGAGCTGGCTGACCCACACAAGCTGCAAAGCTCATACAGCAGCAGCAGGTCAAGAGCAGAACTCAGAACACTGAAAAGCACACATTTCTCTCCTCTTCCTCTATAAGTTCCACTAAAATGTCAACAGAGCACAATCCCGACGACAACAACAACAACGAGAAGGAAAGAAGTTACATGATAGGGGGAAAGACCGGCTCCATATGTTCCTATGGAAGATGGAAAGCAAATGGAACAAGAGCACAAATTCAAAAATGGAGAAGGGAGGCAACGTACCGTCAGAATCCTAGAGACCTTCCCGGCTTGGGAGCACCAGATAGAAAGGGAGAGATGTAAGAGCAGAACTAAACCTTAAGGAACTAACAGTCTGTCTAAGAGGCAGTTGATCCCCCACCCCTACCCCCAGCAGCCATTTTTATCTCCCTAGTTGAAAACAAAATTGAACAGCTACAGTGAAGCGACTCTGGCATTCATGTCTCAGTGGGAGTTCTCCACTTGGTCATCCTAAAGCAAACCCCTACACGTATACGCACAGAGCTCTCAACTGGTTTTGGTGTCCCATTCCTACCTATGACTGAACAACTGAGGCTCAACAAAGAGTTGAGGAAAAGCGAAAATGTAAGGGAAGAACGTGGCAAATGAAACAAAACAATGAGCTGGAGAAGACAGAAGTAATTTCAGAAACTGATAGGAAAAAAATATTCTGGAAGCCTCAGAGAAATTAGAAGATACTGGATATATAAAATAAGAACTGAAGGTGTGAAAAAGAAAAAAAATTACAAAACATGAAAGAGTTTCTAGAAATAATATGCTTAAAAGGGTAGGTGATAAAAAGAAATTAACACAAATGGTTAAAAAAAAAAGCGCAGAGAAATGACTACATATGTGTATGAGGTAATGTTAGGCATTATCACCAACGGGCCCAAGCGTGTTTAATAGCTCAAATACTTAGAAATTCATTTCTGTTTCTGATAGGCTGCTTTCTTTCGAGCAATAATTTACAGGTCCAGGACCCTTCTGTCTGTGGTTGTACCATTCCCCTAGAGGCCTTCTTATTTTCTGCATCTTCCCAGTGGGAGGGGAAAAGAGAAAACCTAGATACTCCTTAAAAGCCTTAATCCTGAAATGGCACATATCGCTTCTACTCATATTTTATTGGCTACAATTTAGTCACGTGATTGCATCACACTGCTAGGGAAGTTGGAAACTTCTAGTTCAGCTGTGGTCCCAGAAAGAAGAAAACAAATATTTTGGTATATAATCTCTGCCACAATATGCATGGAATACCTCTAGAACAATCAGTCAGAGGGGGAAATAAACTGGTATAGGGTTACCTCAGGGACCTAGGGCATATAGCATCAGGGGTGCAAATTTACTTTTCACTATAAACCCTTTTATATCATTTTAATTTTTAAATAATAATTATATAGAAGACAGAAAAATAAGATTAATAGGAGTTCCAAAATAGAGAAGAGAGGAAATGAAAATGAGGAAATGACCAAGGAAATCATACAAAGAATTTCTCAGACTGAAGGATACGAGTGTTCAGATTCAAAGGACCTGTCCAGGAGTAGAAGACACAGATTTGTTTTTAAGACACCTATCTAGGTTTTCTTTGAGAAATTTCAGAAGACTAAGGACAAAAAGAAAAGCTAAAAGCTTCTCACAAAAGGCATGACAGACTTTTCATTAGCCACACTGGCTGCTAGAAGGCAATAGCCAAGACCTTGATGTCCTTAAAGGCACCTATTTTCTGACTAAAATTTACACCCAATCAAATAAATAAAGTGTAATGGTAGAATACTGCTTCAGATATACAAGGGCTCAGAAAACTCCCCACCCTTTCTTAGGAAGTTACATTAAGACAGGTTTCCATAAAACAAAAAAGTATAACAAGAAGGAAGTCACAGATCAAAAACACAAGAGATTCAGCCTAGACGGGAAAAGAAAGTACTCATTGCCAGCCATGCTGTGGGCTTAAAAGACAAATGCAGGAAGACAATGGGGAGAAAACTGATGGAGGACTGGAAAAAAAATAAAATATACACAGTACAGGAGCAGTAGAAAAGCTGTACAAGGAAGGAAATATAATTATAGAAAGGAAATTATGCAAGAGGACAGGGGACAGTATAATTAAAGAACCCAACATGGCCCTATATTGAATATTATTTACATAGTTAAAATAATGTACATGCTGATTATTTATAAAATCAAAAATATTTATATATATATATATATATATATATATATATATATATCAGGAATGGTGGAGGGCAGTTAATAAGCTGTCCAAATCTTATGAATCAAGAAATATTAGGATAACTATCTTTAAAAAAAATTTTTTTAATGTTTATTTATTTTGAGAAAGACAGCATGAATAGGGGAGGGTTAGAGAGAGAGGGACACACAGAATCTGAAGCAGGCTCCAGGCTCTGGGCTGTCAGCACAGAGCCCAACGTGGAGCTCAAACGGATGGCAAAATCATGACCTGAGCAGAAGTCAGATGCTTAACCAACTGAGCCACCCAGATGCCCCAGGATAAGTATCTTTTTAAAGAAATAGGGAAATAGCTAACAGAATACTTAGAAAAGTTAAGTGTTGGCCACAAGAAGCAGGACAGGGGGAGGACAGGGTAGGAAAAGGGACTGTTGATTTTCATTATTAAGCTCATCTAAATAGTATCAAATACAGCATCAAATTAAATATAAAATATTTCATTCTAACCATACGTATATGTCACTTTGATTTTTAAAAATGGAGCCCTTACTATATCCCAAACATAATGTTAAATACAGAAAATATAAATTTGAAATAAAATAAATTTGAAAATGTTAAAAATAAATGTAAATAAAAAAATAAAGTTTAAATAAATGAAAGTCTGTTTCTTGTTCTCCAGGATTTCATAGTCCATGGAGAAGATGAGATAAACATTTTTTATTTAAAATTCAGAGTGATAATTGTGCTTATAGAATAATTTACAACCTGGCATTTCTGCAGCATAGGAACACAGAGGAAGGGAAGAGATGGGGAACTGATATGGGAAAATAAAAATATTTATTTATTTTGCGAGAGAGAGAGAGTGAGGGAGCAGGGGAGGGGCAGAAAGAGAGGGAGAGAGAGAATTGCAAGCAGGCTCCACACCTTCCGCACAAAGTCCAAGGTGGGGTTTGATCCTACAAACCAGGAGACCATGACCTGAGCTGAAATCAAGAGCTCACTTCTTAACAGACTGAGCCACCCAGATGCCCTGTGGGAGATGCCATTTGAGCTAAGAGCTCTTCACTGAACCTGAACCTGATCATGTGATTACTTATCCTCTCCTCTAGGTTCACTCCTGGGATGAGTCCATTAAAGCCAGGACAGCCAGTGGAAAAAAATACTGTTCCTCTTGAAAAATCCATTAAAAATTATTTGTGATACTGCTATTACTAGACAGAAGAGGAGGAGGAAAGAAAGGCTGAGACCGAAGGTGTCAGGGACCTGCGGTGCACTGCACAGCAGGGATTCTGAAAACAGGAACCGCTTCACAGAGACAATGGCAAAGCCAGGGGCTGACAGCCCAGAGACTTCACTGTCCTATGTATATCCTTCCATCACACAGCACTCAGCTCTCAAGAAACTCAAGACTTACCCTCCGGGTTGGTCCGGACAGAGGGGACTGGACCCAGCCTGCCCTGTTTCCTGCTCAATTCCCAAGCCCCACTTTCCAGCATTGCCCACCGCTTCTGGGAGCTGCCCAACATCCAATAAATCTTATTTTTACTCAAGTCAGTCAGCATCAATTTCAATCATATTGCAACTAGAAACTAGCCATGGCACGAAAACAATGAAAAGTCAGAGAAATAAAGGATTCCTAAGTCTAAGACATTCTTCACCATTGTTGCTCTAAAAACTATAACTGAGTCATGTGCTTCAAATTTTCTCTGTTTTCAGTTTAGGAGGAAAAAGAATGCTTTCAAAACAAAGGAAATATTTCACCTGAGTAATTAAGAAGTCTACAAGCCTGTTATGAATATTAAACTAGCAAACTTTAGTTACAAAAAGCAAGGTAATTTTTCATTTATCTCCAACATCCTGAATCTGTTACAATTGCTTTCATTTTGTATTGTGAGTAGAAATGTCACCTTTTAATATTTTTCAGTGACACATTACTAAAAAATTTGCAGATGTGTTTATTTCTTAGAGGATAATTGCCATTTATATATTTCTAGAAAGGCATTCTTAGCTGAGAGAGCATATTCAATAGTGTTCACTTTCACAGTTTTTTTATCTTTGAAACAAAGGTCCATGGATGTTTTATCAAATATGTAAATATATTCATATGGAAAAGGAAAGAAACGTCCAGGTGGCTCAGTCAGTTAAGTGTCCAACTCTTGATTTCGGCTCAGGTCATGAATCTCACAGTCGTGGGACTGAGCCCCTTATTGGGTTCTACACCTGTGTGGAGCCTGCTGAAGATTCTCTCTCCTTCTGCTCACACTCTCTCAATAAATAAATACATAAATACATAAAGAATAAAATGAGACTCCTATCTTATACCATTTACAAAATTTAACTTGAAATAGACTATAGACTTAAACATAAGACCTGAAACAAACCATAAATCTACTACAAGAAAACATAGGGAAAGGCTCCTTGACATGGGTCCTGGCAATAATTTTTTGGGTGTGACACCTAAGGCACAACCAACAAGGTCAAAAATAAACAACTGCGACTAGATCATACTAAAAACTTCCTACACATCAAAGGAAATGATCAACAAAATAAAAAGGCCACCTATGGAATGGGAGAAAATATTTGCAAACCACACATCTGACAAGGGATTAATATCCAAAATATATAAGGAACTCATACGATTCAATAGGAAAAATATAAATAATCCCATTAAAATGGGCAAAGGGCCTGAATGGACATTTTTCCAAAGAAAATATTCAAATGGACAGCAGGTAGATGAAAAAGTACTCAATGTTACTCATCATTAAGGAAATGTAAATCAAAACCTCAATAAGGTCAAAATCAAAAAGATAAGAAACAGCAAATGCTGGAAGAGGGACCCTGGTGAACTGTTGGTAGGAATACACATTGGTGCAGCCACTATGGAAAACAGTAAGAAGGTTCCTCAAAAAATTAAAAATAGAAATACCATATAACTTAGCAATTTCACTTCTGGGTGTATATCTGAAGGAAAGGAAATCACCATCCCAAAAAGGTATCTGTTTACCACCATGTTTATTGCAGCATTATTTACAACATCCAAAACAGTGGAAACAACCCAAGGGGCCATGGATGGATAAATGGGTAAAGGAAATGTGGTAGAGACATAGAATGGAATATTATTCAGCCATCTATAACAACACGGATGGGCCTTAAGGACATTATGCTAAGTGAAATAAACCAGACAGAGAAAGATATATATACAGTGTGATCTTATTTATCTGTGGATACTAAAGAAACCAAACACAGAAACAGAGATCAGATTTGCAGTTGCCAGAAGAGAGGGATGGGAGCTTGGGAGATGGGAGAGAAGAGACTGGGTGACAGTGGCCAAAAGATATAAACTTCCACATACAGGATAAATTAAGTTCTAGGGATATATATAATGTACAACATGATAACTATAGTCACATGGCTGTTTTATATATTTGGAAGTTACTAAGAAAGTAAACCTTAAAAGTGCTCATCACAAGGACAAAAACTTTTTAAAACTATGTGAAGTGATGGATGATAACTAAAATATATTATGGTAATATTTCACAAAAAAGACATCAAATTGTACACCTTAAATTTATTCAATATTATATGTCAATTATATCTCAATAACACCAGAGGGGGTGGGGAGGAGGACCACATGAAATAAAAGAATTTATGAGAATAAAAAATGTAAATAACATTTCTTCATATTGTCAAATTTTTTTAAGTTTTTAAGTAAGGAAAAAGTCCTTCTTTAAAACTTTCCAGAAAATGGCTTAAAAGAACTGTATGAATAGAATATTCTAAACCATTCTGAAGAAATATTAGTTGTGTATCTTAATAGTTTGTATTCTATTTTCTATGGTTTTTTTTTTTTTGGATATTCAGCCTTGCTCAGACATCAAATTTCCCACAAGCAAAATATTAAGGGTCGATTCTCAATAAATCATCCCACAAATACTCAAAGGAAATATACAGGAGATAGAGACAGCAGCCAACATCAACTTCCTTTGTGAATAAAGATTGAGCACTTTCTCTGTGATCCTCTTGACCACTGTGATGGATAATGCAAAAGCTCTGGAAGCGATTAACAAAGATAATGAGGTGACCCTTAATCCCTTAGACAATTTTCAAAAAGAACTTTACCCAAAGGGGAAAAAAAGGTAAGCTTCCACCAGTAGAATGCAGGATACGAAATAGATGATCCTCTGTCCTGAGAACAACTCCAACAAACCAATATTTTTAAAGATGTAATTAAATTATTTTAGTTCCAAACTCCCCACCAAATCTTCAAGGGCCTAGAAACAATCCAAGTAATGTTTTGGAAGCACCTCACTATACCAGGCTTTTTGTATTTTTTCTCCCTGCATACACATTCCCTCTCTCACAACTTAGGGGAAAGAATTGTAGGTCCTAAAACTGAAGAAAGAAAAAGAATCGTGAAAGCAACTCCAAATATTAATTAGAAAACAGCCAGAGACTTGACTGTAAAATTTACACAGAAATATGCAAATTGCACATGATGAACAGGTCACCTTTTGTTTCATATACCTGCATGTGATCCTTGGACATTTTAAAAATACAAACCATAGATTTAAGCTCTATCCATCAATACTAAACTCATGCTGGACTCAAACAATTAATACACCTTAATACAATATTACCTAATTGTGTAATTTCCTCTACGTGTTCACCCAACCTGGGATGATCAGTGACATTGCATGAGTATTTCTAAGACAGCAAAGTGCTCTAAATACTAAAACAGAGAATGGTGGCATCACATCATGTATTGTATCTGATGACTGTGACACTCTTGCACTAAAAAAATAATTATGGCTAACCATGGGAAAAAAACAGGAAAATAAATTCTAATGAAATTGCCACATTAGACTAATAAAGCTGATCAAAAGATGATTTGCTTCATTTTGAAGAGACCCTTGTTTAAAGGGACCCCATGGTAAACAAAGATTACTTATCATTTGCTACCTGTTTAGAAATATCCATGTTGGCTTGTTTTGATTTTGTGATGCACTTGTTATTTTCATTTTCTACATGTTCTTTCTATGGTACGTAGCTTGTTGATTCTACAATTCTCACAAAACACAGTTACATCTTCTAAGCCATGACAAAAGGCACTGGCAGTGTGTTCCTTTTACCATGCTATACACATACAGGCGCCTAAAAGCCTGACCCTTCTCTCCTCCTTTCCCCTTGGGGATCTCATCACTTATTATCATTGCTGCTACAACATTGTTTGGTGGGGGAGGCTACCAAGTTTAGCCTTTGGTCCAAGTTCGGACACTGGATTCCACACAGAGCATTAATTTGTTTTGATGCATTAGGCAATACAGTTACACTGCTTAGGGCCTATGTGCTTTCCAAAACCTTATGAAAATATCTAAAATCTAAAAATAACATTGTGCCAACATACATAACAGAAACTGTAGGATCAAAATTAACAAAGGTTCAAACAAATGCCTGCAAAACATAAGAAGCAGTAAACTTCAATTTAACACATGTGGTTGCAATTAAATTGTATTTAATGTAGGCTATGGGTGCACTGTAATGAGCTTGATAGAGTTTGCCTCCAAAAATGAGAATTCCTATGGTCTACAAATGTCCTAAAACACTTCTGCATCACCCAGCTGAGACAGGCTGACCTATTTAAACCAGATCTATAAAAATGTTAGGAGATAGGAGTTTAGAGAAAACGTGAAAATGAACCATTCCGTTTAAAAAATATATGTCTTCATCTCATTGTTTCCTATTGTGGACATCTCCATGTCTGTGAATACCCTACATCATCTGACCATCCATTAAGGTCTGGAAATATTCCCACATTGTGAATTCCTCTTTATGGGGTAAAAGCCAGAACTCACTCCCTCATCTTACCTTGCTAATAGAGCAGGCTAAGCCAAGCACGCCTGCACATTACTTAATTTACTAGTGACCAAACTGAAGAAGCAAAGGTCCAACGGGATTCAACACAGACTGTGGGTTTAGTGCCAAGTGGTTCCCAATGTGATTTGGGATACATCTTCTCCAAGCCTGACTTTCTGGCTCTCGTAGGATTCCACAAGTTTCTTAATACTTTTATAAACACCTTTTCAGTTAAACCAACGAGTGTGGATTCCATTGTTTGCAAAGGACCCTGACTCACTTAAAAGGACTCTCTTTCCTAACTCCCAGTCAAACTCCATGCTGCAAAGTCACATTGCAGCAACCTCTCAGTGCAGAGCTAGGTGTTTACTGTGCAAGATACGGTGAAATAGAAATACTCGGCATAGATTCCAACTTTCTTCTAGACCGACTTCCTGAACCGCAGAAGCAGGAAAACTACCTTCCCAGATGCTAAAGTTCTCAATGAGAAATAGGTCGCACCACTTAGATGCACTTACTCCAGATTTGAAATGTGGGCATAAGACAATGCTTTGGCTAGCTACTGCTATCATAAGGCACAATGATGGACAAGCTGGTTTTTTCTGCAATACCACTCCAGCATTCAGCCATTAGCTTCATGGGTGAAAGAGGAAAGTACAGCTTTCTAATCCCTAGATCTCAGGTATGTATTCTTGAATTCAACAGTTCTGGTGATAGCATCCCAATTCTCCAACCTGAAGTTACAGAAAGGGGTCTATGAGCCACGGAAGGTGGGCAGACTCTAGAAACTGGTAAGAGCAAGGAGATGGATTTGCCTCTAGACCTCAGAAAGGATGGCAGTCTGTGTTCATCCTAATTTTAGTCCAGTGCAACCTGTGTCAGATTTTTAACTTATAGAACTGTAAGATTATAATAATAAATTTATGTTGTTTCAAGACACTAACTTTGTGACAATTTGTCAGGGCAGCAACAGAAAATTATTACAGAGTATATCTTTTGTGGCACTATTTAAAATATCAAAGTCAAGGAAAATTTAACTTTCCATCAATGGAAAGTTTAAAGAGCAGTTAATACTGAAGTACTATGTAATTATTAAAAAGATGAACTACAAGTTTGGTCAGTTAATATGGTGAAATATTTAATACTGTTAAGTCAGATAATGAAGAAAAAAGTACAGAATAATATATAAACAGCATGATTCAATACATGTTTTAAATATCATGTTTAGGGGCAACTGAGTGGCTCAGTTCATTGAGCATCTGACTCCTGATTTCAGCAAAGGTCATGATCTTCTGGTTGTGAGATCAAGCCCCACATCAGGTTCTGCTTGGGATTCTCTCTTCCGCTCTCTCTGTCCCTCCCCAATTTGTGCTCCTTCTCAAAATAAGTAAACATTTTTTAAAATGATGTCTATAGATACATTAAAAAGTCTAGAAAGAAGTCCACTAAACATTAACAAATGCTATCTCTACAGGACAGAATTTCAAGGGGACCTTCAAATTTTTATATTGCTGGATTTTTTTTCAATGAGAATGTATTACATGGAGAAGTAGTATATTTCATTTTTAAGTAGGTAACTAAATACAATCAGTTTAACCCATGAATGAATATTTTTGTGATCTTTATGGAATTTAAATACAAATCATTGGATATACCATTTCTAAATCTTAGCCAGACGTGGTAATATCTTAACTCTGATGGAAGTGATTCAATATTCTCTCTAAATACATTGGACCACTCAAATTACATTACTGCAGTTTTTGTTCAGATTATTTCTCACTAAAGCAAAAAAAAAAAAATGCAGCACTAATGTCTCATAGTAAGTTAGAGGGCTACAGTAATAAAATAATCAATTAAAAATTTTAAAATGAGCAATCAGTTAAACTTAAATTTAAATAGTTTAAAATAAAAATAAAATAATGGGCTAAAATTGAACATCTGTAAACAGATGGTTTATATTTCAGAACCTGCTAAATTCAAAATTCAAGCTTGGCATGCCTGGTCAAATGTTTCAGTCATGGGTTCTCAGGGCCAGTTAGTATAAGATGAACATTTAAATATGAAAAAGCAAACCTCAAATCCACTCAGATTTTAAAAACAGCCCTCAAAGTTAAATTATCAAAGAATCTGAAGTGCAAGGGCTTTTATGTGAAACCATTCTCTTATTTATGTAGACACATTCACTTAAGAATAAAGATCCATTTGGGGCGCCTGGGTGGCTCAGTCGGTTAGGCGCTGGCTTCGGCTCAGGTCATGATCTCACGGTTCGTGGGTTGGAGCCCTGTGTAGGACTCTGTGCTGATAGGTCAGAGCCTGGAGCCTGCTTCGGATTCTGTGTCTCCCTCTCTCTCTGCCCCTTTCCCATTCATGTTCTGTTTCTCTCAATAATAAGTAAACATCAAAAAAAAAAATTAAAAGAAGAAAAAAGAATAAAGATCCATTTAGGGGTACCCGTGGGTCATTTGGTTAAACATCCGACTCTTGATTTCAGCTCAGGTCATGATCTCATGGTTTGTGGGTTCAAGCCTCGCATCAGGCTCTGTACTGACAGCATGGAGCACGCTAGGGATCCTCTCTCTCAAAATAAATGAAGATCCATTTAAACTTTATTTCAGGGTTAAAAATGAACAATAAGGGAAAGGAAGGAGGAGCTAACAGTTACCATTACCAGACTATGCTAATGATTTTCAGAAATTATCTGTTTTTGTCATTATAGATTGCCATATAACTATTAGATTTTTCATTAAGATTATATTCAAATATCCATATATAGTCTAGTATTATTAAAGATATTGGTATATTTACAAAAGTGACTCTTTAGGACTTACATCATTTTAAAATTATATACTTTTATAAATTTTGAGGGTAGATCAAGCTAACATTTTATATAGTAATACAGTAGACAAGAAGACAAATACAAAACTTATAAGACATATGCTAAAAGCAATAATGTACCTAGATGTAATAATTCTAGCTTCCATGACTGGTTTAATGATTATAAAAGTCACAAAAGTAACCAATAACTCATTTTAAATTTGTTAGTTGGTATTACATTTAAGATACACAAATTTTAAAAATAATGTATCTATTGAAAAGCATATGCCAGGGCACCTGGGTGGCTCAGTCCATACACACAACAACTCTTGATTTCAGCGCAGGTCACTATCTCATAGTTTTTTAAATTCAAGCTTGGCTTTGGGCTCTGCACTCACAGGCTCACAGTGTGGAACCTGCTTGAGATGCTCCCTCTCTCTGCCCCTCCTCCACTGGCACTCTCTCTGTCTCTCTCAAAATAAATAAATAAACTGAAAAATTAAAAAAGAAGGGGTACCTGGGTGGCTCATTCAGTTAAGCAACTGACTTCTGCTCAGGTCATGATCTCACAGTTCATGGGTTCAAGCCTCACATCAGGTTCTGTGCTGACAGCTCAGAGCCTGGAACCTGCTTCAGATTCCGTGTCTTCCTCTCTCTCTCTGCCCCTCCCCACCCATGTTCTGCCTCTCTCTGTCTTTCTAAAACAAATAAAAATGTTTAACAAATTGTTAATAAATAAAAATTAAAAATAAAAGTATATGCCATATAAAATAATAAATTTGCCTTATTAAAAATTATCTACATCTTTTCAGTTAGCTACAAATAGAAACTGGTAAACTTTGTTTGACTTGATTATTTAGATCTCATAAATAGAGAGCTTTTCCTAATAATGTACCTTACTTGTATTTAAAACCTATTTCTGGATTGGGGCTCCTGGGTGGTTCAGCTGGTTAAGTGTCTGACTCTTGGTTTCAGCTCAGGTCACGACCTCACGGTTTTGTGAGTGCAAGACCCACGTGGGGCTCTGAGCTGACAGTGGGGAGCCTGCTTGAGACTCTCTCTTTCCCCTCTCTCTGCCCCTCCCTCATTTGTGTTCTTTCTCAAAATAAATAAATAAAACTTTTTTAAAAATTAAAATATACTTCCAGATTACAATAAACCGATTTTTAGCAACAGTTAGAAATTCAAATGTAAAAAAAAAGAAGGCGATCTAAAACATGATTTTAAAAACAAGCAATGTTTAGGAATAAATCGAACAAAATCTGCGCAAGGTTTGTCAAATGAAATCGACAAAGCTTTGCTGAGAGAAATGAAGGAGTGCGTACACAAAGAGCCACGTCATACTCATAGTTTGCATGACAAAATCTGTGTAGATGTCAATTCTCCCCAAGTCCATCTGCAGACTCCGTGCTATCGCAATCAAAAGTCCAGTATACTTCTTAGTAGAAACTGATAGGCTAGTTCTAAAATTTATATAGAAAAGTAAGAACCCAGAATAACCAGAAGAATTCTGAGAAACAAAAACAAAGCTGGAGGACTTACCCAATTTCCAGAATCACTGGAAACCACAATAATCAATAATCAAAACAATGTAGTATTGGCATAAAAGATAGATGGATGAAACAGAATTAGGAATCTAGAAATAGACATATATATGTATAGTCAACTGATTTTCAAAAAGGATTCAATAATAAATTAATGAAGAATAATCTTTTCAATAAATAGTGTAGGAACAACTTAATAAATATCCATATGCAACACCAACACAAAAGAACTTTGACCACAACCTCATGTCGTATGTAAATATTAACTCAAAATGGACCATAGACCAAAATAAGAGCAAAGCTATGAAACTTCTAAAAGAAAACACAGAAGTTTTTCATGACCTTCATGTAGACAAAGATTTCTTAGGATATAAAAAGTATGAACCATAGTGAAATAAGTTCAAAAACTAAGCTTTACCCAAATCAAAAACGTCTGCTCTTTGAAAAATGCCATTAAGAAAATGCAAAGCTAACCGCCAGCTGGGACAAAGTGCCCTCGATGCCCACCTGAAAGAGAACTTATATTCAGAATATATAATGAACGCCTACAACTCATCAGTACGAAGACAGACAATCCAATTTTAAACCGGGCAAAAGATTTGACATATACTTTACAAATGAAAATATGTAAATGGCCAATAAACATATGAAATGACACTCAACAGTGCACAGTCATCGGGTATATGTATAAATCACAATGAAATATACAACATAACCAGTAGAATGGCTACAAAGACAATACTAAGCAACAACAAGAATATGAAGAAACTGGAATTCTCATATATTGCTGGAGGCAAGGTAAAATTGTGAGTACAACTTTGGAAACAGTTTGGTACTATCTTCCAAAGTTAAACATATACTGCCACAACCCAGAAGTTTGACTCCTAGGTATTTACCCAAGAGAAATGAAAGCATATGTCCACATAAAAGCACATATACATGAATATTCACAGTCGTGTTCTTAAAAATATCCAAAAACTGGAAACAACCCAAATAGCCATCAACAGATGATTGGATAAACAAATTGTGGGTCTATTCATACGATACTACTCAGCAATAAAAAACGAAATGAACAACAGATACACGCAACACTACAGATGAACCCCAAAAACGTTATGCTAAGTGAAAGAAGCTAGAGAAAAAAATAGACCACTATAGTGACTACAGTGACAGAAGATAGATCAGTAGTCGTCTGGGGGGAGAACTGGAGACTGACTGGATAAAGGACACCAGGAAACTTTGGGGGCTGATGGGAATGTTCTATTGTTTGGATTTTGATAGTGGGTTATATGAATATATAAAATTTTCAAAACTTGCCAAAATGTACATCAAAATTGATACATTTTATCTGTGTAAATTATATCTCAATAAAGTTGCTTTTAAATTTTTAAATGAAGAAAGAACAATCTTAAGTCATATATTACTTTTGAAAATGTTCAGTATACTTTAATTGTTCTGCTATGATACTAAATTGCCTCTTCTTCTGAACACAGGGCCACTTAAAAGATATCCTTTAACAACAACAACAAAAGATATCCATTAACATTTTAATTGTGTAACTATGCACCTATTACTTTTTTCTTTAATAAATTCACAGAACTCAACTATACTTCATAAATTGATATTATTTGGTGAAGCATTCAGTTAACTGAAACAATTACTCAATGTCGTGAAAGGATTTTGAGTAATATTAGTTCACACTTAGATTGACAGGAGAAGAATCAAACCTACAACCATTTACAAAACTATTATGTGCAGCTTAGCCAACATTAGTAGCAATTTCCCTTTAAAAACAATATTTGAATTTAAAACATAACACAGTATTATGAATCACAGCATGATTCAGTGTGTAGGGGTTAGAAATGAAGTACTGGATATACGTATAAGGGGATGCAAAATACTTTGAAAAGGAATACTATGATTTCTAGCACACTTCCACCCAGGGATTTCAATTTCCATTCTATGGCAGCCACTTGACGAAATGTGGAATCATTGTTTTCACAAAATTGAAGACTTTAAACGTATAATTCCTTCTCTAAACTGTGATTTCATTATAGATTTCACACACATGCATATATATATATGTGTGTGTGTGTATATATAAATGTGTGTGCATATATAGATATATACACAAACACACACAATTTGCTCTGTTTGCATTATAAGTTCCTACAATAATGCAAAGTGACCAATTTAGAGGCCAAAGAAAAAGACTCAAAAGAAAGTATAACCATCAATTTAGCTATATGATTCTTTAATTTGTATCACTATGACCATAGTCTGAAGACAGTGGAAATAACTAATATAGGACTGTTTAGTTGATCTGTAACTATATATTGTTATAAAAAATTCAATGTCTCCTCTGGCTAAATCAGGATGTTGGCTACATGCAATAGTTCTTGTACTTGCAATAGTTCATAACTTATAAATGCCGAAAATAACAGCAGCTAATTTCATATAAAAGAAGCTTAAAAATGAGGAATATTAGAATGGAAAAGAAAAAACAGCAACAGCTTTTTCTATATAAATTTCCTCTTCTTCAGCATCTCCATACTTCTGTTCATGTAGTATATAACTTAAATAATATTCTGAGGGTCCAGGGGTACCTGGGTGGCTCGGTTGGTTAAGTATCCAAGTTTTGATTTCCATTCAGGTCATGATCTTATGGTTTGTGAGATCAGGCCCAGCATAGGGCTCCATGCTGACAGAGTGGAGCCTGCTTGGGATTCTGTCTCTCCCTCTCTCTCTGTCCTTCCCCTGCTCACAGGTACTTGCTCTCTCTCTCTCTGTCTCTCTCTCAAAATAAATAAATAAACATTTTTAAAAATACTGATGGTCCAAAAACAATTTGTGGCAAAGTTACGCTCTCCATTATTTTGGTTATTCATTCATTCATTCATTGAACACACATTCAGTCGTCCACTTACCTACATACAGTAGGTGCTGCAGGGGATGTACAGAACGAATGAACAGATGGAGTTCCCTCTAGCCACTTCATTCAGTTGCTCATGGTCAGATATAATGATTATGACAATCAGTTCCATCCCTTTACCTTTATATGCTGTCTTCTCTCAACTACATGCCTTTACTCTCAGAGAATACTGACTGAAGAATTGATGAAGATTCAATGCAAATCTAAACTGTCTGCTGAAGAAAACAATTTTAAAAGAATTTTCATGTAAATCCTCATTGGCTATGTATCCAAAGCCAAAGCTTCTTTAATAATGTTAATAATGCCTTGGACAGTAAATCAATAATGAAACTGAGGTTAAAAGAGTCAGTTGATATCTAAGGTTAAAAGAAGTTAGTTGATATCTAAGTGGTTTAGATGACAATGAAAAAAATTATTTAAAAGACTTCATCCAGGGGCGCCTGGGTGGCTCAGTCGGTTAAGCGTCCAACTTCAGCTCAGGTAATGATCTTGCAGTTCGTGGGTTTGAGCCCCATGTCAGGCTCTGTACTGACAGCTCAGAGCCTGGAGCCTGCTTCAGATTCTGTGTCTCCCTCTCTCTCTCTGCCCTTTCCCCACTCACACTCTGTCTCTCTCTGTCTCTCAAAAATAAATAAACGTAAAAAAAAAAAATAAAAACTTCCTCCAATGAAAGCAATTCAAAAAGGCAATGGTAACTGGCAAAAAACATTTAAATATGGTTTAATAGGAAGGGAGAAGAAAAGTAGAGTTTAATACATGGAATTTTTAAAAAAGAACATGGGGGGCACCTGGGTGGCTCAGTCAGTTAAGGTACAACTTCGGTTCAGGTCATGATCTCATGGTTCATGGGTTCAAGCCCCGTGTCGGGCTCTGTGCTGAAAGCTCAGAACCTGGAGCCTGTCTTCAGATCCTGTGACTCCTTCTCTCCCTGACCCTCCCCTGCTCACGCTGTCTCTCTCTCTCTCAAAAATAAATAAAACATTTAAAAAATTTTTAAATAAATAAAAAAAAAAGAACTTGGGACAAAACTTGAGGAAAGATTGTTCCAGTGGTAGATTCAACTCATGAAAGACAGGTAGCCAGATTACATTGTCAAAGGCTATGTTCATTTGCATACTCAATACACTAATTAAGAAAATGTAAAAAAAATTTGCAACCCAGAACTTATTTCTATAAGCTAGCCTTTAAGACCCTTAATAATGAAGTATCCTAAAAATCTCATTAGGGAATTTATAGATTATATAATCCAATTGCATGGCTTTAAAGATGAGGAAACTAAAATCTAGAAAGATGAAATTATATGCTCAAAGTCAAATCATCTAAAAAATGCAATTATTTCTAATATAATGAGTATAAAATGTATATATCCTTGGATTCTAAATATTCAGAAACTGAAAAACAAATGTAGTTTTTCTGTAGAATAGTATCTTTTTTGCTTTTTTTACCTTTGTATTTCCAGTGCCTAGCCTACTAATTGGTACACATGTAACAAATGAATGAGTGATGTCAGTTAGCCAGAACATTAAATAAATCATGAATATATCTACCATGACCAACCTGGATGTCCAACAGGAGTATTATATACAAAGTATTGTCTACAAAGATTATAAGGGTGCCTGGATGGCTCAGTCGGTTAAGGGTCTGACTTCAATTCAGGTCATGATCCCGTGGCTCATGGGTTGGAGCCCTGTGTCAGGCTCTGTGTTGACAACTCAGAGCCTGAAGCCTGTTCACATTCTGTGTCTCCCTTTCTCTCTGCCCCTCCCCTGCTTGCTCTCTCTCTCTCCCTCTTTTAAATTTCTTTTGGGGTTTGTTTTTTTTTTTGAAAATTTTTTTACATTTATTTACTTTTGAGGGACAGAGCACACGTGGGGGAGGGGCAGAGAGAGAGGGAGACACAGAATCTGAAGCAGGCTCCAGGCTCTGAGCTGTCAGCACAGAGCCCGACGCAGGGCTCAAACCCATGTACCGTGAGATCATCACCTGAGCCGAAGTCAGATGCTCAACCAACTGTGGTACCCAGGCTCCCCTCATTCTCTTCTCAAAAGTAAATAAACATTTAAAAAACTATTTCCAAAGATTATAAATGATATTTGCTCAAACAATCCAATTTCCTACTTTTAGAAGTAGGGGAAAAAAAAAAAAAAGAAGTTCTTAAAAGCAACAACTATTGAGTAAAGACCACTTCTGAAAACTCAGCAATCAAGGTGGGTATTCAAAAGATTAGGTTTCTTTTGTTAAGGTGTATAAATCCAATAGGAAATTCTTAGCCAAAAGTTCCTTAACACTTTGGAACTATCAATTTCTTTTTAGAATTAATATTATACATAATGATACATTTCACCAAAAAAGTAATTGCTTCATTTTCTGGAGGTGAGCTAAATTTCACTAATCCTTAAACACAGCTGTTGTTTTTCACCTCTTACAATTCCCCTTTAATCTCTGGATATACTGCTACCCAAATGAGTTATCAGGCAATTGCCTCCACTTGTTAATGAAGTGGTTTCTCCAAATTACTACACTAGTCTTTTGGGATATGAAAGAACAGGCAGCTGAAATATTGCTTTGAATAAAGCAGAGTATGTTTCATTTAGATGAGATGAGTCATGAAAGCCTGCCTTGTGCTGTGAACAGCCTTGGAACTTGGACTTCACAGCTGACCCCAACTTTCAATTTTAAGACAATCCTCCACACTTTACACTGGCCTGAAAATACCCTTACAGATCAAGTAGAGAGGCCTGTGAAATACTAATCTCTAACTGGTGCCCACTTGTTTATGGAACTGAAAACATGTCCACATAAGGGGTTATGTTAAATCTGTCAGGATACACAGTCTGGATTGCGGTTTCTTATAGACTGCTTCTTTGATAACGCATGATGTGAAACTGCTGAAACGTGTTCTCAAAAGATTCAGACTCTTCTACAAAAATTCGTGTTAAAAAAAACAAAACTGGGGCACCTGGGTGGCTCAGTCAGTTGAGCGTCTGACTTAGGTCATATCTCGCAGTTCATGGGTTCAAGCCCTGCATTGGGCTCACTGCTGTTAGTGTGAAGCCCGCTTCAATCCTCTGTCCCCCTCTCTCCCTGCCTCTCCCTTGCTTGCACTCTCTCCCCGTCTTTCTTTCTTTCTTTCTTTTTTTAATGTTTATTTATTTGAGAGAGACAGAGTGAGAGACAGGGAGACACAGAATCTGAAGCAGCTCCAGGCTGAACTGTCAGCACAGAGCCTGACACAGGGCTCAGACTCACAGAGTGCAAGATCATGACCTGAGCTGAAGTGGGACACACTCAACTGCCTGGGCCACCCAGGCGCCCCTCTCTGCCTGTCTTTCAAAACAAGTAAATCAATGTAAAAAAATCAAATCAAACAAAGATTCAGGTAAAATTTCAAGAGGAGATAAGAACAGACCAATATCTAATTTATATATCATCTATCCCAGTATGATATGAAAGTTTAAATGTTTCTGGGCCACAGAATTTAAGAAATGTCACACTGGGCATAACCGAGAGGCCGTGGCTGCCTCTGAAGGATCAGATGGAAACTACTGACAGAATACATACCTACAAGAATGCTGGACACTTAATAAGCATGGAACAGATGCTTCATTCCATTTTGGCTGGCTGTTTTTATCTAGCAGTAAAAGGTTATCAGCTAAAATAAACATCTAAAAACAAAAAATACAGCAGTTCTCTGATTGCAGGTTTCTGAATACTGCTTTTTTTTTTTTTTACTAGATCTCTCATTCTTGGGAGGAGGAGTGATGTAATAAAGAGTTCAGATTTTAAAGTCATGCTGACCTTGGTCAAAGCCATGTTCTAGTTTAACCTCGTGCAGGAGCCTTGGGCAACAAACTTAATCCTTCTGAGACTCAATTTTTTCACCTGTGTACATAAATAAATAATAGGGAATAATCCATATATTGCAAGGCTCTTGTAAAGATTAGAGAGAATGTGATCAAAGTATCTCATCAATGTCTGCCCACAGCAAAACCAAACTTCTCTATAAACCACAATTGCTATTATTTCTCCCGTGACTGTCATTATTTCAGAGTCCACAGATACAGAAGGTCTCTACAAAGAGAGGGAGACCCTCTACTTTTGTCCTCTGCCTCCAAGCCAACCGAGGCCTCAATTAAATTTCCCGGATCATTCCTGACGTATCAGGAAATATCTTAGGTACTATCTGCTCATACAGTTAAGCAACTTGCCTCTGAAACACCAACTTCTGGAGGAGTATAGCAAAAAACAATGAATGAATGAGTGAATGAATGAAGGCATTTTTCAGGTACAGAAGACTGATTTACGAAAAAGTGCTTTTCTTATCATTTCGTGACATATGTAAGTCAAATCACTATGCTGTATATCTTAAGCTGAAACACTGATATATGTCAATTCTATCTCCATAAAACTGGAAAATAAATAAAAAGTACTTTCAGGTCAAAATGTGGCTGGCTATCATTGTCTTTACTCAATCTACCCAAGATGCTCTCTTCCTTTCAGTCTGCCCATCTAAATCCTCCTAATCCTTTCAAGTGATGGCTCAATTTGTACTTTTTGCATTGAATATTACCTAATTAACATGTATTCGTAGAGAACCAAATAGTTTACAGCACATAAACATTTCACTGCCACACGCTGTGACTAGACAGCAATACTGTTTCTACTTTACTAACGAGGTTCATTATGGTCATTTTTTTTTAATGTTTCTTTATTTTTGAAAGAGAGAGAAACCAAGTGGGAGTGGGGGAAGGGCAGAGAGAGACGGAGACACAGAATCTAAAAGAGATTCTAGGCTCTGACCCGTCAGCACTGAACCCGATCCGGGGCCTGAACCCATGAACTGTGAGATCATGATGTGGGCGGAAGTTAGACGCTCAATCCACTGAGCCACTCAGGTTCCCTGATTATGCTTAGTGTAGACAATAAGGCAACCTCACCTCACCTGAATGGACACTAGGCAAAAGCCACCTGCTATCCAGAAAGGGGAGAAAACCCACTCTGGCCTAGGGCCCTGCACTACTACTACAAAGCAAAAAAATTGCTGCCACTTGGAAAAGTGCGGGGACACTGAAAAAGCCCCACTCCTGAGACTCAGGTGCACAGGGCCTGCTGAAGACTGAGCCTTGAGAGGCCCCACCACAAGCCCTGAGCCAGTTAACAAGCGAGGGCAGTCTCCTGCCAGGGCGGCTCAAGGGCACTGAGCGAACCCCTCTGCGTCATAAAGGCATGCAAAGCCCTCTAAAAGCTGCACGTACAGCACAAATCCTGAGAAAACCTCTCCAGCCTTCAAACTAAGCACACGGTAAATGGGCGTCCACTGGCACAACCTGAAGTCGGCTGTACACTGAAGATAGCTGTAGGAACAGGAAAACCCAACCCCAGCTCAATTACCGACTAGACTGACTGAGCCCCTATGCCAGCATCCTGTCAGAACAAGAGGCATGCCACTTCCGGGCGTGGACACATTACCTCAGTCCCTGCTGTCCTGTTACACACAATGTTCAGTGTTCAATTATAAAGTATAAGAGGCACAAAAATTACAGGGGAAAACACTCTTGAGAGACAAAATAAAGAATACATGGGAAATGTCAGTAGTGAGAAAGAAATTGTCTTTAAGAAGTCAAATGAAAATGCTAGACATGACAAACATGATGTTAGAGACCAATTAAAAAAAAAAAATCCTTCAGCAGTGTATTGACAGACTGGACACAGCAGATGGAAGAAAAGATGAATGTGTCTACAGATAAGGAAACAGAAATCACCCAAACTGAAACACAAAGAAAAAAAAAAGGAGACAAAACTGAATAGGGCATTCAAGTGTTGTGAAATAACAACATGTGTTATAACCAGAATCAGCGAAGAGAGGAGAGAGAAAAAAGAAGAATATACATGCGAAGAGATAATAGCCAAGAAGTTTCCAAAGTGAATGAGGCAACCAACCACAGAGTCTAACAAACAGAACCTCTGGCCAGATAAACATAAAGAAAAACCTATCCAGGGGCGCCTGCGTGGCTGTCAGTTAAGCATCCGACTTTGGCTCAGGTCATGATCTCATGGTTTGTGGGTTCGAGCCCCGTGTCTGGCTCTGTGCTGACAGCTCAGAGCCTGGAGCCTGCTTCAGATTCTGTATCTCCCTCTCCTGCTCCTCCCCTGCTCGTGCTCACTTGCTCTCTCTCAAAAATAAATAAAACGTTAAAAAAAATTTTTTTTAATGCCCTAGAAAAATTATACTCAGTTCAAGTCTTTAAGCACATCCAAGCAATCCCCATGAGCTATTTTACAATTTATCAAACCACATATCTCTTTTCTGTTTATCCTTCTAGAGCTCTCTCCTTTTCTACTCTCACACCCAAACCATACCATTTTATCTTGTTTTCAATAGATAACTCCTCCAACATCTGGAAAACAGCCCCTGGCCAATCTTAACATACCCCGGTTGGTTATATGACCAAGTGGCTAACATAGAAGGCCAGACTTCACAGCAGAGTTACTGATTCAACAAATGGTTATTGCAAGTCCACTAAGGTATCTGGCACTGGTGCAGACAAAGGATGCAGCACAGAGAAGCTTCTGCTCTCATGAGCTTCCTTTCAGCAGAGGGACCCGGGTATTTAACAAAGAAATAAGAAGGGAATAACAGGTAACAGTGAATGCTGTGAATAAAATAAGCAACATGAAGTGGCAGGGATTTGGAAAAGTAGGTACATACATTGGGCATTTACAGATGGCCTCTTTGAGGTGAAAACCTGAGTCCCAAATGATGAAATAGCGCCACCCATCAGACGAACTGACAAAAGACACCATGAAAAGAAACATTGTCAAGTGTAGCATGTTTGAGAAACTCATCTGTATGAGCACAGTTAAATTGTCAAAATCAGGAAATAAACACTGATATGATATTACCATCAAATCCACCAACCCCATTCAAGTTTCTCTGATCATGCCTGTAATGTCCTTTATAGGTCCAGGATCCACATCATAATCACGTGTTACATTTGTTATCATGCCTCTTTATTTTTTTCCTTCAATCCAGAACAGTTCTATCTTTCCCTATCTTCCATGATCTTAACATTTTGGAAAAGTACAGGCCAGTTAACTTTGTGAAATGTCTCCCAGTTTGGTTTTGTAGGATTTTCCTCACGATTTGTGACTTTTGGCAGGAATACCACAGAAGCAATGCTCTCTTCTGTCGATGTATTATATTAGGAGGCACATGACATTAATGTTTATTACTTGGTTAATGTGATATCTTCTGGGTTTTCCCACTGTAGAGTGAATTAGAAGCATATGGTATTTATCAGTTACTAAGTAACTAGTGCTTTGTGGCGATATTTTGAGATTAATATCTTACTCCTCATTGTATGCTCACTTCCTTTAGAATCCAGATAATCCATGCTGCAGTCAGTTATTACTATGATAGTTACCAAATGGTAATTTTCTAGTTCCATCGTTCTTTCCAGATCAGTGGTTGTCAAATGAGGATGGGCATGCACTTTTGCCTCCACATTGCAATCTGACAATGCCTGAAGACATTTTTGCTCTTCACAACTCGAGGTTGCGGGGAGGAGGGATGCTACTATCTAGAAGGCAGAGGTCAAGGATAATGCTAAACATCCTACAATAAACTGGACAATTCCTCTCCCACTCAAAACCATTATCTTGCCCAAAATGTCATTAGTGCCAAGGTTCCAGATTTACTGACATTCAGAATTTCCTGCTCATTTATATGTTTATTAATATTAGTATGGATTTCTGGAGTTCTATTTTACTCAAAGGGTTACAGTCTGTTTCTAACATTTATTTTGATACTCAGATTGTCTCAGAATTGGTCAATACTAACCCTTCAAACCTGTTACTGTGTCCTTTGGGGCATGTGTCAATTACTATTTGAGAACTTCCTTACTTCATGACATAAAATGCTTAGTGAGAGACTCAACCATTTCTTCAAAGTTCCCTGGCCTGTTTCTTTTTATTTTTTTTTAATGTTTTATTTATTTTTGATACAGAGGGAGACAGAGCATGAGAGGGAGAGGGTCAGAGAGAGAAGGAGACACAGAACCAGAAGCAGGCTCCAGGCTCTGAGCTAGCTGTCAGCAGAGCCCAACGCGGGGCTCGAACGCACGAATGTGAGATCTGACCTGAGCCGAAGTCGGAGGCCCAACTGACTGAGCCACCCAGGCGCCCCTGGCCTGTTTCTTTTTAGTGGAGAATGTTTAGAAACATAGGTTGGGTGCTGGGTATGCTCACTGCTATCATACCCAGACACAGCTAGGAAATACACACAAACACACATACACACACACACACACACACACACACACACACACACCCATACACATCCCTACTTACCTAGCTAGCAAAGCAATGAGGTCATACTAATACTTCTAATTCAACATCACAGAGTTTGTTTTAGCTTTCCCCCTTTCCATATGTACAATTCTCTTTGTTGACGCTGAGAAACTTAGCTCCCAATGCCTCAATGTATTTGCTTATTTCCATCCCTTGACTGTAACCAATTTTTCAGTTGTAAAGCAGAAAATTAACCCTAGATGTGCCCCCCTCCCAGTCTCTGCCTACATTTGAACCTAAACCTTGACTCCAACAAAAGGGAAGGGAGAGATGGATATGGAGAAAGGCCAGTTAGAAAGTAAGGCCTTGATCTGTAAGTCTGGCCACTTACACCTCCACATCTACTGCCAGTTGAAAACTTGACCCCCCCCAAAAATAAGGAGAAAAATGAGCCAGATTCTAAAACAAGTGCAGTGTGCCCTATGTAAGTGGAAGTGTTGCCTTTACCTAGTACAAAGGGAGACGTTCATGCTTCTCAAAATGAAAGACTTAAAAGCTGACCTTCATATAACTTGTATATGACACATAATTTGTATGTATAAGTTTATACCTAATATACATGATTATAGTTTATAATAAAAATGGTGTTAAGCCTCTTAGAAGAGCCTGCTGTAAAACAAAGCCAGATTAATTCACTTGAAGAATATGGCCAAATTTAATGTGTTACTTCTAAAAGGTATATGAGAAACTTCTGGAAAAATCTGTTTGACAGATTTAAAAAGATCATAATACAAAATCCCTGCATACCAATTAAATAGAAATGGAATAAAATCATGATTTAACAGGTCGCATTTATAGAACCTCCCTGAAAAATTTACAATTAAAAAAAGAAAAAAGATACCTAAAAACTATGCTGCAAGCACATGTCCACGCACACACACACAGATGTGACATTAAAGAGAAACTCAAAGACGACAATTCTAAAATAACATATGTAGGTTGAGCCTACCTGTAAGTATTTGAATGGTTCTACCTCTTATAATAAATGAAACTAATTATAATCCCAAACTCACCATTTACTAGAGAACAGTTTGAACAATGGATTCTATATAAGCTTCCCTTTTAAATAATGACAAAATTTTTAAGACTTAACTAAATTTAATCCAAAAAAAGCATTTGGCTAGGAACTTTCAATGCAATGCTCTAATTAAAAGCAGGAAATATAATTAGAGGCATACTAAATCATAAAGCAAAATGTCCAATTGTCAAGTGAAACTTAAATTCTCTTACTGCTTAGTATCCTTCCAATACATTTCTTCTTGCCTAAGTTAGCCAAAGTCAGGGATTTTTGCTTGCAGTCAAAGACCCCTAACTGATATAGCTAGGTATCCTAGTTCTAAGTTAAATGTGGTCTCTTAAAAGGAAACAATCAAAAAAACTAACAGACAACCAACAGAATGGGAAAAGATAGTGGCAAATGGCATATCAGATAAAGGGCTAGTATCCAAAATCTACAAGGAACTCACCAAACTCCATACCCGAAAAATGAATAATCCAGTGAAGAAATGGGCAGGAGACATAAACAGACACTTCTCCAAAGAGGACATCCAGATGGCCAATAGGCACATGAAATGATGTTCAGCATCACTCACCATCAGGGAAATACAAATCAAAACCACATGGAGATACCACCTCACACTGGTCAGAGTCGCTAAAATGAACAAATTAAGAGACTACAGATGCTGGCGAGGATGTGGAGAGACGGGCACCCTCCTACACTGTTGGTGGGAATGTAAACTGGTGCAGCTGCTCTGGAAAACAGTGTGGAGACTCCTCAAAAAACTATCCATAGAACTCCCCTATGACCCAGCAATAGCACTGCTAGGGATTTACCCAAGGGATACAGAAGTGCTGATGCATAGGGGCACACGTACCCCAATGTTCATAGCGGCACTTTCTACAATAGCCAAATCATGGGAAGAGCCTAGATGTCCATCAACTGATGAGTGGATTAAGAAGATGTGGTTTATAATACAATGGAATACTACATGGCAATGAGAAAGAATGAAATCTGGCCATTTGTAGCAAAGTAGATGGACCTTGAGGGTGTCATGCTAAGTGAAATAAGTCAGGCGTTGAAGGACAGATACCATATGTTTTTACTCATAGGTCTAACAGGAGAAACCTAATAGGGGACCATGGGAAGGGGAAAGGGGGGGAAAGAGTTGGGGAGAGGGAGTGAGGTAAATCATGAGAGACTTGAATGCTGAGAACAAACTGAGAGCTGAGGAGGGAGGGGGAAAGGGGCAGGCGGTGATGGTCATGGAGGAGGGCACTTGTGGGGAAGAGCACTGGGTGTTATATGGAAACCAACTTGGTAATAAACTATTTAAATTTAAAAAATGTGGGACATCTTGGGGAACCAGGGGCTTGGTGGGTTAAGCATCTGACTCTTGATTTCGGCTCAGGTCGTGATCTCACATTCGTGAGATTGAGCCCCTAAGTGTGCTCTGTGCTGACAAGACGAGGCCTGCTTGGAACTCTCTCTTTGCCCCGCCCCTGCTCATGCTCTGTCTTTGTCTCTCTCTCTCAAAACAAATAAATAAACATGAAAAAAAATTTTAATGGGACATCTTTATTTATGAAATAGAACAGTTCAAAATCATTTTTAAAAAAGGCTTTAATTTCAGGTACAGTCAAATGGGGGGCAGGAGGTCTATTGAATTAATATAGAGAAGGTCAAAGTCTTCTTTCTGTCACCAGGAAATTTCTGTTGGAAATCTGGGGATAAGGTCAGAGTTCAATATATACTGCATAGACACAACTATCAATTTATTTTTCCTTCTGAAGGCAAACTGTGATCTAATGCATCATTTAGTTTCCTATGCACATCACTTTCCACTTCTCTTCAAAACTTAAAAAAGGAGTTTTTATTATCATGGATGAATTGACACTCAGTTTGAAAATATTTTATTTTTATATTTATTTTTTAAATCTTTACTACATTTCTCCCAAAAGTAACACATACTTGAAACAAATTAAGCAATCAAACAATACACATAATGATAGAAAAAGGTTAATTTTTCCTCTACCTCATTCCCTCAGGTCCCACTTTACTAACCAAGTTTGCTCATTTGCTATCTATGCTTTCACAGCTTTTTTAGAATATTACCACAGTTTCTTTTTATAAAAATGAAATGACATTATATACAATACTCAGTGCACTTAAAAATACATCTCAGACATCCCTCCAGAATATATAGCATATAACTCAATTCATCCTTTTTAATTTTTATATAATAATCCACTGGATAGAGACACAATAATTTACCCAATACTTCCATTAATTATAAGACTCCATTAATTATTAGACTATTTCCCATCCAAATAATGCTGTCATCAACATCCATGTACATGTGTCCTGATGGACTAAAAGACAGATATCAAAAAGTGGGATTCTTGGGTCAAAAGGAATATAAAATGACACTTCCATTTTTTAAAACCCTTGTGTGTATGAAAGAATCCATATACATGAAAATAAAGAGAGTAGGAAATAATAAACTCCCGTTTACCTATCATTCAACTTTAACAGTTGCCAAATATTAATGTTCAATTTTTTTCCTTCTCTACAAAACTGAAACAAGTCCCATTTTAAAAGTTTTGTCTCAGGCTGCCCAGGTGGCTCAGTCAGTTAAGCGTCCACCTTTGGCTCAGGTCATGCCCAGCATCGGGCTGTCTGCTGTCAGCACAGAGCCCACCTCTGATCCTCTGTCTCCCTCTCACTGTCCCTCCCCCGCTCGTGCTCTCTCTCAAGAATAAAATAAACATTTAGAAAAGAACTTTTGTCTCCATAAATGGCTCTGGAAGTTTATTAAAAGCCCTTTTGGAACACTAGTTACATAGTAACCACCAGCATTTTTATCTTAATTCCATACATAACAACTTAAAAAAAAAGTCACTCATAATATTCACTTCCTTCCTCTACTAAGCTCTTCGCAATGGAGAAACAGCAGAATCAAAGCATCTGAGACAGTAGAAAGAGAGACTAGGAAAGATCATCCTAAAAGCGTACAAAGACCTTGAAAAGGAAAATATCAGGCAGGCATAGAGGTATATTAAGTGACAGAGGCAACAAAGAGAAAGAAAGGAGTAACGTTAAGTAGATTTTTAAAAGCTAGCATTAGCTGGTAGGGAAAGTACTTACGGGATTGCTGGTGGTCCGAATGGGAAATTTAAGCAAAGAAAGAGCAATTCATGAGGAACAGGACATGCTATTTGAATGTATTTTAGAACTAGCTGCTTAAAATCTCTTGCACTACTCATCAGAAAGCTAGGAGAAGAGCCACTTAGTGCTCAGCCAGCAAAGGATATTTGGAGGAAAAAATATCACTAATGTGTAACAAAATAACATTTATTTCTCTTCAAATATAAGTAACATCTCTACAAAAGAAGAACGATATAGAATGTATGTATATGAACACATAGATGCAAAAGGAACACTACACCTAAATGTGTAAATAAAAAAATAAAAATTAAAAAAAAATAAAATAAAAACATACAATGAAATTTTAAATGCATTAATGACAAGGGCTATTTAAAGCAATCCCAAAGTAAATTATTTTGTACACAGAACATTTTATAAAATAAATAAACCATATTCTAATTTCTTTAAAGTGTGGTTTCTCCTTTTTAAAATATTAAATTCCCTAATCCACAAAGCATTTTATTTTTTTAAGATTTTTTTAAGTTTATTTACTCATTTTGAGAGAGAGAGAGAGAGAGGGAAGGGCAGAGAAGGGGGCGGGGAGAATCCCAAGGTGGCTGTGCGCTGGAGCTCAAAACTCACAAATCCTGAGTTCATGACCTGAGTTGAAATAAGAGTTGGTTCCTCAACCGACTGAGCCACTCCACAAAGCACTTAATGGCTGTTCACTATACGCCAGGCGCTGTACACGTAGAACGAAATATCCCTCCTGCTCTCTAGGAGCTTACAGTCTAGTGAGTGATCTAGACACAATTAATCAGAATACAATGTGATATATTTTAATGGTGTATTTTTTCATTTAAGTCCGCAGGTGAACACAAGAAGGACCACTGAACTACAGCTTAGGAGGAAGTGACGAGGAGTTGAACCCTGAAGGCTGAGGAGTAGTTCAGAAATGAAGGAGAAAAGAATCTGTACAACTTGTACAACGCCTGGCGCTTCATCTCAAGGCATTGAAGCTGGAAATATTGTTCTGGTGTAGATTTGACAAGAACCATATGTGGTCTGCTGATAGGAAGTTTTACAAATTGTATTCGGGAACTGTTAAGCGGTTACAGCATTTATGTGAGATTGATGTATGTATGCATGTGGTTTACATGTACAAGTGTTAAAAACGGTGGTTAAAGATACCAGAGTCAATCTACCTATTAGCTTCCATGCCCTTCCTGATACCCCGCCTACAAATAAGTAGGCTTGAAAATAAAACAAGGGTTCATAAAGGCACAAGAAGTTGACAGCAAACACCTGAATCCTTAATCGGCATTGAGAAAAGCCGTTTCCATCTCTGCAAATGGAGCGAAGAATGGGCGAAATACAGCATCTGTAGGAAATGTATCTACTAGGCCGTTAGACCTTGAAATCTGATGCAGAGTATACACACAAGGGTCTCTGGACTGAAGTGCACTAGCACAGCAGGGGGGACAAGGTAAAATATTTTTTAAAGGGAGATTGATTAACTGAATGTTGAGACTCTTCCTCCTACCCAACTCCTAACATGTTAGCTGCAAGGTATACACACTCTCCAAGGCGGCGGACTCAAAAGAGTGTTCTCTGGGAAACAGATCAGCTCAAAAGAAACACCTAAACCTATGGACACCCGAAGTTCCCTAGGAAACAGCCCAGCCAGATCATCCCATGGTTTGTATCATTAAACCCATAACCAACAAAAAAGGGGGGGGCACCTGGCTGGCTCAGAGCATGGAACTCTTGACCTTGGGATTGTGGGTTCAAACCCACATTGGGTATAGAGATTACTTAAAAATAAAATCTTAAAAAAAAAAAAAAAACCCCAACAAACTATGGCATCACAGTAGTACACAGTTGTATAGTGTACAACTCTTAAACACCACCAGATATTTGACAAAGGCCTCTATTATAAAAGACAGAGGCCAAAGTAAACAAATGGAAAAAGTAACTTGAAGGAAACACAGGCAACTGAGAGAAAAAAGAAAAAAAAATTCCAGTAATATATTTTAAAAACTAAGAAACTAAGAGAAGCAATCAAGAAATATGAAAAGAATGCAATGGGGGAAGGGGAAACTAAGAAAAGAAGGTCATTAAAACATTTAAAATTAGAAATAAAAAATTTAACAGAATTTTGAAAGATACAGTTATAGAAATATCCCTGAGAGTGAAGAAAAAAGATAAAAATATACTAACAGAAGGGGCGCCTGGGTGGCTCAGTCAGTTAAGCATCTGACTTTGGCTCAGGTCATGATCTGTGCACAGTCTGTGGGTTCGAGCACCACGTTGGGCTCTGTGATGGTAGCTCAGAGCCTGGAGCCTGCTTCAGATTCTGTGTTTCCCTCTCTCTCTCTCTCTGCCCCTCCCCCATTCATGCTGCTTCTCTCTGTCTCAGCAATAAACATTTAAAAAAGAAAAAAAAAGAAAAAAATATATATATACACACACAACAGAAGATGAAAAGATAATTTTGAGAAACTGTCCAGAAAATGGAAGGCCTGGAGAGACATCAGTGAAAACAGAAGTAAGAATATCATTAAAGAAATACTTCAAGGGGTGCTTGAGGGGCTCAGCTGGCTAAGCATCTGACTCTTGATTTTGGCTCAGGTCATGATCTCACAGCTTCTGAGTTTGAACCCCACATCGGGCTCTGCGCTGACAGCATGGAGCTTGCTGGGGATTCTCTCTCTCTCCTTCTATCTCTGCCTCTCCCTCAATTGCATGTGTGTGCACACACACTCTCTCTTCCTCTCTCTCAAAAAATAAACATTTTTTAAAATAAATAATTCAAGAAAATTTCCTAGATCAGAAAAAGCAGAACTTTCTAAATTGAAAATGCCTATCAAGTGTTCAACACAATGTCTAAAAACAGAGCCACACCAAGGTATATTTTAAAAATTTTAGAACACTGAAAAAAGGAAAAAGATTGGCAAATTTGAGAGAGAACAGATTTCTTAAAAAGATAAAGAATCTTAGAATAAATTAACTTTCAAAATGCAACACTTGAAGCTTGAAGCTACAACACACTGCTGTAAGACTGTGAAAAAGGAACTATTTCTAATAGTTCTATCCAACCAAAGTATCACAAGTTCTCGAAAATTACTTCCCTTACATTCTCAGGAAGCTACTAGGGTTTATAATCTTCAAAATGATGGGAGTAAACAAAGAGGAAGCCACGAGCTTTGGGAAATGAGATCCAACAAAAAAGAGGTGAAGAGAACTGCCAGGATAACAGTTAAGGGGGAGTTCAGGATGAAAAGTTTGTAGCTGACTTAGAACGGGCAGCAGGTCAGAAGGCATCAAAAACGACTTCATAAACATGAAGTTGATGGTCTACATGTGAAATGATTTTTACTGGGAATACATTAAGCTTTAAAAATACACAAATATTTTGTGTCCTGAGACAGTATGTTCAAACCATTAGATTTATACTTAATGTAATTAGAGTAAGTCAAGCCATATTCTTCCCAATATACGAAAAATGGCAATCAGGCTCAATCCGTCACTGAGGAAGCAACATAGCTCTTTTAAATTATTTTAAAAAGAAGTCTGCTGGTGAGATTTAAGACATTATTCACAGATCATCCAAGGACCTGAATGCATCAGACACTGAGATATTTATCTGTATTTTAATTCACAGTAGTGTCTTCAACATGTGGAGAAGAACGTTTTATTCCTTTGTAGTAGTTCAAAGTTGAGAAACCATTTGAGAAATGAAAATGCAGGAGAGCACACAATAGGCCCTTAATACAAACACCTGCTGAGACCGCTCTTCATTTTCCAGTCTATAAACAAGAGGAGGCACGTGAATATAAAGTTAACTACACACTTTACATATACACACGAATATACACTCATGTACACACACACCACATACATTCACAAATACTTAAAATTTCTCCTGTAGCTCTACATTAGTTTTCAACTTCATGTTTTAATATATTTCACAATTTTAACTCAAATGATTAAGTTTCAAAAACATGTTTCTTAAAGAGACTGGTGGTTGAAGAATATTTTAAGTAGTGTCAGCTTATTTTTTATTAAATAGAGCAACAGAAGTATTTTTATAATAGTTGTCATTCTAAGATAGTATGGGAAAAAATATTTCCCAGAAATGAATGATTAACCTGTTGAATTAAAAAAGGCTTAGTATGTCCATCATAGGAATAAAAGCTACAGCATAAGGAATATAGTCAATGATACTGTAACAGTATTGTATGGGGACACATGGTAGCTATACTTGTAGTAAGTGTAGCAAAATGTATAAACTTGTGGAATCACTGTGTTGTACACCTGAAACTAATGAAACACTAATGAAACTAATGTAATGTCAACTACGCTCCAATAATTTTTTAAAAGGCTTATTACAAAAGAACTTACAAATACTAAATTAGCTTTGATAAACAAACTGACTAATCAGGACTGCTTAAGTAGATAACTAAACAATCTGAAAAATAAACAAAAGCAAACATGACTTAAAGTTCTCCAAGGATAGAACGCATAGTAGAGGTTGCAAATTCACATGTCCAGGGGTGGAGTGGTGAGGGTACAAAATGGAGAAGGTGCTCAGTTCCGGATCATCATTACCACTTGAGCTGAGACTCAGACCTCTAGATCATTATGTTCCTCTAAGAGAAAATTCTATGTGAATTTCCCTATTTCCAAATCTTCACAGTAATTCATTTTTTTCATTTAACTAATTTTTTTCATTAGCTAACCAAAACAGTTATGTGTTCTGAATTCAATTTCTACAGTTTATGAGGCTTATCATGTCCTCTAAAATTGAGACCTGGATTTATCTCCCTGTTAGATAGAACAGTGCATCAGATGTACTTCTGTGTTAGAACCGTGTATCAAATACAAATACACTTGTAAAGAATGAATGGATTCATGTGAATATGACTAAGGATTCAAATGACTCGATCCATACTTTTTGAATACCACTTGAGCCAGATCTTGTACAAGTCACTGCAATGGAATAAAGGAGGTATGACTGGACATAAGTAATTAATGTAAGCTTCCAATCTTTCTCTCTGTCTTCTAAAAATAGGTGAATAATTTATCATCCAAACCAAGGCACTGCTGGAAATGCAAAGAGCTGTGTTAATAATTAGGTTAAGAGGGGCCCCTGGCTGGAGCAGTCAGTTGAGTGTCTGACTCTTGGTTTCGGCTCAGGTCATGATCTCGCAGTTCGTGAGTTCGAGCCCGGCATTGGGCTCTGCACTGATGGCATGGAGCATGCTTGGGATTCTCTACCCCCACCCCCACTTTCTCTGCCCTTCCCTTGATCGTGCTCTTTCTCTCTCAAAATAAATAAAATAAACTTTACCCCGAAAATAATTAAGGCTAAGAACAGGTGTAAACCGGGACCCTGCCAGATACCAGGCGCTACGGTCCCCCCACCTAATAGAAATTGGTCTGCTCCAGTTTCCTCCCCTTTGCCCCCCTCAGGCTCACAGGGTCCAAGGAAGATCCTGCCTTGTCAGGCCACCTCTTCAGTACTATGACAGAGGATGAGAAGGAAAGGAGGTGGAAAGGAAGGCGAGAGTTGTCTTATGATAACTTGTTTTGTTTTGTATTCAAGAGGTACACAATCGGTGGCAGTGTGGGATGATAGCTGATGGGTGAGGGGGGAAAAAAAAGAAAAGAAAAATTGCTAAAGACTGAATGTTGCCTTTATGTCATTTACTCAAGAGAGGTAAAACACTCAGGTTAGTTGAAAATCCTTTTGTTGCCCAGACTTGGGACTACCATCCTGAACCAGAGAGGACATGGTTTTATGAATGTGGCGGAAGTTTAAGACATGGTGCCTGTAATCTAAGGGGTCAAATTTTATTCTGGGAGAAAAAAAGTAACAAAGAACAATGTGATACCAAATCAAGTGCTAAATTGTAGCATAGGATTTTCAAACCTGTAGGCCTTTAGAAAGATCGAACAGAGCAATATGAATCAATCTCCCCCTCTTGTTGTTCTCATTTCTCCTTGAAAGGATCAGGGACAAGCACAAGCAGAGATGCTGTGCTTTACATAAACAGATGCTCCTTCTCAATTATATCTAATGATATTCCAACCAGCTCCCACAAAATTCTGACTGGGTTGTCAAATATTAAAACCAAAGTCCAGGATTAATCAAATTACTGGGGTTTTATTCAGTTGACTATCACACAATCAAAAATGATACTTTATTTAAGTTGTAATTGTGGATTCCACCAGACCTTCCAGACAGAAACTAAGGGACCCCTGGTAAATGGCAATGACACAGAAGTCTGGCCTCCAACAACATTGCGGGGTGAAAGCTTCAAGCACCCCCTGAATTGACCACCAGGAGCCGAGACCCTGCCTGATCCAGCGTAGGAGAACTGGCAGATTGGGAGCATGGGGGGAGGCGGCACCTACAACACAAAGAATACATCCACATTTTCCAGCTCGTATACACATAATGATCCGAAGCTTTTCCTCATTCCTTCCATGAACTGTCCCTACCTCCCCAGGAAAAAACACAGTCAGATGCAGGGAAAGGAGGGGAGGGTGAAGGGTCAGAGGGAAGAACATAAGAAAGATGAGATGCATGTACACAAACACTAAATTCATCTGATCATCAAATATTTTGTCCACATCAAGCATTCATCAAGTGGTACAACACACACAGGCCACACAAGTGTCCAAAAATCAATAATTCCCTGTTGAAAGGCTGGCCACAATCCAAACAACTTTGGTAAAATCAAGAATATCCTTTCTGTCAAGCTTTCTGTGTGACTTCTGTTTCTGTTAAGCCATTTTTAAATATCATTATAGCCCTAAGCTTGAGAAACACTTGAGTGCCTCAGAAAAAGGGCTGTATAAAAACACAAATCATTGCTGCCATTGTATTATTGTGCAAAAAGCAGTACTTCCCAAAAAGGAAAGGAAAAAAAAAAAACTGACCTAAAACAAAACCCACATTAGGTTGCAGACTATTAAAAGAAAATGCATTCTTTTGCCCCATCCTCACTCCCGAAAACCCGCTCCATTAGATTGTCAACTACCTTTCAGGAACCCTACAGAGCCCATTTCCAGTGACCTTTAATCAGTCTCCTCTGAGACACAATCCACTGGACAGAATTCTTTTCCATTTGCCAAAGTTATTTTCTAGCACTCCAAGTTACCACTTTTAGTTCCAATTCCCACCGTGAACTTTTAAAATTCATTTCTCGCCACTTTGGGGAAATGCTACCTTCAAGAAAATATAGAATAGTTCTAAATTCCTGTGTAAGAGCCTCATAAATATTAATTTCTAAGCATGTTATCTTTATCTGAGTATCGGTTTCCTCATCCCTTGCAACATAAGGAAAACTAAATGAGAATAATATTCACAAAGCTCCTGATAAATTCTGGGTGGGAAAGGAGTGTGCAAAAAAAATGGTAGCTACTTAACAGAAGATGGAGAAAGAAGTAATATTACTCAGCATTTGATCAGAGGAGGGAAGAAAAGACTTGTTTGGCATGTGTCTCTGCTGCTAAAACTTGGAGGTGCTTAAGTTAGGAACATCCCCTCAACTACTTACAGGAGGTTTGAACAACTAGCAGGATTCCGGCCGTGACTGCTCCAGCGCAGGCAGTAAGCATAATACACGCAGTGAATCCACAAAGGATTTCAGGGCATATTTCACTCTCTTCTCATGATAGCAGCACCTCCTATTACTAAGAATCATTCGAACTCCATAATTTTTTATTTAATTTTGGCTCAGGTCATGATCTTACGGGCATGATATCAAGGCCTACGGCGGGGCTTGGGAATTCCCTGCTTGGGATTCTCTCTCTGCGCTTCGTCCGTTTGCATGTACACTAGCTCGCTCATTCTCGCTCTCTCTCTCAAAATAAATAAATAAACATTTTAAAAAGCCCTCTTTCCCACAAAGACCTCATTGTACATGTACACTGTGATTCTCAAGAAGGGCTGAGAGCCAAATCTCGTGCCAGTGCACACCAGCTCCCCACAGACACTGGGGCCTACCACAGTCTCAGGGCCCCTGACCATTACCCACACACAACCACCATATACTGCACTGAAACTTAAATCTATTTTTTAACAAAACTTATAAATTATCTATGCCCAACCTCAATATTCTGCCACCGCCTGAGCTTTTAGACTTTTTTGTATTCCCCCAACCTAATATGGGGCTAGAATGATTTGATCTCTGATTTCTTATCTCACAAGTGCATTGGGAGATGAAGACAATTACTGTGTAACATGTTGTGAGCTCCTAGGAGAAATGTTCTATCTTAAAACAAAATATTTTCTATTTTTTCACTGGTAAAATGAATTGCTCCTTTTTTCCCCCACAGAGCTGTCCTTAGCGACTTGAGATTTTATCAGAGCTTTCAGTAAAAAAAAAAATTAATGCTCAATTTGGAAGTTAAAGAATATCTACTTTTTTTCAAAATAAAAAGAACATTGCTTACTCCAGTTCTAAAACTAATACGTGTCATTAAAAAATCCATTAACACTATAAAGTATAAAGGAGGAAGTAGTAATCAACCATAACCCCGACGCCCCAACAAAAATGAGGGACACGGAGACATAGTTCTGTGCAGATACATACTTGCACACATAATTAATGGGTATCTCCATATTTTAAAGAAGTAAGATCATATTGCCTAAAGTAATTTTTTTTAACCTAATACGATTTAGAGATCTTGAGCAACTATATAATATTTTATTTCCATGGATTATCCATAATCAACCAGTTACCTAAAATTAAAAATTTCTGCTTTTTCCAGTTGTTCTTTGTGCTACAAGAATTCTTTTATATTCCAGGTTTGTATAATGGTTTCATCAGTTTTTAGAAAAGCAAGTATTAGTCAAAATGATATGCACACAAAATTATGAAAGGTATTGTCAGATCACCTCTAAAAGTGGAATCATTTACCCTCCAACGAATAGTAGTTGAAAAGGCCCATTTCCCTATAATTCACTGATTACTGCCTATCTTCTCTCATCTTTGCCAATTTGATATACAAAAATTATATTTCACTGTTTTAATTGTTTTATTAATTCATTCCTGGTAAAATAATCATTTGATATGTTTATAGAGAACTGGGGTTGGAGGGGTCTTGTTTTGTTTTGTTTTGTGTGTGAAACAACCTGTCCTAATTTTTGGCTATGTTCTGACTTTCTCTTATAGATCTGTAGTCTGTTTTTGCTATTGATTTGTGGGAGCTCTTCACTCACTAAAGAAAATACATCTCTATTTGCATATATGTCTGTCACAAATAATAACCAGTTTGTCATTTGTCTCTCAACCTTTTTTGATGCTTTTTGAATAAAGTTACTTTTTAAATCTTTAGTCATATATTCATCTTTAAATTCATGGAGTTTGGGTCACATTTGGAAGGCCCTTCCTTTCTTAATATCATAAAATTATTCATCTGAAATATCTCAGAGTATTAGGTTTTTAATTAAGTATTTAATCCAACTTAAATTGATATCAGTACATAACATAAAGAACAGATTCAGCTTTGATATTTTTTCTAAATTTTCAATCAATAGTTCACAGCACCATTTATTGAAGAATCCATCTTTTCCTTTCTCACTGACAGTCCATCTTCATTGTGTGATAAGTCACATATATTTAGGGGCATCTGGGCGGCTCAGTCAGTTAAGAATCCGACCTCGGCTCAGGTCATGATCGCACGGTTTATGGGTTCGAGCCTGCATCAGGTTCTGTGCTGACAGCTCAGAGCCTGGAGCCTGTTTCAGATTCTGTGTCTCCCTCTCTCTCTGCCCCTCACTTGTTCGCACTCTGTCTCTGTCTCAAAAATAAATAAGCATTTTAAAAAATCACATGTATTTATATCTTCTGAACTCTCTTTCCTAAAACACTGTGTATTTCTGTACTGATACTCACTGTTTGATATGCATGGCTTTGTACTGTGTTTTCACATAACAAAGTAATGTAAAATATTAAGGCAGGATGGCACACACCAAAAATATTTCCTGTCTTGTGTTACTTTGCAATATTAAATATATTGAAAAGGTTCAAGAGTAATAAACAAGGCAAATGATATTAATACTAACAATAAAAACTAATACACACATAATTCACAGTTTACACAGTGCTTTCACATTACCTAACATTATGTCCACCACACTAGAAGCTGCTGTTCCTTATCCAATCATAATAAGGAATTGAGATCTGTTAAAAAAAAAAAAAAAAAAAAACCTCACCTACAATCACAGTTAGGAAATGACAGAACTACAACCTGAACTTCATATTCTATGATCCTTCCATGAACCCACTAAGTTAAACTAGAGCAATTACCTATAAAAGCCCAAATTTCTTATTTTTAGTCAGACTACCTTATCAAGTATACATTCTATATGCACACACATATAAATACACGTATGTATTACACACCTATACACATACATGCATCTATGTGCCTGTGCACGCACACACACACCTTTATTTGAATGAGGAAAAAATTTTAAATCCACGCTGATATTCCTGAAGCTTTGATAATTCCACCAATATTACAGACCCTGACTATGGAACACAAAAAAAAAAATGAAACAAAAACTATAAACTGAGACTATATTTCCTTAGAGTGGTTACTCTCTTGGTTTCTCAAATGTAGTTAAGATACAAAACATTTTTGTTTTTTTTTTTTTAATGTTTATTTTTAAGAGAGAGAGAGAGAGAGAAAGCACAAGCAGGGGAGGGACAAAGAGAGACAGAGACACAGAAACCCAAGCAGTTCTAGGCTCTGAGTTTTCAGCACAGAGCCTGATGCAGGGCTCAAACTCATGTACCATGAGATCATTACCTGAGCCAAAGTTGGATGCTTAACCAACTGAGCCACCCAGGTGCCCCAAATATTTTCGTTTTCTAGTAAAAATATTTCCTGAGGTGGTAACTGTTACTAAACTGAAAGAGATCCATTTTGGATATCTCACAAAAAAGGTCCACTATCAGACCACCAGGAAGGATCTAGAAGTAGGAGACTGTAGCTGTATATATTAAAAGTCCTGAGGGAACTGTTGTAAGTAATGCAAGGTACCAGAGACACTACTACAAGCATGAGCCCTACAGAGAACACAATGACTCTAAACCCATATTTTCCAATAATAACACTGAGTGTAAATGGACTAAATGCTACAATCAAATGACACAGGGTAGCAGACTGGATAAAAAAAAAATCCATCTATTTGCTATCAACGAGACTCATTTTAGACCTGAAGACACCTTCAGATTGAAAGTAAGGGGATGGAGAAATATCTATCATGCAACTGGAAGTCAAAAGAAAGCCAGAATAGCCATACTTATATTGGACAAACTGGACTTTAAAGTAAAGGCAGTAACAATAGATGAAGAGGACAATATATAATAATTACAGGGTCCATCCATCAGGAAGAGCTAACAATTGTAAACATCTATGCACTGCATTCAGGAGCACCCAAATACATAAAACAGTTAATAACAAACAGAAATAATCTTTTTGATGAGAATGTGCTAATTGCACGGGATTTTAGTACTCCACTTACAGCAATGGATAGATCAACTGGACAGAAAATCACTAAGGAAACAATGGACCTGAATGACACATTGGAACAGATGGATTTGACAGATATATTTAGAACTCTACATCCTGGGGCTATGGAATTCACTTTCTTCCAGAGTGCACATGGTACATTCTCCAAGATAGACTACATACTGAGTCATAAAATAGCCCTCAATAAATATAAAAGAATTGAGATCATACCATGCACACTTTCAGATCACAATGCTATGAAACTTGAAATCAATCACAGGAAGTTAAAGACCACCCTACTAAAGAATGATTGGACCAATCAGGCAATTGGAGAAGAAATTTAAAAATATATGGAAACAAATGAAAATACAACAGTCCAAACTCTTTGGGATGCAGCAAAGGCAGTCCTAAGAGGAAACTATATTTCACTCTAGGCCTATTACAAGAAATTAGAAAAAGCACAAATACAAAATCTGACAAAGCACTTAAAGGAACTAAAAAGGGAGCAGAAAGAATACCCCAAACCCAGCAGAAGAGGAGAAATAATAAAGATCAGGGAAGAAATAAACAATATAGAATCCAAAAAAAAGCAGCTGAACAGATCAATAAAATCAAGAGTTGATTTTTTGAAAAAATAAACAAAATTGATAAAGCTCTAGCCAGGCTTCTCAAAAAGAAAAGAGAGAACACCCAAATAGACAAAATCATGAATGAAAATGGAGCTATTACAATCAATCCCTCAGAAACACAAGCAATTATCAGTGAATACTATGAAAAATTATATGGCAACAAACTGGACAACCAGAAGAAATGGACAAATTCCTAAACACACATGCACTACCAAAATTCAAATGGGAAGAGATAGAAAACCTGAACAGACCCATAACCAGTGAAGAAATCGAATCAGTTATCAAAAATCTCACAACCAATAAGAGCCCTGGGCCAGATGGCTTCCCTGGGTAATTCTACCAGACATTTAAAGCAGATTAATACGCATTTTTCTCAAGCTGTTCCAAAAAATGGAAATAGAAGGAGAACTTCCAAACTCATTCTACGAAGCCAGCATCACTTTGATTCCCAAACCAGACAGAGACCCAGGAAAAAAAGAGAACTACAGGGCAATATCTTTAATGAATATAGATGCAAAAATACTCAATGAGATACTAGCAAATTGAATTCAACTGCATATAAAAAGAATTATCTACCATGATCAAGTGGAATTCATTCCTGGGTTACAGGGCTTGTTCAATATTCACAAATCAATCAATGTGATACATCATATTAACAAAAGAAAAGATAAACACCATATCATCCTGTCGATAGATGCAGAAAAAGCATTTGATAAAATACAGCACCCTTTCTTAATAAAAACCCTCAAGAAAGTCAGGATAGAAGGAACTTACTTGAATATCATAAAAGCCATTTATTAAAAGCCCAAAGCTAATATCATCCTCAATGGAAAAAAACTGAGAGCTTTCCCCCTGAGATCAGGAACACAACATGGATGTCCATTCTCACTACTGTTGTTTAACATAGTGCTGGAAGTCCTAGCATCAGCAATCAGACAACAAAAGGAAATAAAAGGCATCAGAATTGGCAAAGATGAAGTAAAACTTTCACTTTTCACAGATGACATGATACTCTACATGGAAAACCTGACAGACTCCATCAGAAGCCTACTAGAACTGATCCATGAATTCAGCAAAGTCGCAGAGCACAAAATCAACCTACAGAAATTGGTTGCATTTTTATACACCAATAATGAAGCAACAGAAAGAGAAATCAAGACACTGATCCCATTCACAATTGCACAAAAAAACATAAAATACCTAGGAATAAACCTATCCAAAGATATAAAAGATCTGTATGATGTAAACTACAGAAAATTTATGAAAGAAATTGAAGAAAGAAGACACAAAGAAATGGAAAAACATCCCATGCTCATGGATGGGAAGAATATATGTTGTTAAAAAGTCATTATTACCCAAGGCAATCTATACATTCAATGCAATCTGAATCAAAATTGCACCAGCATTCTTCTCAAAGCTAGAACAAACTATCCTAAAGTTGTTCGAAACTACAAAAGACCTCAAATAGCCAAAGTAATATTGAAGAAGAAAACCAAAGCGGGAGGCATCACAATCCCAGACTTTAGCCTCTACTACAAAGCTGTCATCATCAAGACAGTATGGTATTGGCACAAAAACAGACACATAGACCAATGGAATACAATAGAGAATCCAGTACTGGACCCACAAATGTGTGGCCAATTAATCTTTGACAAAGCAGGAAAGAGTATCCAATGGAAAAAAGACAGCCTCTTTAACAGATGGTGCTGGGAGAACTGAACAGCAACATGCAGAAGAATGAAACTAGACCACTTTCTTACACCATACACAAAAATAAACTCAAAATGGCTGAAGGACCTGAATGTGAGACAGGAAACCATCAGAACCCTAGAGGAGAAAGCAGGAAACAACCTCCTTGACCTCAACCACATCAATTTCCTACTCAACACATCCCCAAAGTCAAGGGAATCAAGAGTAAAAATGAACTATTGGGACCTCATCAAGATAAAAAGCTTCTGCACTGCAAAGGAAACAATCAAGAAAACTAATAGGCAACCGATGGATGGGAAAAGATGACATATCGGATAAAGGGCTAGTATCCAAAATCTACAAGGAACTCACCAAACTCCACACTCAAAAAACAAATAACCCAGTGAAGAAATGGGCAGAAGACATAAACAGACACTTCTCCAAAGAGGACATCCAGATGGCCAACAGACATATGAAACGATGCTCAGCATCACTTATCATCAGGGCAACACAAATCAAAACCACACTGAGATACCACCTCACACTGGGCAGGGTGGCTGAAATGAACAAATCAAGAGACTATAGATGCTGGCGAGGGTGTGGAGAGACGGGCACCCTCCTACACTCTTGGTGGAAATGTAAACTGGTGCAGCCGCTCTGGAAAACAGTGTGGAGGTTCCTCAAAAAACTATCCATAGAACTCCCCTATGACCCAGCAATAGCCCTGCTGGGATTTACCCAAGGGATACAGGAGTGCTGATGCATGGGGGGCACATGTACCCCAATGTTCATAGCAGCAATGTCAACAATAGCCAAATCATGGAAAGAGCCTAAATGTCCATCAGCTGATGAATCAATCAACAAGATGTGGTTTATCTATACAATGGAGTACTACATGGCAATGAGAAAGAATGACATATAGCCATTTGTAGCAAAGTAGATGGACCTTGAGGGTGTCATGCTAAGTGAAATAAGTCAGGCAGAGAAGGACAGATACCATATGTTTTCACTTATATGTGAAACAGGAGAAACTTAACAGGACCATGGGGGAGGGGAAGGAGGCAAACAATGAGAGACTCTTGAATACTGAGAACAAACTGAAGGGTGATGGGGGAGGGGGGAGAGAATGAGGGGTAATGGGTAATGGAGGAGGGCACTTGTCAGGATGAGCACTGGAAGTTACATGGAAACCAACTTGATAATAAAGTATAAAAGAAAAAAATAAAAGTCCAGATCAACCCTGAGATTCACTGGGGGGAAAAATTACTATTGTCAAATGTGAGAGTATATACGGCAGAGGGTCTACAAATTTCCCCAGGAGACTATGGTACTCCAACCACCATGTCACGTAGCCCAGCCAGGAGAAAAACATTTTTTTCTAAGAGTGGCAGAAGGTGTCTTACCAATACATTTCCCCCCATTTAATCTGCAGTATTAGCCAGGGATCCTGATTCACACAAGGTTACTGTAGGGATATATTATGATTGACTTCCTAACCTTTAAAAGCTTATGTATATTATATTGCATATACTGTTCACAATAAGTTGTATGAGAAGTACTGGCTCATCTACTCAGGCTGTCAAATGAAAGATGATGTGCTAAAAAAGTCAAAAATAAAGCCATTATATCCCCGAGCACAGATGGGATTTTACAAACACCAAATAGTTATATCATATACTATGACAACCAAATTTGAATCAACTAAGCCTTGGAGAGGATCACATTTTTTAAAAAATTCATTTCAGGAGAGGAGAGAGAGGACTTCAAAGAAAGAGAAGTGGGTTTGGAAGAGACACAGCATAGTGGGGCTTCTCTGATTAGAGGTCAGGGACATGCTGGAAAGGAGACTCTGTCCCCGGGGAACACAGAAGCAAGTGATCTGCTCCAGTGCTTGGCAGAGTACTCTCTTGTTCCCCAGCGTTTGCAGCAACACGTTACCCGAAACACAGGAGCAGCCAGGACCTCATTTGAGGTGAAGGACACCAGTCTATGCTCTTCCCTAGGTAGCATGACGGCATCTCTTCCCAGGCACAAGGAGTCCATAGCAGACATACCCCCTCCACAGAGCAGCTTTGATATTTGAAAAGGAAGTAGGTTCCCAAGTGCTAGAACCCAAAGAACGAAATACACATACCTATCCCTAAATAAAGGTAAGCAGAAAGGGAGCTTGACTTTCAAAATAATGTGTTTTCCACAATAGCAAATATTCTATGGAGCAGTGAATCATTATGCCAAAATGACTGTGTGAGATTCATTTTTAATTTCTTCCTACAGCATTCAAAGGAATTCAAACTCTGAAAGGTATCACAAAAGTATAAAACACTTTACAGGTCATACATTTAAAAACACAAAGCACTTATAACTAATATAGGTAAATATAAAGAATATTTTCTTTTCTAATATATCTGGAAATAAGATGCTTCCTAGAAGTTTCATTTGTTTTCCAAAATTAAAGACATTTCTGTATCTTTTTTATTTGAGAACAAATTCAGGAAGAAAGGTTGATCCTCTGATCTTTGAAATTTTACAACAAATAAAATCATTATTTGGTTTTAAAAATTAAGTTACAATTGAGACTAATGCTCCTATTAAGCCATGAATATATTTTGTATACACATACATACATGTGTGTTTTGTACATAGCACATATCAGGTTTTTGTACCTTTAAAATATTTTTTTCTACTATCTGGAAGTTCTATTAATGTGGACTGTTCTTGAAACAAATAAATAATTCCATCTATTGGTTCTCTCACGGTATTAGAAACTTTTTTCCTCATTTTAAATATTTCAATCAGTGAACTTACTACCACAGTGGTGATTTAGGAATAGATATTCTTATACAGAACTTTTTTCTCTCTATCAAGATTAACAGGACCAAATATACTCCTGTTTTTAAAGCTAGAAGTATAAAAATTAAACTGATACTGAAAGCAAAACACAAAAAAAAACCCTCAAAAATAACCTAGGAAAATCTATTTTTTTGAATTGATGAATTGCTGTATATATTAAATATATGAAAAAGAAATAAAATGGAAATGTTAAGGTTACATCTTCATATGTTTACATGATGATTACATGGTTATTATTCAAGTTATTTATTCCAGTTACAGTGTGCTGAGAGACAGAATTATGATTGTGGCGCCCTCTGCTGGGCGTTCTAGCCACAGACGCCACCCGCTATCACCATCAGTATACAATCAAATATTTGAGGCATCAACTGATAAATCACTTTTTCAGTCACTGCTCTAAATTTTTAGCCTTGGCAAAGATTGTACAAAATATTATATAATCAATATCTACTTTATCGTAACAGGATTTTTCATTTATCATGAAGTAAAATATCAGTATAAATTTTTCTTTTAAAATAGGAAGATAATATAAACGTTACACTAAATGTATTTTAGTAGGTCTTATTTTCATCACCACGTCTATCCCTTGGCAATATATTCAAGTTTTTAACACAACATTTGTGACAAGACATTTTAATAAATTGCTATTTTGGTAATTTGATATATTTTTTCCCTATCTTGTTAGTTCAATCAAAATCATTTATTTTAAAACATGAAACAACCCTTAATAATATTACCTTCACTACTAGAAAAAGATGGAAAGACATTTTAGAGACACTCATCACAAGTGATAATTAATAAATAGCTTCCATTTCCTGAACGTCACCTATGAGGAATACACTACATGTTCTATACTTTCTATACACTATATCTGGTTCTAAGAGATAGTATGAACACATATAAATCAACGTAATGTAAATTGCTCAAGACAAACAAGAGCCAAGACTCAAGCCTTTCCACCAAACAATACAACATCAGTGAAAAACTACCTTTTGCACGCAAGTTCTCCATTTGTCAAGTCAACAACTGGGCGTGGATGAAGGTGACGTGCAACAAGTTGATGAGAAATAAAATATCAGAGGAGGACAAGATAGGTATTCACATATAAAATAATAAGGTAGACCTTTTTAAAAATATTTTTATTTTACATGATGCTGCCAGCTAGTGGCCCTATTTCATACTGAGCCACTGGAAACAATATTTAATTTTTATATTACTGAATCAAAAATCCCGCATTTAACATTCCAGGATCGTGTTCCTAAATTATATATGCATAGCCTGACTTAATGATATTTTACAACAACTAAAGGAGAAGGTCTCCTAAACGCCACCAGCATCCCTTGTCCTAAACACCACGCCTCAGTGGGAAAGAATTTAGCAAATGCCAACATGTAGAAACCAAAAGGCAAACCTGCCACTATCTACAAAAAAGAAACCCATGTTATTTAAATATTTTTGGATAATTTTAGGATAATTTTAGATTCCTTAGTGACAAAATACATAAATATTTGTCTATATTATGAAAAGCTTGCCGTAGGTGGGCATAAAAACAAAATTACTGCCTGAGTATTGCGCAGGCATGATTCTAGGCAGATATAAAATCAGAGCGCATCTGAGAAAGTAACACTGTTAGCAAAGTATTTAGTTCAGAGAAGAGTTAAAGCTATAAATTTCCTTTAAGAAAAAAGTATGTGAGTACAATGTTTACATGTGAAAAGGTATTACACAGATAACTCACTATCTGAAGAGAAATACCTTACGCAACACACATGGAGGAGGAGTATACAGGTCTGGTCATCACAAGTTGTTTAACATGGTGTAAAGGATATTCTTGGCCGATTTCTTTCATCATAGGACATGACAATTATTCTTTTTCATTTCTTTAATGTTTATTCATTTTTGAGAGATAGAGAGAGACAGAGTGCGAGCAAGGAAGGAACAGAGAGAGGGAGACCCAGAATTTGAAGCAGGCTCCAGGCTCTGAGCTGTCAGCACAGAGCCTGATGTGGGGCTCGAACTCACGAACCCTGAGATCATGACCTGAGCCAAAGTCCAATGCTTAACCAACTGAGCTACTCAGGTGCCCCAACATGATAATTATTTAAACAATTCACTCAGTGAAGAAATTTATCATAACAATCAGCTTAGATGAAAAGGCAATGTGTTTGTTTATATTATAATATTGCATAAAGCAAAAACCTTCTCGCATTATATTCGCAGCAAGGAAAAGAAATGTTCTGGTTTTATTCTGTAATGAAAAAGCAAAGAAGCAGTAAGTGGAAATGAAAGTACCCAAAACACAGCAAAAAAGAAAGAGACAGCCCATCTGGATTAAGGAGAAGGCCAAGTGTAAACAAGAAATGAAAGGAATAGTGCTGGAGAGTCCAGTATTCCTACTGACCTACATTCTGTTACAAACACACATGCATGTATGCACACATGCACTCACACACACAATGCTACGTGTAAAAACAGCCTTATCCCACTGAGTAGGTGCATCTTACAGGATGTTGATTTTGCAGCTGAAAACAATACAAGTTCGTATTACATACACACACATATCCACACACCCTTATAATAAACTTTAGTGAGAAAAACACTATGAATTATAAATTCATTTTAAAACACTAAAAATATTTCCACAAAAGGAACAGGTAACTTACAAACATTTCCTGTATTGTCAAAGCTGGTAAGAACATCTTCAACATTCAGAGATCCATTATTATGCCTAAAGAAGGAATAAGACATTTTCTTTAATGATTCTGAAATATTAACATTTATTAATTGTTTAAAAAGCTGAGACATTGTATTGTGATGCATTCACCCAATACTAGTAAACCCTTCCCTGCTATATTTTCAAAATATTTTCTGCCCACTAGAGGGAGAAGGAAAGGAAGTAACAGAATACATTCCTCAGAATATTTAATGTAATGATATTCTTGATGAGTAATCTACATTTTAAAGTATTAATAAATATTTTTATCATTGTTTTTGTTATATAAAGGTGAGGTAGATTTTGAAAGACAACAAAACGAAAACTTACCTTTAAGAATCTCAAAAGAAACATAAACCAGCAACTCTGGAACCACACTCAGCAGTACACAGATTTCCTCTATTACAGCCCCACAAACTCAGAACTTCAGTCACAAAGAATTAACCCACCTTCAGATCTGCAAGATGCTCCTACAGAACGTTCTAAATGTCAGGTGGCCAACAGTTTCCTATCTTTTGCCCACTAACCTTAATTCCATTCCCTTGAATTCTAATCTCTTTTCCTTGGCAGCCCCTAAAGTATCTAATTTGATTGCTGATATTTTATTAATACTTCTAAAAGACACTACTCTTCATATGCAAATGGGCCTGTCAACAGGTCACAGAGTTTGAGATACTTTTCCAGTGGTGACTAAACACAAAAAATTGTTACTAATGCGTCTAACAATCTTCCATATTCTCCCCTATATAAGGGGAGTTCATTTACAGCGGTAGTTCCTTAGGTTGTTGTAACCGTTTATAATAACCATTGATTACAACTTACTTCATCAACACCACTTTGTCATTAAACTTCTCATATATGACATATTTTGTTACAGACTGGATTGTGTCTCCAAAATTCACGCGTTGAAGACCTAACCCCCGGTACCTCAGCATGAGAGTGTATTTGGAGAAACGGCCTTCTCTAAATAGGCGATTAAGTCAAAATGGGGTCATTAGGGTAGGCCTTGATCCAATATGACTGGGGTCTCTATAAGGAAAGGAGATGGGGCCACAGGGCACGTGCAAGGAGAAACAGCGGCGAGAAGAGGCGGCAAGCGGGCAGCCCCTTGCAAGTCAGGGAGAGAAGCCTCAGAGGAAACCAAACCTGCAACACCTTCCTCCCAGACTTCTAGAACTAAAGCCATAAAAAATACATTTGCTGTGTAAGCCATCTAGTCTGCAGCATCGTTTTGGGGAGCTCTAGCAAACTAATAGATTTAGTAAGAAGAAACTGTATGAGCCTTTGCAGAAGAACCTTTTATTTCTGTCTTACAGACCGAGTTCTTTGATGGAGTGACTGGCAATGGAAGAAGTTATGTGCAATCTTCACTGGCCAAATGAGCACTGGGCACAGCAGTATCGTAATCTTAGAAGACAAAGCTACCAAAGTGTTACCAATATCTGTAACTTCTGTATCTTCTCATGTTCTGTATCTTCTCTGCATATGTGATTCTAGGTAGAGATGGGGTTATGCACCCCAACATGGAAAACTACAGCATACAAGTGAGAGAACAAGAAAGAAACAGGGACAAAGTATTTAATATCTAAAAAGCAAGATGAAGATATACAAGTGAGCAGCAACATGGCACAGAACTCAAAAAAGGTGTTCTTAAATATAAAAGCAATCTATGGTTCCTTCAAGAAAAAAAATGCTCATAATCCTATCATGCAGAGACAACCACTACTCATATATTGGTACATAGCCTTCAATTTTTATTCTGTGCTCATACTGTCGATAAATAACTGAGAGCACATTTTTCCAGTTTTGAAATGTGTGTTAAGATAGTATAAAACAGTTTCCCACATGACTAAGTATTCTCCTGCAACATGAATTTAATGGCGGCCAAGCAGTTCAATGAATGATTGTTGGCACCATAATTCACTGAATCAACGCTTTATGTCAGGTTTGTAGTCTGTGCCCAGTGCGGTGCTGTTGTGCAGACTGCTACAGTGAGCATTCTTGCAGAAAGAGCACTGAGCCCATTTCTCATTTCCCTTAGGATAAATTCCTAAAAGTTTCTGATTCAGGAGGAATTCAATATATATTTGAAACTAAATATATATTTTGAAAAATGTTCAGTGTTTCTAAAAAACAGAAACTGAGATAATTGAAATGAAACTCACGTTTAAAAGTTAAAAAGCATTATTCAGAATAAAAAGTGTGATTTTTCAAAGTTATCACAGAAGCAGAACTTGTCTAGTCTTGAAACCTTTATCTATTGAAGCCAGTAAAATAGAGTGTAGCCTATGACATTTTTTAAGAGTTTTTTAATGTTTGTTTATTTTTGCGAGGCAGAGCCTGAGCAGGGGGGGAGGGCAGGGGCAGAGAGAGAGGGAGATAGAATCTAAAGCAGGCTCCAGGCTCTGAGCTGTCAGCATAGAGCCCGATGCAGGGCTCAAACCCACGAACTTCAAGATCATGACCTGAGCTGAAGTCGGATTCTTAACCGACTGATCCACCCAGGTACCCCTAGCCTATGATATTCTTAAATGGGGTAGGAGGCCTTGAGTGGCTCAGTCGGGTTAAGCATCCAACTTCAGCTCAGATCATGATTTCACAGTTATGGGTTTGAGCCCCATGTCAGCCCTGTACTGACAGCTCAGAGCCTGAAGCCTGCTTCAAATTCTGTGTGTGTCTCTCTCTGCCCTTCCCTGTCCCAAAAAATAAACATTTAAAAAATAAAATAAAATGGGGTTAGAAGTAGGGAAAGTGTAAAACTAACTCTATACCTCTAACTACTTACAAATGAAAATCGCTTATCTATGAAGTCTAGAAATCCTAAAAGAAGGCATCTCATAAAAGAATAATGTCAGCAATCATTGTTTTCAACAGCATAAGAATTAGTACTAATTATAGGAAAACTCCCATGAACATAATGCGGTAAAGATTCAGTTTGATTATTTCAAGTTCCCTTTCACTTGGTCTCAACCTCAAGGGCAGCTTTTTCTTAACAGAGTCGTCTACTTTATTAATGTGTCAACTCTATAACATCTTGTCTACCCCTAATCTTTCAACAGCTTACCTAGGTCCTGCCAGGACAATGTGGTTAGATAAAAATACTTAGAAGGAAGGGACCCTGAAACTTCGATCTTGGCATTATGCTAGCAAAAATGTTACAGAACAATGACTTTTTTTTTGCCAACATATCAAGGTATAAAAAGTTCACTCCACCTTTCTCCTAAGCTCCAAAGCTTTAACTTATTTCCCAAACCCTTAACACCAATAGCCATAGATGTTCTCATCACAAAAAAGAAATAGTAGCTATGTGACATGACAGTGGTATTAGCTGATACTGTGGTGATCATCATTTGACAATACAGAAGTGTATCAAATCCACACATCATACACCTTAAATTTATGTACTGTTATATGTCAATTATCTCTCAATAAAGCTGGGGGGAGAAATTACCAACAGTCAGTTTCTTCTAAAACCCAACCCAATTTTTTCGCAAGCACTTTAAGCTAATCTATAACTGAGGACTTCTGAGCTTTCCCCGAGAATAGCCTATGGAGTAAGGAGACTAAGGAACGAGTCACTGGAGCAGAGAATTATTTGAAAAGGAGGGAAACAAGTCACTAGAGGAAAAGGTTAAAGGGATCAAGAGGTTGAAACAAGAGTTCAAAAATAAGCCAGGGCTATATATGATACCACAAAGCACACACACACACACACACACACACACACACACACACACACACACAAGAAAAACTAGATAAGCTGAGTATAATCAAAATTATAAACTTTTGTCCATCACGAGACACTATCATTCAAGTGACAAGACAACCCACAGGATGGGAGAAAATACTTGCAAATCACAGGGACTAGTATCCAGAATAGATAGAGCTCTCACATTCAACAACAAAAAGACAACCGAATTAAAAGTGGGCAAAGCACTTGAACAGACATTTCTCCAAAGATGATATACAAATGGCCAGTGAGCACATGAAAGGATGAACATCATTAGTCATCAGGGGACTGCATGCAAATCAAAACCACAGTAACATATCACTTCATACCCACTAAAATGGCTAATATAAAAATAATAGTAATGGAAAAATAACAAGTGTTGGCAAGCATGGAAACTGCAATCTTCATTTATTCCTGGTAGGAACATAAAATGGTACAGCCACTATAGAAAACAATTAGGCCATTCTTCAAAATGTTAAACAAAGAATGTTCACCACATGACCCAGCATATCACCCTTAGGTACATACCTAAGAGAATTCAAAACTTATATAGTCTCACAAAAACTTGTATATGAATGTTCATAGTAGCATTATTATTCACAATAAGCAAAAAGTGAAAACAACACAAATGTCCATCAACTGATAGATGGAAAAACAAAGTGTGGTGTTACCCATGCAATGGAATGTTATTCAGCCGTTAAAAAAAGAACAAAATGACACATGCTATAACCCAGATGAATCAAAAACATTAAATGAGAGACGCCAGATATAAAAGTCCATACACTGTATGATCATATTTATGTGGAACGTCTAGAAAAGGCAAATCCACAAAGAGAGTAGATTAGTTGTTGCCAAGGTTTGAGGGGAGGAGGGTGACAGGGAATCACTACAAATGGGCATGGAGTTGCTTCCTGGGGTGATAAAAAAAAAAAATCTCTGAAATTAGACAGTAGTGACAATTACACAACATTGTGAATATACCAAAAACCATTGAATTATACAGTTTAAAGTGGTTAATAGAATGGTGAATTTTATATGATTTTTATCTTGATTAAAAAGAAAATTGGTCCAAAAAAATACAAAAAAGAAAGAAAGGAAAAGGCAAGAGAGTAAAATGGGCCCTAAAAGGCTTTAGAAGAACAATGAGGAGAGGTTTTCAGAAGAAAAGGCTTGAAAAACTTGATTCTAGATGCAACTTATTTTGAAGCTCTTAATAAATGGCTAACAAGTCAAGTAAATCAGAAAATGACAAATGCCATATGACTTCACTTATACGTGAAATCTTAAAAAATTAATAAGCAAAACAAAACAAAAACAGACCCAAACATGCAGGAAACAAATCATCATTTATGTGAGAGACGGGTTGGGAGGAGTGAAATAGGTGAGGCAGACGAAGAAGTACAATTCCGGTTATAAAATATAAAGAAGTCATGGGGATGTAATGTCCTGCAAAGGGAATATAGTCAATAGCTAATAATCCTGCATGGTGGCCAACGGAACTACACTCACCATGGGGATCACGTCATCATGCACAGGAATGTCAAATCCCTATTATATACACCTGCAGCTAACAGGACAGAGTAAGACAGTTATACTTGAATAAAAATATCAACCAACCAATCAATCAATGGCTGAGGAGATTTTTTTTCAGTCTTATATCTACTAGTTATAGAAATAGATGATTTCTACATGCACTATATGAAAATTTGAAAACAATGCCAAGGGAATGTTCATTTTACAGAAGTTTTGAGTGTGTGTGTGTGTGTGTGTGTGTGTGTGTGAACTATATAATCAATTAATGATTAGAGTTTAAAACAAGCTAAAAAAACTAAGCTATATTAGCCCATATCTATGACTTAAGTTCTATAAAAACATGACTCAAAGAACTAGTCCTTTACTTTTCTGCATACACTGGATCATATTTGAAAGGTTCTAAAGATTCTTCCTCCCTCTCTCTCTCCCCTCTGCCCCTTCCTCTGCTCATGCTCTCTCTCTCTCTCAACAAAAAGTTCTATAAAGCTCCTTCTAATAGATAAAATAAGGGTTGCCTGGGTTAAGCATCAGAGTTTGGTCATGGCCTTATGGCTCATGGCTCACATCGGGCTGTGTGCTGACAGCTCAGAGCCTGGAGCCTGCTTCAGATTCTATGTCTTCCTCTCTCTCTGTCCCTTCCCTGCTCATGCTCTGCCCCTCTCTCTCTCACAAAGCAAATAAACATTTTTTAAAAAATTAAACAAAAATAAAATATAAAATAAAATGCAAGAGAACAAAAGCTGTTTTAATATTCACTTCTGCTGTTAATATCACTACTAACATTAAAACTATGCTTTTAATTTATTTTGAGAGAGAGAGCGAGAGAATGAGCAAGCATATGCAAGGAAGGGGGGGGGGGCGAAGGGACAGAGAAAGAGAGACTCTTAAAAGCAGGTTCCATCCTCAGTGTGGAGCCTGACGTAGGGCTGGATGGAGCCCAAAACCCTGGGATCATGACCTAAGCCAAAATCAACAGTCAGACACTGAATTGACTGAGCCACCCAGGTGCCCCAAAACTATAATTTTTAAATATAAATTCAGTATTCATATTTGCCTTAGATGCCAGCCTTGCCACACTTTAAATGGGCCCCGATGAGGATACACCACACATGTAAGGATAATCTGGCCATACATCTAGTTTCATAAGCATACCATTCCCATCACCAGTTCGCTATTTAGTGAGCACTCACAGAATACATAGATTCAGTGGGCTGAGGGTTTTATGTTTTCCTTCCCCTAGAGAAGCAATACATGACCTCGCTGCAGCACATCAGTTGTACTAGAAAAATATCCCACAGTCAAAAGACATTTCTGATGTCTTGCCCATTATAAGGTCCCAGGACAAGCCAGAAGGTTGGAGCACTTGGCTTCTAATTCAGCAGTTACCATAGCAACAGTGGTCTTATTCAAAGAAAAAAGAGTTCAGGCCTCTCAGCTTTGTCTACACCTACGATATATACACATTTATGAATGAATACTTGGATATTTTTTATTTATTTATGTATTTATGTATTTATTTATTTAGAGTCAGCAAGAAAGTGCAACCCAGGGAGAGGGGCACAAGGAGAGACAGAGAGGATCTTAAGTAGGCCCCAGACTATGTTGAGGAACCCAAGGTGAGGCTCAAACCAGCGATCCTAGGACCCTGACCAGAGCAGAAACCAAGAGTCAGATGCTCAGCCAACATAGCCACCCATGCACCCCTAATGTGGGCACGTCTATAGTTCCAAATATAAGTAAGTATTTAAAGCTTCTAGAATATGCAAAGTCCTACTGCACCAAAATGGAGCTGAAATACGGGGAGTGGGAAACAATTTCTAGTATCGATACAGTAAATTCTGTTTGTAACGAATTATTACAAAACATTACAGCAGGGGGTGGATGCAGATTGTAATATAAACACCCCCTGGATGTTTTCCATACAAACATCTAACTGCAGGAACCTCTTCTATGAGGATCTGAGAAATAAAAATAAAGTACCAGAGAGACAAAGAGCCATCACCAAGTAACAAAGTAAGAGTCAAGCCCCCGGTTTTAATTATCTCACTCTCAATACTTCGCTTTAGAGCAGAGTCGACTATCCCCAGATACACAGAAAAGAGAACAGATCTTGGGGATTTCGTCTTTCAGCTTGTCCAGACTTTGGCCTATGAGGAAGAGTCACTAAGGGAAATTCTCTGTTCCTTCATATTATTTATTTATTTCCCACTCACCTACTTCTTGTTATTAGTTCATTTTAAGTAGCACCATATAAGCTGACAAAAAACAATGGTCCAAGTCTTAATTTAGGCCACTGCTTACATCCCATTTAGTAATATAAACAAGATATAACCATATACTTTGAATTCACAAATACTTAGCTACTTATGCTCTTAGGATACTCATTTCAAGCCTAATAAAACTATAAAGAGACAGAAATTAATACACAGGGAATTTTACTTTATTTAAATTTAAGTGAGTTAACATACAGTGTAGTCTTGGCTTCAGGAGTAGAATCCAGTGATTCATCACTTACATATAACACCCAGTGCTCATCCCAACAAGTGCCCTCCTGATGCCATCACCCAAGGCCTTCCAAAACTCACTCCTACCTCTAAACTCTGAATTTGTGTGAAGTCTTCCACTCCTTTGGAAATTAGTTATGCACTGTCTGGTGAGAGTTTTCAGAATGTGCGTATCTTTACTTCTTATTTAATTACTTTTATTATTTAACTTTTCACATACATTATCCTTGAGGATTATATATAATACATTTCTTTTTGTTTATCTACATAGGAGGTGCCATTAAATATTTATTAATTTAAATGGATTTAAAATTATTCATCACTTTTTAAAAATCATTCCATAGTGCTGATTTAACAAACTTCAAAAAATGTAGATGAAAGTAATGGTATGTGGTTCCAAAACTCCCTCCTAAACTTCCAGCTACTACAAGTAATTTTTTTTTTTTTACTCTAGAATGCTCACAATTCAAACAGTACTGAAGACGAGAAGGGTAGCTAAACAAACGTCATGGATGCAGGTTGAGAAAAGAGCGGATACAAGATATTAAAGGAACAAAAATGGGGATCTGTGTTGGCAGATGACAGAAAACAAGAAGTGATAAGAGAAATCAACACAAACAAAATGGACACTGGGACGGAATGCACTGTTCTTGGCAGAAATCCTCCCCTCCCTAAGTAACTGCAGTAATTTCAGTGATTTCCCATACAGTAACAGAATTATAGAGTAAGAAATAGAATGCTTGGAATAATCAATGAGGAAATTAGTTTATCTGGGCCTCAATCCCTTCATCTGTAAAATGAATAAGTGGATACATGACTGCCTCAGGAGAGGCAGCATGTGCAGAAGTTAGAAGTGCAGACTGAAGCTGTCATTACATAAAATGTTACCAGTGGAGATAGCTAGATGAAGGGTATGTGAACTCCTTGTACTATTTTTGCAACTTCCTGAATGTCTATTATTACTTCGAAATAAAAGTTTTTAAAAGTACAGGCTGTGGAACCAGACCACTGGGGTTTGAATACAGGCACGATCATTGGCTGTGTGACCTCAATCAAGTCATTTAACCTCTCTGGGTTCCACTTTCCTCATCTGTGAAATGAGGATAATAACAGTACTTACCTCAAAAGGTATTGTGTGGATTAAATAAGCTAATACATGTAAGCCACTCACCCAGTGCTTGTGACATAGTAGTCACTCAGTAGTCCGCCATTACTAATGTGGTTATGATATTTTTAAAAGTACTCTAAGATCATGTTCGGCTCTAGATTATGTGTGCACTCTTGGTATCTTTGTGTTACTAATGTGGAGAGAAACGAACTAGTTTGAAAAAAGAGAAAAACATCTTGGTAGCCATTGCAGCCAATGTTTTACCTTGGTCACCTGTCTTCTCTCCATAAATTAGGATTCAATGTCATATTTATATAGACAGACTTGCATTTGTTTATTTACTTTGAAAAACGGATATATCACAAGGAACCGTGCCATTGGAAAAGGGGCTCAGTTTACATTGGAGCCTGGGTTCCTGCTAGATCAGGGTCATCTCCAACAGGTGGAGAACCATGCCCTATTTTGAAAACTCTCAAGAACGAGAAGATTTCCCATTCTCTCTAGCTAACCCTTACCAGGACCTTGAAGAGGTCGGGAAATTATTCTTGGTACATTTTACAAGTACTGTACCTGGTCTACCAGGAGATGTAGACGTTTTAGATCTTTTTACCTGAAGACCCCTATTGGATCGCTCTGTTCTTCCTTCTCTTTAATTTCCTTATAGATACTATCTTCTAACTGTGTAATCACCTTCATCCCTTCTTTGCAGAGTTACCAGAAGGATTATAAGAATTAACATATGACAAAGCACCTAGCTCAGCACCTGGCACACAGTAAACATGCATTTGTTTTCCTTCCCTTCCTAAACAGAAACTAATTATCTCCATCAGAACACAAGGCGGCTGAGGTACTCTAATTAGGATCTCAGAATGAATATCCAGGCAAGCTCACAAATCCCTAGGTTTTTATCTTCTTTTTGGAATTTGCAACAAAGCAGTATTATGAAACCAGATCCTAAGTGTTCCTCCCTGCCTACCCTCGTCAATTTTTATCCAGATCCCAAATTTTCAGCTATTATGATGTCTTTTAAAGCTTAGATATTTTAAACTAAAATAGTTCAAGAAATATATACTATAAATAGACATCTTTTGTGAAAACTTTTTTCTGAAAATTATTCCTCGCCTCACCTAAACCTTATTCAGTCACATTCCACTTAAAATGTTTTTTGCTCTTCTTACAGTTACTGTAAATGTGCTCCTCCCTCCCTTTCAAGATGTGAAATCTTGTCAAAAAAGGCAGATTTTATAACATCAAACACCTACAGTAATATTGCAACATGCTAGACTATAACTGTGCGAGAAAATTAATTCAGTAAAAATGGTATCTCGTTACCTCAGTTTGCAACTCTCCTGTCTCTTTTTAAATGATTTTTAAAGCCAGAATGGTCTGTGTGCTTCTTGCAGTCTCTATGTTTTCAGAATTTTCTCCTCCTATTCTTAAGATTCCATTCTGAAAGTGACAAACTATGAATGGGAAAAATACCAAAGCTTGATTTTTCAGATAACTACTCCTTGAAGAATAGTTTGGAAAATTCTGTTTCCACTTTCAGCCTTCTTTGCCTCGAAAAGAACTTGGCTTTCTGTCATAATCAAATGCTATGAGAGAATGGTTAAATGACCCTCTTGATTTGCAAGCCACTTTATCCTCAAATGCTACTACATTCCTGAGAATTTTTCTTCTTCAGTTCTTAGAACCCAACAAAACCCGGTTAAAGAAGCAGGATTTCCTAATACAATGCTGCAAAACCAAAGTTGTGATCAAGATGGCCCGCACACCCAGCGGAATGCATAATGAGATTCTTACCGGACTGCTTTTCTTCTACAAGAGAAAAATCCTTTTAAAAATATTTCAACCAGAATGATGTTTACCTTAAAGAAATACTGTACTCAGGATACAAGACACTTGTATATTGGATCCAGGCACCGACTTTGTCTTCAGTCGTCCTTTTCTGGGCTTCTGTTACTGAAAACAGATTAAATGTTTCAAATCTTCTAACAGATACCTGTCGCAGACCATCATCCAGGTGTTTCTGCTTCAGAACCTTTGAAATAAAACCAAATATTGTGCTCATGTTATTTAAACACAAGTTAAGTGTTCAAAGTTTATGTGGGAAGGGGAATTTCGTTTCCAATAATGGCAAATTAGAGCATGCAGACCAAATTCTTATTGGAGACAACGAGAGAAGATTGACAAAATATCGTAAAACATTATTTGATGGTATCAAAGAACAAAGAAGATAGTGAAGATTTACCAGTCTACTCACTCAGAAAGAAAATAAATTTAGAGAGGTGAGCCTGGCTTTTGCAATCACTTTCCTTGTGGGAACACAGATCCAACTCCAAAAGAGCGAGCTAAGAAGATAAGAAGCACCTTTTGCAGCCTGCAGAGTTATGGGGTAAAGGTTGATTTTCAAAGCCACCTAGTCAGAGGCAGGTATGTTATTCCAAGCCTGTCTCATGTGTGTGTGTGTGTGTGTGTGTGTGTGTGTGTGTCAGTTTTAAGATAAACCAAATGAGTAGTTTTGTTGGGGTCATTGAAACGTAGGTTTTTAATAGCTATAAGCTTAATGTTAAGCAAAAACTCTTATAGCTCTGAATCTGAACAAAATACAATAGAAACAAATGATGTATTTTATTAAAACATTTTTAAAATCTATATGTTTTCTACATCTGACCACTTAACAGTTCCAGAAACAGAGGCTCCTGGGTGACTCAGTTGGTTAAGAATCTGATTCTTGATCTCAGCTCAGGTCATGATTTCATGTTCCATGAGTTTGAGTCTTGTGTTGGGCTCTGTGCTGACAGCATGGAGCCTGCTTGGGACTCTGTCGCTCCCTCTTTCTTTGTCCCCCTCCTGCACCCATACTCTCTTTCTTGCTCGCAAAATAAAATTAATTAATTAAAAACAAAAAGTTCTAGAAACAATGATCAAACTAGAAGCAATGCCCACATTGCTGTCTCTAAATGTCATTTTCTACTAAAACAAAGTAAGGCCCCTGAGAGAAATGGCACAAAGTGTACAATGAGCCTGGAGCATCCTGCATACAAGAAAATAAGAAAGCCATAAAAAATTAAGGGTTGTAGGGGCGCCCAGGTGGCTCAGTCGGTTAAGCATCTGACTTTGGCTCAGGTCATGACCTCACAGTTCATGAGTTTGAGCCCCACATTGGGCTCTGTGCTGACAGCTTGGAGCCTGGAGCCTGCTTTAGAGTCGGGGTGTGTGTGTGTGTGTCCTCTGCTTGCACTCTGCCTCTCAAAAATAAAATAAAAACGTCAAAAAATTTTTTTAAAAATTAAGGGTTATATCAAAAAGGCTCCAGAGCCAATTTGAATAGGGTCCACCGGCCAAAGATGGAACACTACAAGCATTCACAAAGGTAATAAATGTAATAGGATCAAAACACATTAACTCATCAGGGTATTTTCCTTAAAAAAATGATCATTAAAGGATGCTGGAGAACCCACTTATTTTGAAAACTAGTTAACCAAGAAAAAGAATCAAGTATCTGTCTGTCTTTCCTATATGAACCGTAACTGAGAGATTCCAAGTAGAAGATAAGGGGAAGTTTCTCCTTACAGCAGTATCTCGAGAAATAAATGAAGAAGGAATGACACAATTAGAACATCACCATTTTTCAACCCCTCCATGAATTCATGAACCTAGAAAATCATCATAAAGAAGAGAACTAACCAGACACTACTGTGATTACTGATGAAAGCACATTCTACCATCATTTGACCAACCAAACCAAACCAAAAACATTAAATCTGATTCTGGTCAAGCTTCTGTATCTAAGAGATAGGAACCTACAGGAAATAGGAATACAGACATGAAGGAACACATTAAACATCATCATCAAGTACAATTAGTAAATTTCAAATTATGGGAAACTCGAGACAACAAACTCAGTTTCTTCAATAAATAAATGGCAAGGGGTAAAAAAAAAAAACTATGCAGAGGGAATATTTAGATTAAAAATACTTATAAAATAGGACACCTGGCTGGCTCAGAAGAACATGCAACTCTTGATCTCAAGGTCCTGAGTTCAAGCCTGACATTTGGGGGTAGAGATTACTTATATAAATAAAAGAATTTATGGGGTGCCTGAGTGACTCTGTGTCAGTTAAGCATCCCACTTCGGCTCAGGTCATGATCTGACAGCTCCTGAGTTCGAGCCCCACATCGGGCTCTGTGCTAACAACTCAGAGCCTGGAGCCTGCTTTAGATTCTTTGTCTCTGGTTCTCTTTGCCCCTTCCCAACTCATCCTCTGTCTCTGTCTCTGCTCTCTCTCACTCTCTCAAAACTAAATAAACATTAAAAAGCAACATTTTGTAAATATATATATAAAATGAAAACTTTATAAGACACTTACAAAACTTAGCAACTAATAACAAGTTTAGATCTTATTTGAATGTTTCAAATAATCAAATTGTAAACAAAAATTCTGAAACAATGGGGAAAATCTGGAAACTGACCAGCTATTTATTTCATGACATCAATAAATTATTTCTGGGTATAGTCTGGTATTTTACTTAAAAATAAATTTTAATGTTTATTTATTTTGAGGGAGAGAGAGACAGAGTGCTACCAGGAGAGGGGCAGAGAGAGAGGGAGACACAGAATCCAAAGCACGGTCCAGGCTGCAAGCTGTCAGCACAGAGCCCAATGAGGGGCTTGAACTCACAAATCATGAGATCATGACCTAAGCTGAAGTCGGATGCCTAACCAACTAAGCCACCTGGGGGCCCTATATTTTAGTTATTTTTAAATGTCATCTTGTATAGGTACATACTGAAATATCTGTAGAAAAAAATGATATTTCTGAGATTCATTTCAGAAATTTAATAAAAATTTTTTAACGTTTATTTTTGAGAGACAGAATTAGAGCAGGGTAGGGACAGAGAGAGAGGGAGGAGGCACAAAATCCAAAACAGGCTCCAGGCTCTGTAAACTGTCAACACAGAGCCAGACACAGGACTTGAACCCACAATGCAGGACTTGAACCCACCCAACAGTGAGACCATGACCTGAACAAAAGCCAGAACTCAAACAACTGAGCCACCCAGGTGCCTCAAGATTCATTTCAAAATAATCTGGGGTAGGGGTGTAATGAAAAGAGAGACAAAATACAGTTGGTCAGGAGTTAAAAACTGTTGAAGTTGGGGCACCTGGGTGGTTCAGACAGTTGAGCGTCTAACTCTTGATTTTGGCTCAGCTCATGACTTTACGGTTTGTGAAATCAAGCCCCACATGGGGGTTCTGTGCTGACAGTGCAGAGCCTGCCTAGGATTCTTTCTCTGCCTCTTTCTCTCTGTCCCTCTCCTGTTCATGTGCTCTATTTCTCTCTCTCTCAAAATAAATACACTTTTTTAAAAATTCATGGTTTATTGATATCTAGTGATGATTATACTATTATCTCCAGTTTTGTAAATGTTTGAAACTTCCCATAATAGAAAGCTTTTTTAAAGATATAAAACATCCAGGGGTGCCTGGGTGACTCAGTCGGTTGAGCAGCCAACTTCAGCTCAGGTCATGATCTCGAGTTAGTAAGTTCGAGTCCCACATCGGGCTCTGTGCTGACAGCTAGGAGCCTGGAGCCTGCTTTGGATTCTGTGTCTCCTTCTCTCTCTGTCTCTCCCTGAGCTCATGCACGTGCACGCATGCTCGCTCTCTCTCACTCTCTCTCAAAAAATGAATAAACATTAAAAAAGATATAAAGTAGAACCCAAAAATATAGGTAGAAGGGTTAAAACACCAAAAGCTGGAGATTAATAAAACTGACAAATCCTTGATGAAACTAATAAGGAAAAAGAGATAAAACATAAATATCAGTGTGACATAGGCAGATCACGATAGATCTAGCAGGCATTAAAAAAACTAACTGAAAATTTAGATGACTAGACAAATTCTTAGAAGAATACGACTAATACGACTATCAAAACTGACATAAGAAAAGACAAAAAGTCTGAATAGTCCTGTACTATTTTTTAAATGCAATGCATAAACAAAAATCAAAATAAAAACCAAGGAAAACTCCAGGCCCAGCCTGCTCACCAGCAAATGTCTAAGTAAGAATCACTGCTTATCTTAACTACACTCTTCACTAAATCTTCAAATAACCCTGTGGGATAGATACTTGTTACATGGGAGAAGAAACAAAGGGATGTTAATTTGCTCAAAGTCAGAAAGCCAAGAAAAGGCAAATCCAGGCAGTCTGACTACTGAGCCTAAACTCTTAATATTTCAGTCTTCCGTTCCAACTCCCTTCTAAGACATCTGCCTCTATTATGAAGCTGGAAAGCGAGAAGCCACATTTCCCAGAGTCCCCAGCAGCCAAAGTTTCAGATGTGATTTTGTGTTACCTAGTCAGATGCACTAACGTGCACTCTGAAAGAGGAATAGATGTGGTAATGACATCTCTGCGATTTTTACTGGTAGAACAGTTGTAAAGACTTTTGGTTCTTCTACGGCACCTTCAGCAGAGGTCCCAGTGTTCCCTTCCTAATTTACTGGGAAGTGAGAGGTGGCACAAGTGGCATCACCTCTGCGGGTAGAGATCTAGTAGACAAAATGTGCCTCCAGAGTCTGTGGTTCTGGCAGCAGCTTCCTGACCACCAGAGACCAGAGATAAGATGACGTGATGCTGGAGACAGCATCAGATGCTTCATTTTGGTAGAGGTGACGTTTCTCTTGGCAGGTCAGCTTTGTATTGTTTTAGGACTTTGTGTTGTTCTGGGACTCATTCTTGGCCTGCTCCTCTGGACCATCCAAAGAGTGTGTAAGTATTTAATCCACTGTATTAAGTCACTTTCTGCTGAGGATAGCTAGAGTTGTCCTCGAACCCTGACTCTAATGATGCCATAATTCTTATATGCAAAGGAACCAAAACACATCAGTATGAACATCTCTCTTTTTTTTTTTTAAGTAGTCTTCACGTCCAGCGCTGGACCAAGGTCAGAACCAAAACACATCAGTATGAACATCTCTCTTTTTTTTTTTTAAGTAGTCTTCACGTCCAGCGCTGAGCCCAATGCAGGGCTCAAACTCAACAACCCTGAGCTCAAGACCCTGAAATCAAGACCTGAGCTTAAGATCAAGAGTCAGAAGCTTAACCAATTGAGCTATCCAAGGCTCAGTTTTATCTTTCTCTCAAGATTTTATCTTTAAACAATACTGTTTAAAATGTATACACTATGTATAATATGTAGAAGGTTGGGTTTTTAATGGAGGATCAGAAAAGGTTGTCTCTCTTTGATTTGGTTGAAGGTTTCTTTTTTTTTTTTTTTAAGGAACAAATTGTTCAAAAGTCTTTACCAAAAACAGGGCCTTATTACTATATGTCAACAATGGTTATCAGGAAAGAAAAACAAATCACCCAACAGAGATAACTCTCAAGACAAAAACAAGGTAATTAAACTTTAAAAAATGTGAAATGTAGATATAAATTGTTGTAGATTTTGTCCATTTAATGTCCAAAATGCAAATACCTTTTTATATTAATTACATTATTCTGATGTCAAGATTATAGCATCACAAATCACTAAGGTTAAAAATCAAGTTACCCCATGTATAACATTAGGAAAGGCTTTTACAGTTTAAATAAATCCCATAATCTACAATATGAACAAGATGATACCCAATGGAAGTTACAGGCAATACATTCAGAGCCAACACTTCTTTATATAATCTATATTCAGTAAAGGTAATTACAAAGGGAAACATTTTGACATTTACTTTTGACATTTCTTTTTAGTTTGAAGATTCAGTTATTTTAAAAAAATTTTTAATGTTTACTTGAGAGAGAAGGGGAGGGGGAGAGGGAGAGGGAAAGAGAGAGAGGGAGAGAGAGAGAGAGAGAGCACAAGCAGGGGAGGAGTAGAGAGAGAAAGACAGAATCCAAAGCAGGCTCCAGGCTCTAAGCTATCAGCAAATATCTTGATGCTGGGCTCAAACCCACAAACCACGAAATGATGACCTGAGCCGATGTCAGACACCTAACCAACTGAGCCACCAGGCACCCCTGAAGATTCAGTTATTTTAATGCCACCAATAATATTTGTAGCTTTATGAGCTGAGAGGATATTTTAATCTCCCATCAAGGTATAATCTTATCAACTACCATTTTTAGAATATTACCTTTGAACCTCCTAGGTATCTAACTAAATAAAATCCACAGTGCGTTATCTGGGGTGAAGAAAAATGCTTAAAGTCGAGACATTTTCTAATTCCTCTAAATCAATGAGCTCTTTAATCAAGGATAAATGTTATGCCAAATAAGTTCATGTCAAAACATCAAATATCTGAAGGGTGGAAAAAAGGCACGGAGTGCTGGGTCCACCAGGTCAAAAATGTATGCAAATGAACACAACGGAAGTCTAAACCCCATTTAATTAATGTAAAATATGTATTTACTCCAGAGCTAAAGTAAACTGAACATTACTATGTAGGAACCCTAATAACCAATACTCTAGAAGTAATGCCCCTCAGAAAACGAGCAAGGGCTTTGCGGTAGGAGAGCCTCCCCCTCGATAGTTGAGTGCATGCACATTTACTATCCTTTGAGCTCAGTCTTTCCCCCTTTAAGACAAACGGAAATGCCTACATCACAGCTTCTAATACTGCCTGATACACAGTACCTGTAGACTGACTACAAGACTTGTGTGAAAATTAAACAAAATAATATATGCTATCTGGAAAAGGTCTGGCTTAGAGCAGGTACTCAGTACACAGTTAACTAACTTGTGGTTAGACAAGGCAGACTGAACACACACACGGTCATATTCCATCCTTTCCAAAACTCCCCAGAATACCAGTTAAAGAGTAAAAACAGCAAAAATACAAAAGGACAAAGAGATCTGGAGGAGAAATGATGAAATGGTAACTTATTTGGTAGATTATAGAAACCAAAATCTAAGTGCCCACAACGGGGAAGCCAAGAAAAAAAGAGTCCTACCCAGGACTTGGTTATTGGAGGCACTAATATTAGGCAATCAGTATAGAGAAGTAAGACTAAACACAGAAATAGTGGTTGAAGGGGCGCTTGGGTGGGTCAGTCAGTTGGGTGTCCGACTTCGGCTCAGGTCATGATTTCACGGTTCATGGGTTTGAGCCCCACGTCGGGCTCTGTGCTGACAGCTCAGAGCCTGGAGCCTGCTTCAGAGTCTGTGTCTCCTTCTCGCTCTGCCCTTCTTACACTCGTGCTCTGCTTGTCTGTCTCGCAAAAATAAACATTAAAAATTTGAAAACAAAAGAAAAAAAAACTTTTTAAAAAGTACTAGATCCCCTGACTCCATCAGCAATGCCAGGCAACTGTCTTTCTCCCCCACAGTGAAACTCTGAATTCTCTAAATTTAAAGAGACGGTGTATCATAAAATGATGTGCTTGCCTTAAACCTCAAGCACAGCTTAGAAGGGTGTAAGATGCTCTTCATTCTGATGAACTTCCCTTTCCCTCATTTACCTTCTGATCACAGGCAGTCAGTAGAATATCGGCCAGAAAGGAGATTGCAAGATTCCTTTTTGGGGCTATTGGGCCAAAAGAAAAGACCAGTGGATACTGACATCTGGGATCTCCCCAAAAAATGGTCAATTACTGCAGAAATCACCCCATGGTAGAGAAGACTTACTACTTCCTTCAAGAAGGTCTGAAACCAGAAAAGTACTTAATTCTGGGACCCTAAAGGGATAATAATTCCCTTTTGAGAGTCAGGAAGCCCCAAAAGAATGAAGCAAGAGAGCACAAAACAAGTAATAGGCAAGGGACACCTGGGTGGCTCAGTCAGTTAAGCATCCAACTCTTGATTTTGGCTCAGGTCATGATCTCACAGTTGTGAGATCTTTTTAATAAAAAGTTACCCAATTCCCACAACTTCTAGGACAATAATTTATGTCACAACTGTTACCAAAAGGATTTGAAGTGGCTTAGAAAGATACAATACCACAGTATGCTCTTCATTAAAGATGCATGAGGGGAATAAAAAAAGGAAAATAATGGCAGGGATAAAAAACAAAGATAGAAATAAAGGTGACACAAAAATACATTCCATGAGGAGTAAACACTAGAAATGGGAAATCAACAAAGAGCACGTAGTAAGTGGTGGAAGTAGGACTGGAACCAGATGTGTCCAAGGTCAATGCTCTCTTTCCACTGTGCCAGCGAATTGCTTAAATATTCCCTAGTTCCACAATAATGCCTAAAGTGAGTTCAAAACAGTAAGGTATTTTCCTATTCCACTCCCAGATTCAGTAATTTCAGTAATAAATAATGTGAGAAGAAGTAATTATATGAAGATAGAAAATCTGAGAGGTTAGAAAGCATCTCAGGACTAAGTTCAGAGGAAAAAGGTTAAAAATCTTATAAAGTTTGGGGTCTGACCAAGACCATGCAGTCAAGAGAGTATCTTGAGAAATCAGCTTCCAAAAATGGCAAAAACTGAATGTGAGAGCGTGACACTGATTTTTTCTACCAGGAATTCAGAAAGAAGAAGAAGGCAATATTAAATGAAACCTAGGCTGACAGGGGCGCCTGGGTGGCTCAGTCAGTTAAGTGTCAGACTCTTGATTTCAGCACAGCTCATGAGCTCATGGTCATGAGATCAAGCCCCACGTTGGTTTTCATGCTGGAGCTTGGTTAAGATTCTCTCTCTCCCTCCCTTCCTTCCTTTCTCTCTCTCCCTCTCTTTCTCTCTCTCTCTCAAATAAATAAAACAAAAGCAGATGGACAAAGTGAAAAATGTGGTTGCTTGAAAGCTCCAGAAAAAGAGCAGTGAAAGAAAATGTTCTCACACATTCAAAGGTGACGATGGATGCCTTAACTCAATGAAGAGAATCCCTTCATAATGTACATGTGTATCAAATCCAAACTCACATTGTATCCTTCACGTCTTACAATTTTGTCAGCTATATATCAATAAAGCTGATAAAATTTAAGTGATAAATTTTTTACATCTTAGAAAAGAAATTGTATGAAAGCATCATTTTTAGGACTTGTAACTTAAAACTTTTTAAGACTGAGAGTAAATCACGGATTTCTGGTCTTAATTTAAAAAAGAGCAGTGCCTGGGGCTCAGTCGGTTAAGTGTCCAACTTCAGCTCACATCCTGATCTCACGGTTTATGAGTTCGAGGCCCACATCGGGCTCTGTGCTGACAGCTCAGAGCCTGGAGCCTGCTTCAGATTCTGTGTCTCCCTCTCTCTGCCCTTCCCCTGCTCACGCTCTCTCTCCCTCTCAAAAATAAATAAGCACTAAAAAATTTAGTAAATAACAAACAAAAGTGGCCCACATAAAAATAGTCCACGTAATTTCAGGAAAGGCAGCTACACTATTCAACCTTTGAAAAAGCATTACATTTACCAATAGGGAGATTATTGATTAATACAGCTCTGTGAAACTGAAAACAAAGGCTTTTATATCTAGAGGCTCCTGAACTTTTTTTCTTTACTCCACAATTAAAAGAAAAGTTCATTTCTTTTAAAAAACCTTATTGGGAGGGAAATTAAAGCAAAAATGAACTATTGGGATCTCATCAAGATAAAAAGTTTCCGCACTGCAAAGGAAACAATAAAAAAAAATAGGCAACTGACAGAATGGGAAAAGATAGTTGCAAATGACATATCAGATAAAGGGCTAGTATCCAAAATCTACAAGGAACTCACCGAACTCCACACCCACAAAACAAATAACCCAGTGAAGAAATGGGCAGAACACATAAACAGACACTTCTCCGAAGAGGACATCCAGATGACCTACAGGCACATGAAACAATGTTCAACATCACTCATCATCAGAGAAACACAAATCAAAACCACACTGAGATACCACCTCATGCCAGTCAGAGAGGCTAAAATGAACAAATCAAGAGACTATAGATGCTGGCGAGGGTGTGGAGAGATGGGCACCCTCAAATACTCTTGGTGGGAATGTAAACTGGTGCAGCCACTCTGGAAAACAGTGTGGAGGTTCCTCAAAAAACTATCCATAGAACTCCTCTATGACCGAGCAATGGCACTGCTAGGAATTTACCCAAGGGATACAGGAGTGCTGATGCATAGGGGCACATGCACCCCAATGTTCATAGCAGCATTC